>NC_086326.1:38437445-38755695 GCF_036172605.1 Pelobates fuscus
GGAGGTGGCAGCAGGACTGCCTGCAAGTCGTGGCGGTGTCACCAACTCCTCTGCAATGCCACGCATTCCTTGCTTGTCAGCCGTCAGCAGGTTTACCCAATGCGCAGTGTAGGTGATATACCTGCCCTGACCATGCTTTGCAGACCAGGTATCAGTGGTCAGATGGACCCTTGCCCCAACACTGTGTGCTAGACATGCCATGACTTCCTTTTGCACAATCGAGTACAGGTTGGGGATTGCCTTTTGTGAAAAGAAATTCGGGCCGGGTACCTTCCACTGGGGTGTCCCAATAGCTACAAATTTTTTGAACGCCTCAGACTCAACCAGATTGTATGGTAAAAGCTGGCGGGCTAATAGTTCGGACAAGCCAGCTGTCAGACGCTGGGCAAGGGGGTGACTTGGTGACATTGGCTTCTTACGCTCAAACATGTCCTTGACAGACACATGACTGTGGGCAGATGAGCGGGAACTGCTCAAGGCGGGAGACGGAGTGGCGGATGGTTGAGAGGGGGCAAGGAGGACAGCAGTGGTTGACGTGGCTGAAGATGCTGGACCAGGAGGAGGATGGCGGCTTAGAGTAGGCGCGCTGCTTGTACAGATGTGTTGATCCCATAGGCGTTTGTGATGTGAGATCATGTGCCTACGCAAAGCAGTTGTACCTAGGTGGGTGTTGGACCTCCCACGACTCAGTTTCCTTTGGCACAGGTTGCAAATGGCATCGCTGTTGTCAGAGGCAGACACACAAAAAAAATGCCACACTGCTGAGCTCTGCAATGACGGCATTCTGGTGGTGGACACAGCATGCGTTGATTGGCGTGCTGTCGGGCTGACCCCGGGTGCAGATGCATGCTGTCTGACTGTGCCACTAGCTCCTTGCGACGACCCCCCCCTGCTTCCAACTCGTCTCCTCCTCCTCTCTGTCTCCCCATCTGAACTTTCGCCCTGTTCTTCTTCTTGCCGAGCGGGCACCCACGTGACATCCATGGACGCATCGTCATCATCAACCGCTTCGCTTGAATCTGACAACTCAGAAAAGGAAGCAGCAGCGGGTACAACATAATCATCATCACACCGTACCTCCATTTGTTTAATGCTGCCTGCCTGAGACATATCCCTGTTATCTACATCCTCTAGAATAATGGTTGCGCATCACTCATTTCTTCAAACGGGTGTGTGAATAACTCCTCTGACATACCAAGTAAAGCGGCTGTGGTGCTAGTTTTGGTGGTGGCGGCAGGCGGGTGAGTGGTATCTTGAGAGGTGCCTGAAGCTAAGCTGGAGGAGGATGGTGCGTCAAGGTTCCGAGCTGAGGCTGTACAAGATTGGGTGTCCTGTGTTAGCCAGTCAACTATGTCCTCAGAACTTTTCAAGTTCAGGGTACGTGGCTTCTGAAAACTGGGCATTATTCTAGGGCAAAAGGGAATCACAGCACCACGACCACAACGGCCCCTGCGGGGTGGCCTGCCTCTGCCTGTCATTTTTTGGGGGATTAGTGGTACTATGCGTGCAAGCTACTGTGAGACCAGATATGATTGGCAATGTGAACTGTAACAGTTCTGCAGAGCACACACTGTAGGCCTGACACAACCGCTTGAAGACAAGTAACTGCTATTCAATCTATAACAGTGAAAAACAAATTTTGGTTTTAAAAGCGCGCTATAGAGACACCAGATATGATTGGCAATGTGCACTGGAACAGTTCTGGAGAGCACACGCTGAAGGAAGGACTGACAGAGCCGCTTGAAGGACACTGACTGGCTGCTATTAGCTTACACTTGAAACCTTTTTTCTTTGTAAAAGCACGCTATAGAGACAACAGATATGAGTGGCAACTGTCAAAGTACGCTGGCACAGGTCTACAGAGCACACGCTGAAGGAGGCCTGACACCAAGACGCTTGCAGACAACTAACTGCTCTTATATTACAGTGAAATTTTTTTTTTTTTTTAATCTAAAGCTTAAGCTATTGTAAAAACAGATATGAGTGGTGGCACTGGGCAAGAGGGCACAGTATCCACTGTGAACCTCAACAGAAGCTGGCAGGCAGGCAACTGCTCTTCTATTACAGTGGGGAAAAAAATTGGCTTTAAAAGCACGCCATAGAGACACCAGATATGATTGGCAATCTGCACTGTAACAGTTCTGCAGAGCACACACTGTAGGCCTGACAGAGCCGCTTGAAGGACACTGACTGGCTGCTATTAGCTTACACTGGAAACCTTTTTTCTTTGTAAAAGCACGCCGTAGAGACACCAGATATGATTGGCAATCTGCACTGTAACAGTTCTGCAGAGCACACACTGTAGGCCTGACAGAGCCGCTTGAAGGACACTGACTGGCTGCTATTAGCTTACACTGGAAACCTTTTTTCTTTGTAAAAGCACGCTATAGAGACACCAGATATGATTGGCAATCTGCACTGTAACAGTTCTGCAGAGCACACACTGTAGGCCTGACAGAGCCACTTGAAGGACACTGACTGGCTGCTATTAGCTTACACTGGAAACCTTTTTTATTTGTAAAAGCACGCTATAGAGATACCAGATATGATTGGCAATCTGCACTGTAACAGTTCTGCAGAGCACACACTGTAGGCCTGACAGAGCCGCTTGAAGGACACTGACTGGCTGCTATTAGCTTACACTGGAAACCTTTTTTCTTTGTAAAAGCACGCTATAGAGACACCAGATATGAGTGGCAACTATCAAAGTACGCTGGCACAGGTCTACAGAGCACACGCTGAAGGAGGCCTGACACCAAGACGCTTGCAGACACTAACTGCTCTTCTATTACAGTGAAAAAAAAATATTTTTTTTTTAATCTAAAGCTTAAGCTATTGTAAAAACAGATATGAGTGGTGGCACTGGGCAAGAGGGCACAGTATCCACTGTGAACCTCAACAGAAGCTGGCAGGCAGGCAACTGCTCTTCTATTACAGTGGAAAAAAATTTTGGTTTTAAAAGCACGCTATAGAGACACCAGATATGATTGGCAATGTGCACTTGAACAGTTCTGGAGAGCACACACTGTAGGCCTGACAGAGCCGCTTGAAGGACACTGACTGGCTGCTATTAGCTTACACTGGAAACCTTTTTTCTTTGTAAAAGCACGCTATAGAGACACCAGATATGATTGGCAATGTGCACTGTAACAGTTCTGCAGAGCACACACTGTAGGCCTGACAGAGCCGCTTGAAGGACACTGACTGGCTGCTATTAGCTTACACTGGAAACCTTTTTTATTTGCAAAAGCACGCTATAGAGACACCAGATATGATTGGCAATCTGCACTGTAACAGTTCTGCAGAGCACACACTGTAGGCCTGACAGAGCCACTTGAAGGACACTGACTGGCTGCTATTAGCTTACACTGGAAACCTTTTTTATTTGTAAAAGCACGCTATAGAGATACCAGATTTGATTGGCAATCTGCACTGTGACAGTTCTGCAGAGCACACACTGTAGGCCTGACAGTGCCGCTTGAAGGACACTGACTGGCTGCTATTAGCTTACACTGGAAACCTTTTTTCTTTGTAAAAGCACGCTATAGAGACACCAGATATGAGTGGCAACTATCAAAGTACGCTGGCACAGGTCTACAGAGCACACGCTGAAGGAGGCCTGACACCAAGACGCTTGCAGACAACTAACTGCTCTTCTATTACAGTGAAAAAAAATTATTTTTTTTTAATCTAAAGCTTAAGCTATTGTAAAAACAGATATGAGTGGTGGCACTGGGCAAGAGGGCACAGTATCCACTGTGAACCTCAACAGAAGCTGGCAGGCAGGCAACTGCTCTTCTATTACAGTGGAAAAAAAATTTGGTTTTAAAAGCACACTATAGAGACACCAGATATGATTGGCAATGTGCACTTGAACAGTTCTGGAGAGCACACACTGTAGGCCTGACAGAGCCGCTTGAAGGACACTGACTGGCTGCTATTAGCTTACACTGGAAACCTTTTTTCTTTGTAAAAGCACGCTATAGAGACACCATATATGATTGGCAATCTGCACTGTAACAGTTCTGCAGAGCACACACTGTAGGCCTGACAGAGCCGCTTGAAGGACACTGACTGGCTGCTATTAGCTTACACTGGAAACCTTTTTTCTTTGTAAAAGCACGCTATAGAGACACCAGATATGATTGGCAATCTGCACTGTAACAGTTCTGCAGAGCACACACTGTAGGCCTGACAGAGCCGCTTGAAGGACACTGACTGGCTGCTATTAGCTTACACTGGAAACCTTTTTTCTTTGTAAAAGCACGCTATAGAGACACCAGATATGAGTGGCAACTATCAAAGTACGCTGGCACAGGTCTACAGAGCACACGCTGAAGGAGGCCTGACACCAAGACGCTTGCAGACAACTAACTGCTCTTCTATTACAGTGAAAAAAAAAAAATGTTTTTTAATCTAAAGCTTAAGCTATTGTAAAAACAGATATGAGTGGTGGAACTGGGCAAGAGGGCACAGTATCCACTGTGAACCTCAACAGAAGCTGGCAGGCAGGCAACTGCTCTTCTATTACAGTGGAAAAAAAATTTTGGTTTTAAAAGCACGCTATAGAGACACCAGATATGATTGGCAATGTGCACTTGAACAGTTCTGGAGAGCACACACTGTAGGCCTGACAGAGCCGCTTGAAGGACACTGACTGGCTGCTATTAGCTTACACTGGAAACCTTTTTTCTTTGTAAAAGCACGCTATAGAGACACCAGATATGATTGGCAATGTGCACTGTAACAGTTCTGCAGAGCACACACTGTAGGCCTGACAGAGCCGCTTGAAGGACACTGACTGGCTGCTATTAGCTTACACTGGAAACCTTTTTTCTTTGCAAAAGCACGCTATAGAGACACCATATATGATTGGCAATCTGCACTGTAACAGTTCTGCAGAGCACACACTGTAGGCCTGACAGAGCCGCTTGAAGGAC
Source organism: Pelobates fuscus (assembly GCF_036172605.1). Classification (NCBI taxonomy): domain Eukaryota; kingdom Metazoa; phylum Chordata; class Amphibia; order Anura; family Pelobatidae; genus Pelobates; species Pelobates fuscus. The sequence goes on from NC_086326.1 coordinate 38,442,386, forward strand.
ACTGACTGGCTGCTATTAGCTTACACTGGAAACCTTTTTTATTTGTAAAAGCAAGCTATATAGATATCAGATATGATTGGCAATCTGCACTGTAACAGTTCTGCAGAGCACACACTGTAGGCCTGACAGAGCCGCTTGAAGGACACTGACTGGCTGCTATTAGCTTACACTTGAAACCTTTTTTCTTTGTAAAAGCACGCTATAGAGACACCAGATATGAGTGGCAACTGTCAAAGTACGCTGGCACAGGTCTACAGAGCACACGCTGAAGGAGGCCTGACACCAAGACGCTTGCAGACAACTAACTGCTCTTCTATTACAGTGAAAAAAAAATATTTTTTTTTAATCTAAAGCTTAAGCTATTGTAAAAACAGATATGAGTGGTGGCACTGGGCAAGAGGGCACAGTATCCACTGTGAACCTCAACAGAAGCTGGCAGGCAGGCAACTGCTCTTCTATTACAGTGGGAAAAAAATTGGTTTTAAAAGCACGCTATAGAGACACCAGATATGATTGGCAATGTGCACTTGAACAGTTATGGAGAGCACACACTGCAGGCCTGACAGAGCCGCTTGAAGGACACTGACTGGCTGCTATTAGCTTACACTGGAAACCTTTTTTCTTTGTAAAAGCACGCTATAGAGACACCAGATATGATTGGCAATCTGCACTGTAACAGTTCTGCAGAGCACACACTGTAGGCCTGACAGAGCCGCTTGAAGGACACTGACTGGCTGCAATTAGCTTACACTGGAAACCTTTTTTCTTTGTAAAAGCACGCTATAGAGACACCATATATGATTGGCAATCTGCACTGTAACAGTTCTGCAGAGCACACACTGTAGGCCTGACAGAGCCGCTTGAAGGACACTGACTGGCTGCAATTAGCTTACACTGGAAACCTTTTTTTCTTTGTAAAAGCACGCTATAGAGATACCAGATATGATTGGCAATCTGCAGTGTAACAGTTCTGCAGAGCAAACACTGTAGGCCTGACAGAGCCGCTTGAAGGACACTGACTGGCTGCTATTAGCTTACACTTGAAACCTTTTTATCTTTGTAAAAGCACGCTATAGAGACACCAGATATGAGTGGCAACTGTCAAAGTACGCTGGCACAGGTCTACAGAGCACACACTGAAGGAGGCCTGACACCCAGACGCTTGCAGACAACTAACTGCTCTTCTATTACAGTGAAAAAAAATTATTATTTTTTTAATCTAAAGCTTAAGCTATTGTAAAAACAGATATGAGTGGTGGCACTGACTGTGCAAATGGGCAAGGCATCCAGCCTGACACAGAAGTTGGCAGGCAGGCAACTGCTCTTCTATTACAGTGAAAAAAAATATATATTTTTTAATCTAAAGCTTAAGCTATTGTAAAAACAGATATGAGTGGTGGCACTGGGCACGTGGGCACAGTATCCAATGTGAACCTCACACAGAAGCTGGCAGGCAGGCACCTGCAATTACATTACACAGAAAAAAAAAAAGCAGCCTGATGTTCTAGCCCTAAAAAGGGCTTTTTGGGGTGCTGTCCTTACAGCAGAAATCAGATGAGTCCTTCAGGATTGTAGTGGACACTGAATACCCTAGCTATCAATTTCCCTATCTAATCAGCAGCAGCTAAACTTTCCCTCCTCTCACTAAGCATGCAGCTTCAGAATGAATCGAAAATGGATGCTGGGAGGTAGGTTGGAGGGTGTGGAAGGGAGGGAGTGCTGTTGATTGGCTGGAATGTGTCTGCTGACCGAGAGGCACAGGGTCAAAGTTTGCCCAATGATGACGAATAGGGGGCGGATCGAACAATTTAAATTTTAAAACTGTTTTTAAAATACCAGGCCTCTGTTTGTTGGGAAATATTGCCTTTAAACTCTTGCCATCCTAATAATAAATGTTTTTTTCTTTTTAATTCAATGATTAATGAAAGTGTTGTAACATTATCCAATTAATTGACATAAATACTGATGATGTAACACCAGTAAGCAATTAAATAGGGACGTGGTTCGAAATGACAATCTGAGTCATACTTTTTTTTTTTTAATTAAATATGACATAAGAAAGTGAATCGAAAGATCACTGAATGTGTTCTGGATGAAACGATCTCCAGATATCTAATTTGAATACTGTATACCTTAGCTGAAATGGCCTTATATTTTGTTTAAAATCCATGTATGTTTGATATGTATTGGCTTATAATCATGTTTCTCTTTAAATAAATCGCTTCATTGCTCATTTAGTTTTGAACGTAGATTTTAAATTTAGTATAGCAGAAGGATGAAACTATGAGATTAATTCACCTTAAAAAATAAACACCATAAAACAGGGCATCTTGGGGTCAGAGTTTAATTTAAGAACTAATGTATAATCTTGTCACATGCCAAATACATGGCATTGTGTTTAAAAAGGAAGGTATATAACAAGGACATTAGAATTGAACCAAGAATGAATAGATTGGTCCTGGAGCTACCCTTTTCAACGATTTTCAGATATACTGAATGATTATGTACCGCCAGGTTGAATGATCATTGAACCTTCCTAATTGAAAAACAAATCCCATATTTAGAAAAACATTGGATGCATACACATAGTGAAATTAAAAGCCATGTAAGTCCATTATAAAACCAGGGGTCAATGGCAACCATTTGAACAGGCATAGTATTTCAGTGAGATTCCAGTACCTGCTATGAAACCTCTTTAATATGGGAAAGATCATTTACATGTTATATTTTTAAGTCCATCTTATACCAAAGCAAACAGGGACTGGTCTTTATGCAGAATAAATATAGACTATGAAAGTACATGTAAACCTATGTACATATTTCTTGTGACCTAATAGTATCCGTGTATAGTGAAGATTGTACAGACGTCAGCCAGAATGATATTAGCTGACAGTTTGAGAAGCAAATGAACTGGAAACAAAGAGCATAACAGAATAACAAGTTGCTATTTAGCATAGCTTTAATATTGTCAAACCAAATCACAGAAACATAACTACATGTCAACACAAGTAAAAGCCACACATAATCTCATATGGAAAGAACACATGTAAACTATGCAAAAGATCTGAGAACAGCATAGACTCAATATTTAAAGAACATTTGTGAAGATTAATGCTTTCTTATTAGATATGCTTCTGGAGAGGTTATCTGCAAAGCTGCAATTAGATATTTAATTGGAATGCAGAGATTTCCATCATCCACACGTTTTATTTGTTTTATTTTATTATTGAAGGTTGATAGTTAAAGGAGAAAAGAAATGTACGGAAGAGCAATATGTGCAGTTTATGCAACCACAGCTTCAAGGCATTTAATTTGCTAGAAATGTATTGGTTGTGAACACCTATAGCTATCTTTAAAGTATTATTTTGCATTATTGGTTTACAGTGTTGTTCATACAACATTGATGTACAGTTACATAGTTACATAGCTGAAAAGAGACTTGAGTCCATCAAGTTCAGCCTTCCTTACATTTGATTTTTGCTGTTGATCCAAAATAAGGCACAAAAACTCAGTTTGAAGCACTTCCAATGTTGCAACAAAATAGGGAAACAAATTCCTTTTTGACCTAGTCAGATTTATCCTTGGATCAAGCAGCTATTACCCTACATTGAAAAAATATATCCTCAAATATTCTGTTTTTGCAAGTATGCATCTAATTGCTGTTTGAACATGTATGGTCTCTGATAAAACCACTTCTTCAGGCATAGAATTCCACATCCTTTTTGTTCTTACAGTAAAAAAACATTTTCTATGCCTTAGACGAAATCTTCTTTCTTCCAGTCTAAATGCATGACCTCGTGTCCTAGGTGAAGTCAGGTTTGTGAATAGATTTCCACACAATGGTTTGTATTGGCCCTGAATCTATTTGTATAATGTTATCATATCCCCTCTCAGGCAATGTTTTTCTAAACTAAAGAGGTTTAAATTTGTTAACCTTTCTTCATAGCTGATAGATAGGTCTGGAAATATTTGGACGCTAACACATGTTTTGTTATTTTGGCTGTTTAATTATGGGCTTAAAGCACTGTCTCTAAGCTTTAATTTGAGGGCATTCACATGCAAATTGGAGGAAGGGTTTAGGAATTACAGCACTTTAATGTGTAGCCCCCTCCTTTTCAAAGGACCAAAGGTAATTGGACAATTGACTCAAACGCTGCTTCATGGACAGATGTGGGCTATCCCATTGTTATTTCTTTATCAATTAAGCAGGTAAAAGATCCAGGGTTGATTCCAGGTGTGGCATTCAGATTTGGAAGCTGTTGCTGTGAACCTACAACATGTGGTCAAGGGAGCTCTCAATGCAAGTAGAATAGGCCATCCTTCAGGGGCAAAATGGAAATCCATCTCACACACACACACACAGACACACACACTAACAGACACACACACACACTAACACACACACTCACTCACTAACACACACACTAAAAGAAAAACACACACACACTAATAGACACACATTCACTAACAGACAAACACACACACTGCTGGGGGGTTCTCCCTTTACCTGGGGTCCAGTGACTGCAGGGCGGGCGTCGCTGGCGAGGGAGCACTGATTAGTGAGCTCTACGCTCAGCAACCTCGCGCGCCGCAGAGTGATGCCGGGAGCCGGAATATGACGTGAGGGAGCTGAGCAGCGAGCCCAGGGGAAATTGCTCCCTCGCCAGCGCCGCCCGGCCCGATTTTTAGTTAGCCGCAAGGCTAACAAGACATTTGCCCTGGGCATTTGGGGGCGGTGTTTTTGCCGCCTCCTGGAAAATGCCGCCCCAGGCAAATGCCTTGTTTGCCTCATGGCTAATACGTCCCTGCTTGCACAGTCTCCCTAAACACTTCCTGTAAAGTCATCTACAGTTTATCCTTCCTTTATTGCAAGTTCTGTTTAATTTAGATTTTCTTATCCCCTGCTATGTTAATAGCTTGCTATACCCTGCAAGAGCCTCCTGTATGTGTTTAAAGTTCAATTTACAGAGAAATAGAAACAATTGTTTACATCTGATGTAAGGTAAATTACATCTGAATGAAAGTGAAACCATTTTGTTTCCATACTGGCTGTGTTAATCAGAGCCAGGGGAGGTGTGGCAAGGGCTGCATAAACAAAAACAAAGTGATTTAATTCCTAAATGGCAGTGAATTGAGCAGTAAAACCTGAGAGGCATGGTCTATACATTAAAACTGCTTCATTAAGCTAAAGTTCTTTAGGTGACTACCGTGTTCCTTTAATTCTGAAGTATATAGTGCTAATAATCTCAAAAACCTAAAAACTAAAACAAAATTACAAAAAATAATTATCTCTTTTAATTTATCCATATAGTTGTGAACTTGTGACTGTTTGATATTTCCATAAAATAACTACTGTCTAATTGAAAAGAAGATTTTAAACGATGTAAACAATGTCCAGTTGTGAATTTTTAGAAGCAGTTTGGCAGCTGCTTCTAAGTGCTGCTGCAAAGTGTGTGATTGGAGATATTCTGATGAGGTTTACAGAATCTTCAACTGTCTAAGATTTTGCTAAGAGTTTGTCAAGGTCGAGCTCCCCAACACGCAAACTAAGGGACAAGAGAGGCAACCCCAGATAAACGTATTACCGGTCCTTAAAATGGCTGGGCTTAACGTGATAAGAAATAAGAATAGGAACGTCAGACGAGCCAAGGTCAGGGTTAGAGCCGGAAGCGTAAACGGAAAACAAAGCCAAAGGTCAAGGAAGCCAGAGATAAGAATAACCAGAAGACAAGCCAAAGTCAGATACCAAGGAAACACAAGTTAACAGAACGCACTCTCGGGCTATAAGAAACCACGACAGGGCAAGGAAGTGATGTAAGAAGGAGGTATAAATAGGGCGGAGTGATCTCAGATAGGTTAGGGATAGAGTAGGTTAGATTATAAATAGAGTTGACTACCTGAGTACTGTCCCCTTTAAGAAACGGCGCACGTGCATACCCCTTTAAGAAATGGCGCGTGCGCACGCCCCCGGACGCGCGCGTACCTGAGTGCGTGAAGCCGGCTGGAGAACAGCACAGCCCGGCGGAGCAGGAAGGTCGGCGGGAACGGAACGGCGCGGGCCGCAAGGAGGTATTACAGAACCCCCCCTGAAGAAACGCCCACTGGCGGAACACCAGAAGGGCGAGAAGGAAACCTAGCATGGAAAGCACGAACAAGTCGGGGAGCATGAACTTCAGAAGCAGGAACCCACGAGCGTTCTTCGGGTCCATAACCTCTCCAATGGACCAAGTACTGAAGCGATCCACGTGAGACACGGGAATCGATGATGTGCCGGATCTCATACTCCTCCTGACCATGAACCAAGATGGGAGGAGGACGAGAACAGGGTCTAGAATGACTGTTGCAAACCAACGGTTTCAATAGAGAGGTGGGGAAGACGTTAGGTATACGAAGGTTCCTGGGTAAATCCAAAGCATAGGACACAGGATTGATCCTACGTAGAACCTTGAAGGGGCCAATATATTTAGGGCCTAATTTCATGGAAGGAACACACAAACGGATATTACGTGTAGATAACCAAACCCTATCACCCGTAACATAAGAAGGTGCTGCTCTACGGTGCCTATCAGCAAAGGATTTCTGAGTAAGAGAAGTCTTCTCCAAGATGGCATGATCCCTTCTCCAAGTTTCCTGTATGGTAGTTAAGTGCACATCCAGAACCGGCATCCCATTGTATGAGAACGAATCCGGGAGCAAATTTGGATGACGACCATACGTGACGAAGAAGGGACTGTGGCCAGAGGCAGAATTTTTGGCGTTATTTCTGGCAAACTCAGCCCAGGGAAGAAGGTCAGCCCAGTTGTCTTGGAGTTGAGACGTAAAGCAGCGGAGGTATTGCTCGAGGCTTTGATTAGTCCGTTCAGCAGCACCATTGGTCTGTGGATGATAAGCAGAGGAGAAAGCTAGCTCAATACCCATGTCTTTGCAAAAGCCCCTCCAAAACTTGGAGATAAATTGTGAGCCCCTATCAGACACAATTATGTCAGGCATACCGTGTAAACTTATTATTTCTTTAGAAAATATGTTGGCTAGTTCAGCCGAAAACAGCAACTTCTTTAAGGGAATAAAGTGCGCCATCTTAGAAAAATGATCAACAATAACCAAAATTACAGTAAAACCTTTCGATGGTGGCAGTTCTACAATAAAATCCATAGATAATTGTGACCATGGAACAGACGGCAGAGGAAGAGGATGCAGAAGACCACATGGTACTTGATGAGAAGGTTTGGACTGAGAACAAACATCACAAGACGATACATAGGCTGTTACGTCTTTCCTTAGGGATGGCCACCAATATTGCCGGGTGATTAAATCGATAGTCTTGGACACTGCCACGTGTTTAGCCATTTTACTGTCATGGTAGTGGCAAAATACTTCTCCTCTTAGATTAAGAGGAACAAAATATTTCTCAGCAGGTTTGTCAACCGGTGCCCTATCTTGAGCCTTTTGAATTTTGTGCAGAAGGGGAGAGAAAACTCTGGTTCTAGTTACTGCTATGATTCTCTCAGGGGGTATAACAGGTTCAGTTATTTCCTCCTCCTTATCGAGAGTGGCAAATTGTCTGGACAGTGAATCGGCCTTGATATTACGATTCCCTGGTCAATATGAGATTAGATAGTTAAAACGGGAAAGAAAAAGAGCCCAGCGTGCCTGTCTGGAAGAAAGTCTTTTGGCGTCACTCAAATATGATAAATTCTTATGATCAGTAAGAATCATGAGAGATACAGAAGAACCGTTGAGTAAGTGACGCCATTCTTTAAGAGCTAAAATTATCACTAATAATTCTCTATTACCTATATCGTAATTCTTTTCTGCAGGTGTTAATTTATGAGAAAAGAACCCACAAGGATGCAACAGAGTGGTTGGAGACTCCCTCTGTGAAAGGATAGCTCCCACACCAGATTCAGAGGCATCTACTTCAAGGATGAAGGGTCTAGAAGGATTTGGGTGTACCAGGACAGGAGCAGATGCAAAAGCTTTCTTTACGCGAGCGAAGGATGCCTTAGCGTCTATTGACCAATGGACGTGATCCGCTCCCTTCTTTGTCATAGCGGTAATTGGAACTATTATCTGAGAGAAGTTTTTGATAAACCGTCTATAATAATTAGCGAACCCTATGAATCTCTGTATGGACTTTAGTCCAATGGGTAAAGGCCATTCCAGAATGGAGGATAGTTTTTTAGGGTCCATTTGAAACCCTTTGGCAGATATTATGTAACCCAAAAAGTGAATGAAAGTTTGATCAAATAAACATTTCTCGATTTTACAATACAAGCCATTGGCAAAAAGTGTCTGTAATATGTTTCTGACCTGTCTGTGATGAGTTTGTATATCAGGAGAGTGAATGAGTATATCATCGAGATATACAATAGCACACGTGTGTAAATAGTTCCTTAAAACATCATTGATGAGATCTTGGAAGACGGCAGGGGCGTTACACAGACCGAAGGGCATAACGGTGTATTCATATAAGGCCACTTCGGGTGTTGAATGCTGTCATCCACTCATCTCCCTCTTTGATGCGAACAAGATTGTATGCTCCTCTAAGATCTAGTTTGGTAAATATTTTAGAACCACGAAGCTTGTCAAAGAGTTCTGTTATCAAGGGTATGGGGTAAGCATTCTTAAGAGTAATCTTATTTAGGCCTCTATAATCTATACATGGGCGAAGAACCCCCTCTTTTTTAGAAACAAAAAAGAAACCTGCCCCTGCTGGAGAAGAAGAACGTCTAATAAATCCCTTCTTTAGGGATTCTTGTATGTACTCCTCCATAACTTTATTCTCTATCTGAGATAGAGGGTATACTCTCCCCTTGGGTGGCATGGTGCCAGGAAGAAGTTTGATGGCACAATCGTAGGATCTGTGAGGAGGAAGACGATCCGCTTCCACTTTATCAAACACTTTCTTAAGATCCTGGTATTGAGGTGGCACAATAGTAGGTAGAGGAGCGGACATAGGAACATTAAGAAAGCAGAGGGGTCTAACATGATTTTTGCAAGTATGTTCACATGAGGGACTCCAAGACAAAACCTGTCTTTTTCTCCAATCAAGAACAGAATTATGTTTTTGTAACCAGGGAAAACCAAGAACTAGGGGACAAGAGGGAGAGGAAATGACTTGAAAAGACAAATTTTCTTGCTGGGTTGCGCCCACCACTATAATAACAGCTTCCGTTTGGTGTGTCACATACGGTACTGTTAAAGGTCTACCATCTATGGCCTCAACGGCCAAGGGTGTTTCTTTTTCTTCCAAAGGAAGCCTGGTCAATAAAGTTATCAGCTGAACCAGAGTCAATGAGGGCCATAGTTTGGTGACAAAACTTTCCCCAAGAAAGGGTTACAGGTATAAGACACCTGTGTGAAGGAGTTTTCCGGGCGAGACGGGCAGTTGTTGCGTAAATGCCCTTTTTTGCCACAATATAGGCACAACCCTTCCCTCCTTCTGTAAGACTTTTCAGCCTCAGAGAGTCTGGTAGTACCTAATTGCATGGGTTCGGGGTCAGGCTCAAGTGCCGGTAATGCTGGAAATCCGGTTACCATAGGACGAGGAGCGGTTCGTCCCAAAGCCCTTCTTTGCCAATCTAGATGTAGATATTTCTGCCTTACCCTTATAGCTATGTCTGACATATACTGTATCAACTCCTCAAGGAGTTCTGGAAGATCCCTAGCTGCCACCTCATCTTGTAAGGATTCAGTGAGTCCCTCAAAAAAGACAGCTGTCAGGGCACTATTGTTCCAGGTTACCTCAGAGGCTAATGTACGGAACTCAATGGCATAGTCGGCCACAGATCTAGATCCCTGTTTTATTTTTAATAAAGCCCTGGCAGCTAGTCTCTTTCTGCCTGGGGGACTGAACACATTCCTGAAAGTCCTGAGAAATAGTTTGAGGTCAAACACAATCAAATCATCATTCTCCCACAAAGGATTTATCAAGGCTAAGGCTTTACCATCTAATAAGTTCATGATAAACGCTATCTTAGACCTGTCAGTGGGAAATTAATTGGGAGCCATTTCAAAATGTACCCCCACCTGGTTCAAAAAGCCCCTGCATAAAGACGGATGCCCGGAGTAACGGGGAGGAGGGGTGAGACGAACGGATGGTGTAGGATGGGACGTGGATGGTAAGGATACAGCACCTTGAGCACTGTTCTCGTCCGCCTCTTGCTGGAGGCAAGCAGTTCTAGTCAGGATGGTTTGCAAAGCTTGGGCAAACTGATCCATCCTACTATCTAAACCCTCCATTCTATTTTCGCAAGCTGCCATTTGTTGCCCCAAGTTTGCACGGTCCATGGCCCTGTCGTAATGTCAAGGTTGAGCTCCCCAACACGCAAACTAAGGGACAAGAGAGGCAACCCCAGATAAACGTATTACCGGTCCTTAAAATGGCCGGGCTTAACGTGATAAGAAATAAGAATAGGAACGTCAGACGAGCCAAGGTCAGGGTTAGAGCAGGAAGCGTAAACGGAAAACAAAGCCAAAGGTCAAGGAAGCCAGAGATAAGAATAACCAGAAGACAAGCCGAAGTCAGATACCAAGGAAACACAAGTTAACAGAACGCACTCTCGAGCTATAAGAAACCACGACAGGGCAAGGAAGTGATGTAAGAAGGAGGTATAAATAGAGCGGAGTGATGTCAGATAGGTTAGGGATAGAGTAGGTTAGATTATAAATAGAGTTGACTACCTGAGTGCTGTCCCCTTTAAGAAACGGCGCGCGTGCATACCCCTTTAAGAAATGGCGTGCACGCACGCCCCCGGACGTGCGCGCACCTGAGTGCGTGAAGCCGGCCGGAGAACAGCACAGCCCGGCGGAGCAGGAAGGACAGCGGGAACGGAACAGCGCAGGCCGCAAGGAGGTATGACAGAGTTTTCTTATTTGCTGTTACAGGTAAGATTCATCTGTAGGAAAAGATTACTGATTGCACAAGGTTTGCTTTCCTGTTGGTAATTGGTAAGGCATTTCATTTGATTAGCTATTGATTGTTGGTTAATTAGCTATTGTTTGCAAATAAGCATAGGCCTACCCAGGTGTTAAACATTCCTAGATGGTTGTGCCTTTAGGAGTGTATATAAGGGTTTTAGATATTAGCTTGGCAGCTGCTTCTAAGTGCTGCTACAAAGTGTGTGATTGGAGATATTCTGGAGTTAATCTGAGGTATTCAGGAGGACAATTTCTTTTTTTTTTTTTTTTTAATTCTTTATTTTTGTGAGTTTATGCAGAGAATACAACATGTCACGTGTGTAACTGGTTAACAATACGTCATAGCTGGTTATACATCACTCGGCTAAGCCTACTCAATTTTTTAGTTATGGGCTAAGACACCCAGGTTCATCTGTGGGCTACTATGAGGCGTAGGGAGTGGGGGGCGTTTGCATTAGGCTTCTTGCGCCTTAGGGATAAATATTATAGCGCGGTCTGTTTGTACTTCTAAGGAGGCGCTGGTAGGGAAAGAAAGCAGGTGGTTAGCCGTCTATATCCAAGGGGTTAGGCATGGAGCATAGCGCTGCGATAGGCGGCTGTGGTTTTGCAAGGGGTTAACAATTGGCTGTAGAATTACAGGTGTATCGCTTGCGCCCACTGGGGGAGGGGGGGGGAGTAAAGGCATAGTCTCATGGCTGTGTCTAAAGCCTACGGAGCCAGTGTAATAGGGTTAAGGTACATATGAACAGACAACAGAATAGTTAAATATAGAATTAACTAAACAATGTAGAACATTATGGCACAGGTAGATGCCGTCAGAGAGTTCAGGGTGGGAGGTCGGTTGCCTCAGGTGCCTCTCTTCTGGGCACGAATGGGGTGATGTTTGCTACATTCCAAGCTATGCGGCCAGGCGGCGGTGTGCTCTCCTCTGGCAGGCCCAGGGATTTCAGGAAGGTCGGTGCTTCAGTAGGGTGTGAGATGGCAAACGTGTTGCCCGCTTTATTGGCAATCAGGCGGCGTGTGCCCCATTTGTATGTGACCGCATTGTCCTGAAGGAGCTGGGTAATTGGTTTTAGGGATCGACGCCATGTCAGGGTATGCCTTGAAATGTCCCGGTAAAACGCCAGTTGCGCTCCCTCAAACGACACTGTGGGGGTACCCCTGACTGCACCCATAATAACCCCACGGTCAGAGTCCCGCACCAGTTTCAACAAAACATCCCCGGGTACCTCTTGATTTGCGTTGGTTGCATTATGCAATCTGAAGCAGGAATCCACCACTAGCTGTTTGGTCTGCTTGGGCATGAGGAGAGTGGTAAGGAGTCTCCTGCAGTAGTGAGGGAGCTCTGCTCCTGAGATCGTGTCTGGCACTCCCCGTATTCTCAGGTTGCGTCCTCCATGGTGGCTATTTGGGCTTGGTGGTCGGCACATTGTTTCTGCAGCGTTGCTATGGCTGTGTCTGCAGCTGACTGTGCTGTTTTGCAGCTTTCTGTGCTCTCCTCCACTGCTTGTACACGTGTTGTGAGGGTTGATACAGCTTCTCGGACCGGTGCCATGTCGGCATTGAACATAGCCTGGATTTCTTTCATTAGGGCTTTAATGTCAGCCTTAGTGGATGGGGCTGAGTCTTCCGATCCTGCATGAGCCTGTGGCTCTATTCGCCTCTTCGGTGGAGGGGAGATGTCGGCTGTGCTGCTGTCCTCCTCCTCCGACAGCAGTGTGTAGGCCTCAGCGGGCACCATCTTGGCGGCATTATGTCGCACGGCCGTGCGCATAAAGGTGCAGATATCTCGGGAACCCGAGCCCGGGTCCGAGCGCAACTTCTTGGACTTCTTCCCCATATGGTCGGGGAATTGTCTGTGGCAGTTGGAGCTGAGAAGCGTGGGTTTTTTCGTCCCTAGCCGCACTTTGCCCACACTGAGACACGGAGCTGGTGCCAAACGCGTCCTGCTCGATCGGGCGCTGGCTCCGCCCCCCCGACAATTTCTTTTTTAAAGATTTGTTTGGTTTAAATTATTCACCTCATTAAAATGGCAGACTTAGTTCAGTGTAATAGTTGTTATGCATTTGTTTCACGTTCCACTTTTTGGAGATTTGGATGCTGTCTAATCTGTAGACAGTTCTCTATGTTGCGGCAGGAGATTATATTTTTGAAGTCTGAGATTTGTAAATTATCTGGTAAACAAACTCAATCTGGAACTGCTGCAAAGCCACTGCTGCAGAGATGTAGGAATGACAGCTGGATTACTGTAGGATCTGGTAGACTTAGAGTTGTGGATAAAAGGCATATTGCACAGACTGTTGCTCTACATAATTCATTTTCTGCACTTTCAGGGTGTAATGGTGTTATGGAGACATGCCCAGGTACTGAGGGTAGTGGTGTTGTGGAAACAGGCTCAGGCGTGGAGGTTAGTGGTGTTGTGGAGACAAGCTCAGGCACTGATGGTAGTGGTGTTGTTAAGACAGGCTCAGCCACTGAGGGTAGTGGTGTTGTGGAGACAGGCTCAGGCACTGAGGGTAGGGGTGCTGTGGAGACAGGCTTAAGCACTGAGGGTGTTGTGGAGACAAGCTCAGGCACTAAGTGTAGTAGTGTTGTGGAGACAGGCTTGGAGACTATGATGAGGCCTAATAGAAAGCAGTTGGGGGATTCTATCATAAGAGGTGTGGAGATGGACAATGGTGGTCTTGTGAGATGTCTTCCCAGAGCTACTGCTCACAAAAACAGGAGACGTATTTGTAATATTGTTAAGCGAGCAAAGCAGGAAAGGGAATTGGATGTACTTGTCCATCTAGGGACAAATGACTTGGCTTGCAATGAAGTTTCAGAGGTAAAGGAGGTTTTTAGTGTTTTTGCCAATGATATATGGCAGGTTGCTTCCACACTGTCATTTTCTGAAGTTCTGCCTGTGCATAACACTAGTTGTGGAAATAGCTAAAATGACAATAAAGGGGTAAGTTATCATCATGGGTGACTTTAATCTTCCTGATGTGAATTGGAAAACCAAAATAGCTGCTTGTGCCAGGAGCACACATATTCTAAACTCCCCACTGGGATTGTCTCTAAAACAAGTCGTTGAGGAGCCAACTCGTAAGGAGGCCATACTAGATTTAGTGTTAACAAATGGAGATTTGGTATCAGATATTACTGTAGGTGAAGGTTTAGGATCCAGTGATCACCAATCAGTATGGTTTAATATAAGAACAGTGACTGAGTCACACCACACAAAAACAAAAGTTTTAGACTTTAGAAAAACAGATTTTTCTAAAATTAGATTATGTGTAAATGAGTCATTATCAGACTGGAGCAATTTAAATTGAGTCCAAGAGAAATGGGATTATTTAAAAGTTGCACTGCTGAAGGCAACAGAAAATTGCATTAGGCTTGTCAGTAAAAGCAAAAAATTCAAGAAACCACTGTGGTACTCTGCAGATGTGGCCAAAATAGTAAAAAACTAAAAGTTAGCATGTAGTAATTACAAAAAAAGTGAGGAAGTGAGGAAGACAGAATGATCTATAAGATTAGGCAGAAAGAGGCTAAGCAAGTTATAAGAGCTTCCAAATCACACACAGAAGAGAAAATGGCACAGTCGGTTAAAAAGGGGGACAAAACATGTTTTAGATACATAAATGAGAAAAGGAAAGTAAAACAAGGATTAGTTAGATTAAAAACAAAAGAAGGAATGTATGTAGAAGAGGATAAAGGTCTGGCTGACTGCCTCAATTAATATTTTTGTTAAGAAAAAGAAAAAAATTAGTAATTTGTTACATGTGAGTTTACAGAGGAAGAGGTTCTATTTCAACTGTCAAAAGTAAAGACAAATAAGTCAATGGGACCTGATGGAATACACACAGAGTTATTAAAAGAGCTTAGTGGTGGGGGGCGGGGCCTGACCGCCGGCGGGATCAGACGTGCTCTGTCTGAGCTCCCGCTTCAGGGCCTGAAGAATCGGAGCCAACTAGGATCCAAAAGCAACTACAGCTCCATACTGGTGCCCACCGGGACCTCCAGCTGATGGGGCACACGGGGATACCTCATAACCTAGACTGGCATCCAAAGTACTCCGACGAGGCCCGAAGCTCGCTGGAGCTTGAGCCGGGCAGAGACGGCCGCTCTCCCGGGTCTCCGGCCGGCGTCTCGCCTTCCCCCCCCCCCCCCTGGACCGGGGGGGTTATCCCGGTCTCCATGGGCTGCTACAGAAATGCTGACCTGGGCCCAAACAACCGCCCTACTGCAGAAGACTTACAGGGCAGGGCCCCTCAAGATGGCCGCCGCACGTCAACCATGTGCGCGACCAGCAGGCACGAACAAGCCGAACGCAGGAGAGACCACCCAACACCACCCGACCTTCATGACAACCTGCCCAGAGCATGACCGGATCCAGGTACATACAACCAAGCTCAGCAGAGAATAAACGGGGAGCAAGTTGTGCGGGACTCCACAGACCTAGCCTCCTAACGCAGACTCACTGCTGCACTCGGAGGGCCTGCTCAAGCTGCACTTCACCTGAAAAAGGTACCTGGCACAGCACCCTACGTATGCCTACAAGCCCCATTACAACCTCCCACCTTTGCAAAGCGACCACCTACTTACCTGCCCGCAAGCAAACCAGCGCCCGCGCAGCCGCCCAACACCCACACTCACTGGGCATGGCGCCAACGCAGACCCTCTCACCAGCCTCATTGCGGCTTTACCACACGCTGGTCAGGAATAGACCGACCCCACGCTCCCAAATCAACCTGGCAGAAGAGACACGTGCTACAGCGCCCACTACAGACACGGAATAGACCATGGGGAAATGGTCTGAAACAAGAACCTTGCTGCCTGACGGCAGCCAAGAAGCAGCGGTGTAAAGGACTTTGGGACTTTGAGACCTTGGTGCTCTGGGGTGGTAGCCTACCGGCAGTGGGCATCGAACGAGCCACCCAATACACAAACTGTCAGGGCAGCGCGCAATAGTGCAGGGACAGCTAGGCATAAGGCGGCTAACCTTTCAGATTAAGCATCCCTGCTGACGAAACCTGATAGTCCACAGTGCCTGATTTTAAGCTCCTACTCACTAACATGCTGGCAATATTAATATTTACCTGGTCCACTGTAGACATGTGCAAACCACACAGTACAGTAGTGCAGTCTAACTTGAGGGTAACCTGAGAAACGATTCTCAGACAGTAGACCAACCCTATAGCCTGGAAATCCTTGTTAACCTTGCAGAGTCAATCTAATACCACAACACACTCCTGCATGTATATATAACATGTAAATGCACAGTATCCGCTTTAGCAAATGCAGGAGTGCATGGGCTAGCATGTAACCTCACATTTATTTTAGACTCCAGCAGTTCCACCCAAGCGTTGCTTATCTTACTTGATTCACAAATGCTATTCACAAATGCTATACTACTGCTTCACAGCTAAGAGATACCAAAGCGTGAATAATCCTACCAAACTGCTTATTACTTATAAAATTGTGCATGCATCAACATACCCCTTATTGTTACAAATGTTTATTAAAATAAAGCATGAGGATTGCCGTTGGGGTACCCCATGTACGTTGTTAACTCATATGCACTGCAAAAATAAAGAATATAAAAAAAAAAAAAAAGAGCTTAGTGGTGTACTAGCAAAACCATTTACAGATTTATTTAACCAATCATTGCTAACAGGAGTAGTCCCAGACGATTGGAAGTTAGCGAATAACGAAGATGAAGACTTAGGGGTCAGTCAAAACTTGACCCTAAAGTCAACAAACGAAAGGACTATGTGGGTAGTGACGGTCATAAACCCTGAATTGATTAAATATGAAATAAAGTTCCTCAGAGGACTAAAAGGCCAGCCATATTTAGTATTTTCATATTGTGTGTGGTTTTGTCTCGTCCTCGTATATGTGTAGCTAAGGTTACCCTAGTAACCTACCCTCTAAATAGCATTACCGTCACTAAAACAGTAAGTAGTTTTATCTCTTCTGCTAAACCTTATATTAGAATTATAAGAAGGGAGAGACTATCTGAACATAGTCCCATTTATCTATTATGAGTTGTATATACACAGGTTATAGCATCCTGAGTTCCTATTTCCTATCTGGAGTCCCTTATTATTTAGATAAACTGCAGCTTATTGCCAGTTATTAACTCTTGACCTCATGTCCCCAAGCAGATGCCACTCGGCTAATGTGTTGACTGTATAGGTTAATCTACCACTATTGACTTACAGCCATTTATAAACACACATAAGGGATTATATAGACTGCATCCAGTCTTTCCTTTTTAACGTCACCAGCACGTTTGATTTTGTGTTCCACCATTACTTTTTCACTTTTTTAGTATTTTTTGTTTAGATATGTCCAAAGACATTATAAAGTAGAACTCAAAAAAGATATGTTAAAATTTTAGCTCCTAATCTATACTTTGTGCCCCATGAGTCAATTTTATTGCTGTGGGTATACCTGGGGGGACTTTTAGAGTAAAGGCTGGCTGCCCTTTACTCTTTTAGTCCTCTGAGGAAGTTAGCGAATGTTGTGCCCATTCACAAGAAAGGTGGTAGGGAGGAGTCGGGCAACTATAGGCCAGTAAGCCTTACTTCAGTAGTGGGGAAAGTAATGGAAACCATGTTAAAGGACAGGATTGTTAAACATCTAAAATCACATGGTTTTCAAGATCAGAGACAACATGGGTTAACTTCAGGGAGATCATGCCAAACTAATCTTATAGATTTTTTTGATTGGGTAACTAAAATAATAGATCCAGGTGGTGCAGTAGACATTGCCTACCTAGATTTCAGTAAGGCTTTTGACACTGTTACACATAGAAGGCTTATCAATAAACTGCAATCTTGGAGTTTGGATTCCAATATTGTTGAATGGGTAAGGCAGTGGCTGAGTGACAGGCAACAGAGGGTTGTAGTCAATTTAATATATTTGAAGCATGGGCTTGTCACCAGTGGGGTACCTCAGGGATCTGTACTTAGACCCATTCTCTTTAATGTTTTTATTAGTGATATTGCAGAAGGCCTTCATGGTAAGGTATATCTTTTTGCTGATGATACTAAGATATGTAACAGGGTTGATGTTCCAGGAGGGATATGGCAAATGATTTAGGTAAACTAGGAAAATGTGGCAACTGACATTTAATGTGGATAAGTGCAAGATAATGCATCTTGGACGTAAAAACCCAAGGGCAGACTACAGAATATTTGATAGAGTCATAACCGCAACATCTGAGGAAAGGGATTTAGGGGTGATTATTTCTGATGACTTAAAGGGACACTATAGTCACCTGAACAACTTTAGCTTAATGAAGCAGTTTTGGTGTATAGAACATGCCCCTGCAGCCTCACTGCTCAATCCTCTGCCATTTAGGAG
Organism: Pelobates fuscus; assembly: GCF_036172605.1. Taxonomy (NCBI): domain Eukaryota; kingdom Metazoa; phylum Chordata; class Amphibia; order Anura; family Pelobatidae; genus Pelobates; species Pelobates fuscus. Next base: position 38,460,662 of record NC_086326.1, read on the forward strand.
TTAAATCCCTTTGTTTATGAACCCTAGTCACACCTCCCTGCATGTGACTTTCACAGCCTTCCATAAACACTTCCTGTAAAGAGAGCCATATTTAGTCTTTCTTTATTGCAAGTTCTGTTTAATTAAGATTTTCTTATCCCCTGCTATGTTAATAGCTAGCTAGACCCTGCAAGAGCCTCCTGTATGTGATTAAAGTTCAATTTAGAGATTGAGATACAATTATTTAAGGTAAATTACATCTGTTTGAAAGTGAAACCAGTTTTTTTTCATGCAGGCTCTGTCAATCATAGCCAGGGGAGGAGTGGCTAAGGCTGCATAAACAGAAACAAAGTGATTTAACTCCTAAATGACAGTGAATTGAGCAGTGAAATTGCAGGGATCTATACACTAAAACTGCTTTATTTAGCTAAAGTAATTTAGGTGATTATAGTGTTCCTTTAAAGGTAGGCAGTCAATGTAATAGAGCAGCCGGAAATGCTAGCAGAATGCTTGTTTGTATAGGGAGAGGTATTAGCAGTAGAAAGAGGGAGGTGCTCATGCCATTGTGCAGAACACTGGTGAGACCTCACTTGGAGTATTGTATGCAGTACTGGAGACCGTATCTACAGAAGGACATTGATACTTTAGAGAGAGTTCAGAGAAGGGCTACTAAACTGGTTCATGGATTGCAGGATAAAACTTACCAGGACAGGTTAAAGGAACTTAACATGTATAGCTTGGAGGAAAGACGAGACAGGGGGGATATGACAGAAACATTTAAATACATAAAGGTAATCAACACAGTAAAGGAGGAGAATATATTTAAAAGAAGAAAAACTACCACAACAAGAGGACAAAGTCTTAAATTAGAGGGGCAAAGGTTTAAAATAATATCAGGAAGTATTACTTTACTGAGAGGGTAGTGGATGCATGGATTATCCTTCCAGCTGAAGTGGTAGAGGTTAGCACAGTAAAGGAGTTTAAGCATGCGTGGGATAGGCATAAGGCTATCCTAGCTATAAGATAAGGCCAGGGACTAATTGGAGTATTTTTTAAAAAAATTGGGCAGACTAGATGGGCCAAATGGTTCTTATCTGCCATCACATTCTATGTTTCTACGTCTTTTAATAAATTAATATTTTAAAAGACTAAGGAATGGAAATCACAACTGCAAGTTTTCAGTGAGCTAGCCAATATGTCTGCCATAAATGAAACCATCACGCACAAACACAAACACACAGGGTTGTGGTATTATTTGATCATGGAGATTGTGTTTAGTTACTTTAATATGCTTTAGTAATTAAAAGGGCATTGCTACCGGTAGCTGTTCTACAATATGTACACACATGCTGCTTTCTATGTTTATTAGAAAGAAACTAATGTTTGCGATTATGACAAAAGAGCTCAGCGGAGACATGAACAACACTGATAGAAAGGAGACTGAGTCATTAACACCTATTAACATGGTATGGGAATATGTCATTGACCGCATTCTTGTCAAGAAGTTGCAAAAAAAGGCAGTTGCAACAAACAGAATGCTATTTAACAAAGCCTGAGGATATGGGTAAAATGCGTCTCTGAAAGACTATCAGCTGTACTCATGCATTTCTTGATATTGTTTTCAGTCTGGTGTTATTTATTTATGTTGTAATATATTATTATTATTGTTGTAATATATTATGATGTATTATATATATGAGTTACATAGTTACATAGTTACATAGTTAGATAGCTGAAAAGAGACTTGCGTCCATCAAGTTCAGCCTTCCTCACACCTGTTTTTTGCTGTTGATCCAAAAGGCAAAAAAAAAAAAAAAACCCAGTTTGAAGCACAATTTTGCAACAAGCTAGGACAAAAAATTCCTTCTTGACCCCAGAATGGCAGTCATATTTATCCTTGAATCAAGCAGTTATTACCCTACATTGAAAGATTATATCCTTGAATATTCTGTCTTTGCAAGTATGCATCTAGTAGCTGTTTGAACATCTGTATGGACTCTGATAAAACCACTTCTTCAGGCAGAGAATTCCACATCCTGATTGTTCTTACAGTAAAAAAACCTTTCCTTTGCCTTAGACGAAATCTTCTTTCTTCCAGTCTAAACGCATGGCCTCGTGTCCTATGTAAAGTCCGGTTTGTGAATAGATTTCCACACAATGGTTTGTATTGGCCCCGAATATATTTGTATAATGTTATCATATCCCCTCTCAGGCGACGTTTTTCTAAACTAAATAGGTTTAAATTTGTTAACCTTTCTTCATAGCTGATATGTTCCATTCCTTTTATTAATTTTGTAGCCCGCCTCTGCACTTTTTCTAGTGCCATGATATCCTTCTTTAGAACAGGTGCCCAAAATTGCACAGCATATTCAATATGTGGTCTTACCAGTGATTTATAGAGAGGCAAAATGATATTCTCGTCCCGAGAATGAATGCCCTTTTTTATGCATGACAATACCTTACTGGCCTTGGCCACTGCTGATTGACATTGCACATTGTTGCATAGTTTGTTGTCTATAACAATTCCCAAGTCCTTTTCGTGTGTTGTTATCCCTAATTCACTTCCATTAAGGGTATACGTTGCTTGTGTATTCTTTACGTCGAAGTGCATAACTTTGCATTTTTCAACATTAAATTTCATCTGCCATTTGAGTGCCCAGTCCTCCAGTCTATCTAAATCCTTCTGCAGCAAAGTAATATCTTGCTCACATTGTATTATTTTACAAAGTTTTGTGTCATCTGCAAACACTGAAACATGACTTTCAATGCTGTCTTCAAGATCATTTATAAAAATGTTAAATAGAAGGGGTCCCAGAACAGACCCCTGAGGGACACCACTTGCCACCTCTGTCCAGCTTGAAAATTTACCATTAACGACAACTCTTTGTATTCTGTTTTTAAGCCAATGTTCTACCCAAGAACAAGCATTTTCATCGAGACCGATTTCCTTGAGTTTGAACACTAATCTTTTGTGTGGAACTGTATCAAATGCCTTGGCAAAATCCAAATAGATCACATCCACTGCAACACCCTGATCTATACTTCTACTTACTTCTTCGTAGAACGCAATCAAGTTAGTTTGACATGACCTGTGCTTCATAAAACCGTGCTGATTTTTGCTGATAACCATATTCTTCTCAAGGAATTCTTGAATATTATCCCTTAATAACCTTTCAAATATTTTAGCAGCCACAGAAGTTAAGCTCACAGGTCTATAATTTCCAGGCAAGGATTTTGAACCCTTTTTGAATATAGGAACCACATCTGCCTTCCTCCAATCCTCCGGAACACTTCCTGAAAGAAAGGAATCTTGAAAGATTAAAAACAGAGGTTCACTTATTTCTACACTTAGTTCCTTAAGTACACGTGGATGGATACCGTCAGGCCCTGGAGCTTTGTTTATATTAACTTTCTTTAGTTGCTGCAGCACATTGTCTTGAGTTAACCAATTACAATTATTCTGCAAGTTTTTAGTAGCAATCATTTGCACATCTATTGCCATGGGTTCTTCTTTAATATATACGGAGGAGAAATAGTTATTTAGAATTCCTGCCTTTTCTTGGTCTTCATTAACTAACACCCCCGTTTCAGTTTTAAGTGTACCTATACTTTCATTTTTGGGTTTTTTGGAATTTATGTACTTAAAAAATGCTTTGGGGTTGGTTTTGCTCTCTTTAGCTATCATTTTTTCATTTTGAAGTTTAGCAAGTTTAATTGCCTTTTTGCACGCATTATTTGCTTTCTTATATCTTTTATAAGATGCATCTGATTTGTCTGATTTAAATGCTTTAAATGCCCTTTTCTTATTTTTAATCTCTTGTTTTACTTCTCTACTAAGCCACATTGGTTTTAATTTGTTTCTTTTATACTTATTTCCCAATGGTACATACTGAGAAATGTACCTTTCTAATATTTGTTGGAAGATGATCCATTTATCCTCAGTGTTCTTTTCACTAAAGAGTTTATGCCAGTCAATATATTGTAAAGCTTCCCTTATCTTATTGAAATTGGCCTTTTTAAAATTATATGTTTTAGTATACCCCATGTGCTTTTGTTTTTTTGAGTTTATTTCAAAGGACACTATATTGTGATCACTATTTCCCAAGTGCTCACCTACTTGAATGTTGGTCAAAAGATCAACGTTGTTTGTTAAAACCAGGTCCAGACAAGCGTCCATTCTAGTTGGTGCTTGTAGAAGTTGTGACATGAAGTTGTCATTTAACAAGTTTAAAAACCTAATTCCCTTTGCTGAGCTACTAGTCCCTATGTCCCAATTTATGTCTGGGTAATTAAAATCTCCAATAATTAAAGTGTTACCAAGATTTGCAGCTTTCTCAATTTGCTCAAACAGCTGTTGTTCCTCGTCAATATTAACATTAGGTGGTTTATAACATATCCCAACCAATAGTTGGTTTCCCTTCTTTTCCCCCAAGCAGATATTTACCCATAAAGCTTCCACATTTTCCTCATCGCATTCAATTTGCTTAAGATTTGGCTTTAAATCATGGTTGACATACAAACATACCCCACCACCCTTCTTGTTTTTCCTATCCTTCCTAAATAATGTGTACCCATTTAAGTTAACTGCCCAGTCATGTGTCTCATCCCACCATGTTTCCGTTATGCCTATTATATCATATTGTTTAGAGTTGTATATACACAGGTTATAGCATCCTGAGTTCCTATTTTCGTATCTGGAGTCCCTTATTATCTGGAGTCCCATATATATATATATATATATATATATATATATATATATATATATATATATATATATATAAACAAATTCGGAATCTGGCACTCTACCTTAAATGATTATCTCTTCAAAAAATGCCTTGGTGCTGCAGAGCGTAAATATACAGAGAATAATGATTCAGAGCACTCCAAAGGGCTTGATGAAAAAAGTTTTATCTGTGTGAAAAGATCTGAGTGAAAAGATCTTTTCACACAGATAAAACTTTTTTCATCAAGCCCTTTGGAGTGCTCTGGTGCTCTGAATCATTATTCTCTCTCTCTCTCTCTCTCTCTCTCTCTCTCTCTCTCTCTCTCTCTCTCTCTCTATATATATATATATATATATATATATATATATATATGTTTATGAGTTCTTTTGCTTGTGGGAAGTACCATCCATATATCCACAATCAACTCTATATATAATGCCTGGGATCAAAGACTTTTGTAAACATGAGTGTGCAGATTTGTTCTCTTCTGAATTGAAAGTAATATTGAGGACTGGTTTTCTGTGTGTATGTGTGTGGAGGCTGTTTGTGGTGTTGTATGTTTATGGAAATGCTGCTTGTGGGGTTGTGTGTATGGGTGTTACTTCTTATGTTTCATGTGGGGATGTAGTAAGGTAATGTGGGCTTTAATTGGGGAAGATAGTGGCTATAGTGGAGGGATATAGGCTGTAGTAGGGGGGTAGGGGCTTTATGGGGGACTAGTGGCTAAAGTGGTTGTAATGGGGGAATAGGAGATGTAATGGGGGTATAGGGGCTGTAGTGGGGGACAGTGGCTGCAGTGGGGGGATAGGGTCTATAGTGGGATAGCATATCAGTTGTAGATATAGTGGGGGGTAGTAGCTACAGTGGTTGTGATAGGATGAAAGTTGGGAGCGCATGGTGTGAGGCTGACAGTGACAGGGTGACTTTGGGGGCAGGGTGTGAGGGTGACAGTGGGGGGCGCAGGGTGTGATGGTGACAGGGGGGGGCATGGTATGAGGGTGAATAAAGCCTGATAAGATAGGAGAACTGGATTTTTGCTAATTGTTATAGTCAGAAACTTAGCCGGAAAGGCTCTGGATTACTGATCTGACCATAACCACTTTGTGGTGAAGTGTTTCAACCTCAGAGTATATATACTTTATTTTATTTCCAGTTAACACCTGCATACAGAGCCTTGTCTCTGGTGGGAGTAACAATTTTATTTCATTGACAGTGAGGGTGACGGGGGGGAAAGAGGGGAGACAGAGTATGAGGTTGGTAGTGGGGGGCAAGGTTTGAAGGTGACAGTGGGGGGCAGGGTATGAGGGTGACAATGTGGGTGACAGAGGGGGGTGCAGGGTATGAGGGTAACAATGAGGGTGACAGTGGGGGGGGTGCAGGGTATGAGGATGACAGTGGTGGGCAGGGTATGAGGGTGACAGTAGGGGAGCAGGGTATGAGGGTGACAGTGGTGGGCAGGGTGTGAGGGTGACATTGTGGGGAGGCTGGTTACATATCTTGTTTGTTTCTCAGTGCTCCCCATTTTCTTTGTGATCCAGTGGCTGGCTCTACAGGTCTTCAGTTCAGATTAGAGCATTGCCGTGGTAATTCACGACAATGCTCTGTGAGCTCGCAAGCCTTCCATCACTTGGTCTGCACCTCTGCACTCGGCAGGGCTGCAAACAGGATGCTCCCCCTGGGCTGACTGATGGAGGGGTGTCGAGTCCTCGGTCACTTACCGAGGATCCGATGAATCAGTCTGCATTAAGGTTTATAGAGCCGCCTCTGCTACATATATATGCAGCACAGGCGACCCGGGCGGCAAAATGCTTCCCCTGTTAAAGTGCCGCCTGGGGCCATTGCCCCAGTCAGTCCTATGGACGGGCCGGCTCTGCACACAGGACAGATTAGAACACGTTCGAGAAAATAAAACTTTTTATTAACAAACAGTAATATAATTATATTATATTACAATAATATTACATCTAAACAACATGGCAACAGAAATAAGCAGCAGTCATTTAATGTAAAAAAAAGACAAAACATTAACTAGCAAGGTTACAGTTTACAGAGACATACAATGTTAAAGAGGTAACTTATGTTACAAATAGGAAAGCTCCTCAAGGTTTAAAGGCATTTAGCACTTTGAAAATTGAATGCCTCTGAGTGGGTTAATTTTTTTTCGCTTTTGTATTTTAGAAATAGATTGTCTCTAGCACCAGAAGGTTAATTCTATCAGTTGACATTGTAGTAATATGAATTGTTTAGCTCCCAGATGGTTAATTCCTTCTACTTCTATTTTACTATGATTAAAGTATCTATCCCCTGGGGAAGGTAATTCCTTTTAACTTGAATTTTAGTTATATAAGAATCATCTAGTAATAGGACTTTTGAATCAAGCACTGGGAGACATTCGTTGGAGACTAAGTAATCATGAGCAGACAGACACACATGTAAGTTAATAACCGTAGCAAAGGTCTTCATTCACACAACGTTTAATTAATGTTTAAAATAAACACTGCAAACTCTGAGCTGAAGATCGTACAAGAATCCCAGAGATGAGTTTCATGCCATTTATTTTGAACAATAAACGAAAACTAACTTCTCTAGAGATAACAAAATATTATTAAACATTAACACCGGCCTTGTGGGTACCTTTTGCATGTGAGGTTTTTCTCTTATATTAAAGATTTTGCAATTCTAAATTCCATTTAGTCCAGATATAGCCACAGCACACATTGCTTTTGAAAAAGAAAATGAGAAATAGTGCGTGTTATGTATAAAATGGGGAGTGCTCAACTTTAGGCTGCTTTGTGTGACTTTTTTTTATTTGTGTCTCTTTAATCCCTAATGCCAAAATATCTTGTGTTACTTAATTTTTTGTTCCATTTTGGTTCTTATTTCGGTTAAAAAATGTATTGCTCCCCCGCTTTATAATAAGAGAGGTGCAGGAGCACAACTTTCTTTCCTATGATTTATTTCGCCACTGTCATATTTTCAGAAACAGGTAAGTATCTTTCACGGTCTTCCTTTTTTTATATCTTTTCTATATTATCTATTTGTAATATTTTGTGACTGTACCAAGGGTAAAATCTTCAGGAAAAAAAGAAAAGTGGCAAAACAAAAAGTCTGAAAGAAGATTAAGATGTGGTAGAAAGACAGATCATTTTGGCGCATTATAGAAAAAGGCAGAACAAAAATGTCACCAATGCAAAAAGATTAAGTAACAAATATATACATAAGAAAACGGCACATGAGTATAAAACTAAAATTTAAATGTTGAAGCAATTGCAACAATGTAATTCCAATTCTTTCTGTTTCTTCTTTTTTCTTTTGTTGACTGCCAGATGAAAAAAAAACAAAAAACAGAACTTATAACAATGACTGTCAGGGAGCTAAGATGGAGGCCCCCAGTTGCAGGACAGAGATTGTTGTCGATCGCTACATTAAATTGCATTTTTCATATTTCACAAAACACATATTTGTAAAATCTAAGGGATAAGTAATCATAACATTGAAAGTAGTAGGATGTGAAAATTTACCTTGAAGTATCAACAGTAACCTTAAAAGAGAGATAATATACACATTATTCCTGCATTTACATTTTACCTACACAAGTCCTGGAAGCACGAGGGGAGATAACAGCGCTTGACTGCTATACATTAAAACCTTGCTCGGCAACAATTAGCTAAACTATAGGGTAATAGGGAAACCTATGACAGACACAGACAATCTTAATTAACCCCTTAAGGACACATGACATGTGTGACATGTCATGATTCCTTTTTATTCCAGAAGATTGGTCCTTAAGGGGTTAAACAGAATTTGCAATGGAAGAAGTGTAAACATTGCAGGAAGTATCTAGGAAGGCTGTATAAGTCACATGCAGGGGGGTGTGACTAGGGCTGCATAAACAAAGTGATTTAACTCCTAAATGACAGTGAGACTGCAAGGGTATGATCTAGACACCAAAACTGCGTCATTAAGCTAACATTGCTTTGGTGACTATAGTGTTCCTTTAAGGTTAAAGAAAAGTAAAATAATACTCTTTTTACAAAGCACCAAAGCACATTGAATATTGTTAATACACTGTAAAAGTAAAATGTGTGTCATTTAATGTGGAAAGGAATGGGTTTTTGTTACAATAAAGAAAAAAAATCTGAATTTTATGTTGGAACATTACATTTATATTGACCTGATTGCTAATGAGTAAATTACCAGATTTGAAGATTAAAATCACTGTAAATTACTCACAGAAAAGGTACAATAAAAAATGAATGCCATATACATTTCAAAACAAATGAAAGCCCTTATAAAGACAAACCAGGAGTTTAAAATACAAGCCTTTTCATAGATTGAGCCTTTATTTAAGATGGCAGTCGATCCGTAAATTGTTCAAATAAAGTGCTACTATCTATCCCATCTGTGAGATTTCTTTTTCTCCAAATGCAGAGAAGCATGCTTTGATTATTTGCACCCTTAAGTCATCTGCACACAGATCTCCTGGTTGTAAAATGTTTACTTAATGAATAATATCAACACTGTGCACATTGAGTTTCCCATTGTGTTTCTGGCTCTTGCAAACAGAATTAAGAACTGGGAACAAGGTGGCTCAATAGCTGTAAGTGAACAGTCATGTCACTGGAGGATTTCATAAGCCTAGTTTATGTTTTAGAAGGGATCATCGGAATTTCTTCTGAACTGTGTCAAATGTTCTTTTATCCATGCGTTAAAGGACATCATTGAGTTACATGTATCTAATAAGATCCCTTCACATATGTTCAATTTCTCCACAAAGGGATTCCAGGTTTACTAGAAAATCAGCAACATTTATGTATCACAATGTATTTGGAGCGCTATGGCAACCAAACACTTAACTTTGTGATATCAAGAATGGCATAAAGACATCTAAGTGGCTTATCACTCATAACATGACCATTGAGATGGCATCAGTAGCAGCTATAAGACCATTAATTCACACATCATATACTTTTTCGTCAATATCTAGAGCATAATTGATTTTCCCCTGAAGTTGGTTAATGGAGACTTTTCGAAGTATGTTCCACCCACTATTCGATCGGCTTCTGGATACTCTTCTAACTAAAGGAGGTGTTATATTTGATGGTGGCTTCTCAGTGTGGGGATGATGAGGTTTGTTTTCAGTATATTCAGACTTCATTGACTGTCCATCTCCACAATCATCATCTGAGGTGTGGAATGCATTTACATATTTTTTAATCTTTCGCTTGTCCAAGTCCTTGCGTTCTTCAACTCTGCCAAGAGAAATGGTAAAAACTATTAACGCATTTGTCGAGTAGATCAATCCTACCAAGGATGATCTTTACCAAATTATCTCAAAAGTTAAAAAAGTAAAACAGAGCACTCGGTGCTGGCATCGATTTATTTTATGTAAGGGTTTGAAAAAAGCTATACAATTTTTTTTTCCAACCAAGCCTGTGTAGAGTATTGCTGTTTTATCCCTGAAACAAAAGGAAATTGGGTGTCACTGACTCAGTGCTTGTTAAATGTTTATGTAGAATCAGAGTTGAGAGCCTCCTTAGTACTAATATTTATACATGAATAACATATAGGAATCTCCAAATTAAGAGGCTAACCTATTTTCATTGTAATGAGAAGTATTATCAAAGTACCATTTAAGTTACTGGGAGATCATCCGAGAAGATAAACTTGACAAGTAGACTGTGCACTTACCGTAGAAACCAGCGATCTCCTAGCCCATATTCTTTTCCACAAACTCCTAAACGTGGCCAAAGAGTTTTGGGCATTTTTCTTTCTAGCATTATAGTTGTGGCTACAATCTTTGAAGAAGAAAATAAAATTATATTCATAAGATTTGAGAATTTTGATCAAAGTGTCAACAGAATAAATTGTGTCAAATCCTAGAGATGAAAATCTTATGGAAGTCTTAAAGACAAAAATTACACTTGTGTTCTAGTTATAGTATTACATATGATGAAATGAGAATACTCCATCAATATTAATAAGACATCACAAAAACATTTACGTTTTACCACCATGAAAACCCAAAAATTCAATCAGGATAATCCCAGGAAAAGCCTGGATCTCATTCCAAGGCAATCCACATAGCATTGGCAACACTAACAACACTATATTGGTGATGGTGGGGGCACATAAGATATGGCAGTAAAAACTGGGATGTGGGGTACTAATAATGTTTACTAGTGGGCAGGGGTAATGTGCCGCCATTGGCTGTCTGACACCAGCATGCTATGCAGCCTCTGAATTAGAGTGAATATAGTGTAAGCAAACACATAACATCTGGAACTGAATGACGGCATTTGCAAATTAATTATTTGATGCAACAGAACTGGTCACCGCCTCAAAATGCAGGTAAATAGAATTAACAACATTTGTTTTAACCAAAGTTGCACACAGATAGTGGAAAAATTCTATTACCAGATACAATATTGCAGAAATCAGTCACTAGTACCATTTATAGCTAACGTCTAAGGAGACAGGTTAACGCAATAGAGGGTTACAATGTACATTATATTTTACATATATATTATATAATAATTTTAACCTTATGTTTTTAGTCAATATTTTGTTACTATTTTTTTGTATTTTAATTATGTCTGTTGTCAGCTTGGCTGTTAGTAGTCAAATTTAGCGGATTGAATTATTTTAGAAATGTTACTGGGTTTGTTCAGAGTGAATCTTACAATACAATATAGGTACAATATATGTGAACATCATATAAGAATGACTTGTTTTTATGTCTTCTGGAGCATGCTTATTGCATTTCTGCATAAAATAAGAAAATGGGTAAAAGCATTTTCCTCTATTATAAAACCAAGTCTGTAAATGTACAGCAAATCCACTGAGAAACACTCGATTTCTTCACCATCTGACAGCTAATTAGGCTACTGGCGCACATTCAATGCCTTCCAGATACAATTCCCTGTAGGGATTATGATGCCAGGAGTACCTTGGCCCAGTTGCCTGGTAATGGGGCAAGGTAATGGTTTAACTTGTTGCCGGGTTCCTTGTATTCTCTCATGGCTGTAGAAGATGGAAGCTGATCTAGTTGCCATTCATTGGCTAAGAGCATAAGCTGACCACTCTCAGCCATTCAATACAATTCTGTGCACAAATATTTGAACAGAATTGACATTAGACAACACAAAACGTGTATTTCTGGTTAACTAATGATGCTCCAATCATGCTACCATACCAGAGGTGGAGTTACACCTCTGGTATCAGAGGGGTTAAACTCTGCATGACTCCAGGCGCCACGACCACTTCAAATCACTGAAGTGGTCATAATGCTTCAAGTAACCCTTTAAAGAAGTAAAACAGAAAAAAGAGACATGTATCATACTTTTCACACTGAAAAATGATGAGTATAATATCAGCGAAATATATATATTTTTTTTATAAATTTGACTTCAGTGTGGGAAATTGACCAACAGATGAGTTTTTAGATTTTTAGATAGGATGTTTCTCTCATGCCTTGCACGCACATGAAATAGACTGAAATGTCTTACCTGTGCCCTCCACAACTCATCCTGTTCATGTGAAACCCGCCAGTGAGTGTCTCCCATCATAGCAATGAGAAGGTTGAGCATTAGAAGTGCTGCAATGATTGCGAATGCTGAATACATGAAGCTAAACATCAGCGGCAAGTTCACGTCATAGTTGGCAGGTCCATCAATGAGTGTGAGGAAGAGCTCAAAAGTGCTGAATATGGACATGGGGTAAGTCATGAACTGGCCGAGCTGAGAGGAGTCTGACATCTGGAAGATCACAAAGAATGCTAGGGAACAAATAAAAGATGGGAATGAGCAACCAACCTCACCAACTCACTGATCACTTAAGATAAATCATGGTACCCTAAAGGACACCTGTTATGATATAAAATGATATAGAATCAAACTTCATCCATACATTGTGCTCTGAGATTTGCAAGCAAATGTGTAGATCCATTGAAAATTAAGTAATAAAAACACTAACTGTGCTCTACATGTTTGCTAGCATGGAAATCCTCCTCTGGGTGGTTCTCCCGCTTGACTTAAATAGGGATAAAAGCAATTCCTGCAAACAGGGAAATGGGCTGTTTATCAAATAGAGATATGCACACCTGCTGAATTTAGCAGGTCTGATATCAGTTTGGAAGGGGAGGGGTAGCAAATGGGTATTTCCATTGCGTAATTAGCATATTGGACAACATTCCCATTTAAAAAGCAGGAACCTCAATCTGGTGCACATGAATGCTAGCAAGAAAGGAAGCTCTGGTGGTAGCCAATCAGGACTCTCCATTCCCTGAGGGTGGGTTTAGTACTTATGTATGGACTTAAATTTAAATCGTACTACACCACAAATGTAGTTAAAAATGTGCTCATTGTACACTTTCTCTCAGTTATCCCAAGTCTGGGTAACTCTGCCATGCTTTGGTGACAGAGAAGACATAGTGTATGTGTTCGGTAGATGTAGGTATGCAGGCGAGGTTACAGCAAACGTAATGCCCACTGAAAACATGAAGGATTCTCTTTTATGTAAAATAAAAATATGAGCTTTTAATAGTAATAAGGATAATAAATCACTGAATTGCATAGCATGAGTCAGGCCAGAGAGTTAGAAAACTGCAACCGTATCAGGCATGGTAAGTTGACTTTGGGTTTATATTTTGGGTCTATAATTCTGGTATCAAGAAGACCCATACAATATCCACAATTCTTTCAGCTTAAAGAGAACCTACAGCTCTGTTCATTTTAGATATATGTAAATAATCTCTTTATAAACAGAAAGCACACTTTAGTAAATAACTGTGTGAATACTTTTCAATATTAAATAGTGGTAATAATAAAGAGTAATAATGTTTTAAACAAGACACAGTAACGTATACTCTTCACTCACCTGCTCCAAAACCAAGTATAACCACTGCCATAAGCCAGCAAAAACGTAGGAGATCGCCAAAGATCATCTAGAAAATAAATTGTGATGAAAGATTAGGATTGCTCAGCAAAACACATTTTTATTATTAGATATTTATCTCTAATAGATGCTGATCCATACCTTCTGGATCATGATTGTAAAGGGTCCAAGCATCTGGAATCCCCTTGTAAAATACATGACATAGCACCAGCCCAACACAAGAGCGATAGACATTGGGACAACTTCTCCATCGCTGCTCGTCACTCTCATAACCAATACTGACATCACCATGCATGCAAAGACGATTCTGAGCAGAGAAACATAGTTACATCAGAACTAATTCACAAAAAAAGGCTCAAAGTGAAGTTAATGTCTATCTCATGACAATTATCAACGTGCGATTCAGAGTCAATGCAATCAATATACAATTATAAATAGAAATGCAATATTAAATTATATTTTATATAAAGAATTGTGCAGTGGGTTATGAGAGAAGTGGTGGGTTTCAAAATTAGAAAGTGATTCACCCATAATAATTGTGAGGTTATGAAATATGCATTTTGAGAGCGTGTGACTGCATGCACAGCCCAACTCAGTTCAATATGCATTTTAAAAAGTGGTCAAATACTACTGATTATTACAAGCACTCACATAATTATATGAAAAGGTCCTCCAAGAACCGTCTGCCCAAAATATCTGGTGGCACCAACTCGTAGGAGGTCTGGAATCTGTTAAAAATAAAACAAACAAAAAAACATGCATTTGTTAAAATATAATTTAACTGATTTGGAACTATATAGTTCATACATCAAAAACATTACTCACCAATAGAAGCAATATGAAGAGAGCTCCCATCACACTAATTAGTTCGCCAACCAGTCGCAGATCATCTTCACTGGTCATGTAGGCCTCCTAACAGAAAATAAAAATCACATCAGCTCACAAGTAGCACTTCAACAACAATAATAATATAATCTATAGTTTTTACAGTTCTTCAGTCCCTTACGTGAATGGGTCTTTGCATGAAGATCGTAATATCACGTGTATTATTTAATTTTTTAGGAATAGGTTTTAGAGGTCTGTAAACACAACACATAGTCACACAGATTATGTATAGGACGTAGAGAGCTGCCAAAAACCAAAAGTAGGGACGCCCACAGCCCCTCCACTTCAGGCTAACAAGTTCCTTCACAGGAGTGAGATCTAGAATTTGCCGAGCCTATAAAAGGTTTGGGTGGAAAGACAAAAACAAGAAGGTTTTAAAATAACAGACACAAAGAATTGACTGGTTTGATACATGGATTAATCAATACAAATGGAAAGCAAAACAAACAAAGGAACATACTGCTCTTTTCTTGGAAGACACCACCAGCTCTAATACAGACTGATCTTCTCCCCATGAATCAATTCCTGACAGGTCATACAATGTAGAATTAATAGGGCCAAACGTCCACTGGATCTTTTTACGTTTCATTATCATGTGTTGAAACATCTACATGTAATGACAGAGAGAGATAACAGAGGGAGTCATGACAACATTGAAATCATTGGCGGATCCAGGGGGGGGGCAACGGGGCAATTGCCCCCCCCGAGATTCTCCCCTGCCGGCTAGTGCAGGGCTGACATTGCCCAAGTGCCAGCCCTGCATTGTGCCTGCAGACCGGTCCGCAGGCACATTACTGACAGCCGACCGGCAGGGGAGGGAGAGAGGACCCGGGAGCTGTTACCAGCAGCTCCTCCGGGTCCTCCTCTCGCGAGATTTGGAGCGTTGCCGCGGTTACCACGGCAACGCTCCAAATCTCGCGAGAGTGAACTCTAGCCCTGGAGCGCGGGCTAGAGTTCACTGGAACCACTGGACCACCAGGGATTCCCCACTGGGACCACCAGGGATCCAGAAATGTCCCCCCTCCTCCTCAATAAAGGTAAGAAGGGAGGGGGGACATAATATATTTTATTAAATACATTTTTTTTTTTTTTAAATTAAAAAGCCTCCCTTCCCTCCTCCCCTCCCCCATACACACTGCCCCCATACACACTGTCCCCATACACACACTGTCCCCATACACACACTGCCCCACACACACACTGCCCCACACACACACTGACCCCATACACACACTGACCCACAAACACTGCCCCACATACAAACACTATACACACTGACCCCATACACACACTGCCCACACAAACACTGCCTCCATTCACACACTGCCCCACAAACACTGTCCCCATACAACACTGTCCCACAAACACTGTCCCCATACACACTGCCCCACAAACACTGCCCCATACACATACTGCCCCGCACACACTGCACACCTATAC
The DNA here is from genome assembly GCF_036172605.1 of Pelobates fuscus. Taxonomy (NCBI): domain Eukaryota; kingdom Metazoa; phylum Chordata; class Amphibia; order Anura; family Pelobatidae; genus Pelobates; species Pelobates fuscus. Next base: position 38,476,585 of record NC_086326.1, read on the forward strand.
ACACACAGTGCCCTACACACCCTGCTGCCCCCCCATACACACATTGCCCCAAACACACACACACGACCCCCCCATACACACAGTGCCCCCCATACATACAGTGCCCCCCCATACACACACTGCCCCACACAGACATACAGTGCCCCCATACACACACTGCCCCCTAACACACACACTGCCACCCTTACGCACTCACACTCACTTCACCGCTCACACACACACTGCACCTTTCACACACACTTCACCCCTAACACACACCACTTCTCCTATGCCCTATATCCCAGCAGACCCCAGGTAAGTTGTCAAACTGTTCTTAAACGGTATGACTACTTACTCCGGGGTGGGATCCTGGCACTACTGGCACCATAACTACTACACTGAGCTGTAGTGGTTATTGTGCTAGGATTATTTTTTTTAAATAATCTACAAGTGCCCCTCCCGAGATCAGGCTCTGGATCCGCCACTGATTGAAATTGTGTTTCATTATATTCTATGTGAATTTAAATCTCAAAGTGGCAAATAATTTAACAGACCCACTGGGAAGGCTCATTTAAATGGAAGTTAAAGTTCAAATGTCTTCTGTTTTTCCAGTTTTAGGACTCTGTTCCCAGGGCCGGATTAACATAGAGCCTGATGGAGCTGCAGCTCCAGGCCCAGGCCCATGGAATAGGCCTATTAAAAAAAAAAATAAAATTAAAAAAAACAACACTTTTTTTTTTAACACAGTACTTTAAGGTTTGCCGCCCGACTGGTATTTTAAGGCACAGCCTGTATTTGAGGCTGATTGGCCGTGATGGTATTGCAGTAATACCGGCAATACAAATGCAAAATTTTTCTCAGTATAAAGGAAGATTACTCTGCAATACCAGCACTGGCCAGTAGGGGTCACTGTGTATGGAGAGAGACAGGGATAGGAAGTTACAGCATATCCCTCCCTCTCTCTCTATTGATCCGCGGGGGAGCAGTTACACAGCACAGAGAGTCCAGACAGCAGCTCCCAGCCTGCAGAGACAGCCTACAGCTCAGGGAAGTGAGGGATGAGGGGAAAGGGAGACATGGGGACACTGAGACACTAGGGGACACATGGTGACACTGAGACACTAGGGGACACTGGGAGATGTGGGGACACTGAGACACATGGGGACTCTGTGAGACATAGGTAGACATATTGGGGCACGGAGACACTAGGGACACAGCGTCTCCATGTCTCCCAGTGTCCCCATGCCTTCCAGCCAGGGTCCCTAGTGTCCAGGGGCAGACTGAGCGGTCGGGCACTTTGGATATGGTCCGAGGGCCCAGCCGAGGAAAGGGGCCCGCCGACCAGCTATTCTGTGTGTGCACAGTCACACACTTAATTAACAGCGCAGTCCTCTGGCCCATCGCTGCTATACAGGAGGGGGCCCATCGCTATTTGCCTGGGAGGTGCACGTCACCACGTACTTGCGCCATCCTCATGATGCTTCTAACAGTGCACGGCACAGAAGGATCAGAGCTGCCTTTCTGCTCGCTCCACTATCGATTGGATTTGGGCCACATCACTCTTTTTAATGTAGGTAGCCTTTCCTTCTTATTGTTGTATTTTTATTAAGAGGCTGGGCAGGGGTTTTGGAGGGGAAGGGGGCTCTGTAATAGAGTATTTATGTGCATCTGTTTGTGTCTATGTAGAAGCATGTGATTTGTGTGTGTGTGTGTATGTCTGTGTATGTGTGTGAGTGTTTGTGTCTATGTAAGCCCATGTAGCTGCATATGTGTCTGTAATCTGCGTGTGTCTGTTTGCATCTGTATGTGTATCAGTGTGTGTATGTGTGTGTCTGTCTGTATCTTTGAGTGTTTGTGTCTATGAAGCTGCATGTGTGTCTGTATCTGTGTGTGTCTGTGTATCTGTGTGTGTGCCCATGTTTGTGTCTGTGTGTGTATCTGTGTGTTTGTTTATATGTGCATACATCTCAGCATCCCTTGAACACTACACACATATACACCCCTGGATTCTAACATCAACATTACATACAAACACACCACTTAATTCAAGCATCAACACTACATACAAACACACCCCTGCATTCAAATGTCAACACTAAATACAAACACACCTCTGTATTAAAACACCACCATTACATATAAATACACCACTGCATTCAAAAACGACACTACACACAAATACACGCCTGAATTCAAATGCCAACAATACATACAAACACACACACCTCTGTATTCACTCCCTCATACTCCATACAAAAACATGCTTATGTTCAAACACACTAACACTGCTCAGTGGTAAAAACATAAAAAAAAATTTTGCGGGTGTTCTACATTTCAAAGTTGGGGGATGGAGGAGGACCAAATATAGGATCTGCCTCCGTTGCAAAATGCTCTAGGTACGCCCTTGGGGCCCATCACTGGACATCTCTTATCAGAGGCCCAGTCAGGTGCGTAATGCTGCGGTGCTAGGAGGAAGTGAGTATAAGTAATTTCCCCCAGCATACCAAGTTACCGCGCGAAAGAGAGACAGGAGGGAGACAGACTAAGAGCCAGGACTGGAAGAGAGCCTGTAACAGACTCCCATCACACGCAGCCAGATGCCATTGGACCACAGGGAAGCCACCCTCCTGCATTAAAACGATATGGGGGGTGGCTAAAAATATGTAATGTGATCTTTGTGCATTTTATCTGTGTGTACATGTATATGTGTGTGTCAATGTGTGTCTGTATGTGTGCCACTGTTTGTATGTATCTATATGTGTTTCAGTGTCTGTGTGTGTATCTGCATGCATGTCAGTGTGTGTATCTGTATGTTGTCAGTGTGTGTATCTACGTGTCTGTACCTGTGTATCTGTATGTGAGTCTGTATGTATGTGACAGTGTATATGTGTATACATGTATATGTGTTTCTGTGTTTCTATGTGTGTCTGTATATTTGTATGGTGTTAGTGTACTTCTGTGTACTCAATTTCAATTTAGTTTTAGTCATTCAGCGATTTTAGTTCAGTCATATTTTAGTCATCTGAATTGTTTTAGTTTTAGTCTAGTTTTAGTCGACTAAATCTCAAAAAAATGTTGTCGACAAAACTAACTGATCTGCATGTTTGTCAGTGTGTGTATCTGTATGTTGTCAGTGTGCCTGTGTATCTGCATGTCTGTACCTGTGTATCTGTGTGTGTCTGTGTATACATCTCAGCATTCAAACTCTAACACTTCAGACATACACCCCTACTTTCAAAGGCAAACATTACACACAAGTAAACCACTGATTTCAAATGGCAACAGAACAAAAAACACACAACACTACACACAAATACATTCCTACATTCACACACAGATACTTTATACAAAAACTTACATTCAAACATACAAATGCTGCTCTGTGCGAAGTATGATCCAGCAAGGATGGGCAAATGGTAGATCCCCAGCTGGCAAAGCATTGTGTCAGTTGAACAAAATCTTTGCCATCAGCAGTGCCTCCCAAAAATTATTTCAACAGTGCCTTCTCTACTGTAGTTCCACCACTAAGTGCAAAGCATTCATATAACAACACAGGGGAATAATATATCAGAGGAAAACTTAAAGGGACACTATAGTTATTAGAACAACTACAGCTTAATGTAGTGGTTCTGGTGTCTATAGCCTGTCCCTGCAGGCTTTTTAATGTATGTGCTGCCTTTTCAGAAAGAAGGCAGTGTTTAAATTACTGCCTATGATCATCTGTAGTGGCAGTCACTCAGATCTCGCAGTGTCCCACTCAGGGCCCCTATCCACCATGACAGTCTCTATTCCCCAAATTCATCCTCTATTCCCCACCACAGCCTTTCTTCTCCCACTGCATCCCCTACCACGTCACTACAGCTCCTGTTTCCCAATTAGAGCCATTGTCTCCCCACTACAATTCCTATTTCTAGACTACAGCCCCTATCCCCCATGACATCCCCTAACCACCCAAGCCCCACACTACAATCTCTATCCCCAATTACAACCACTATACCCCACTACAGTGTCTATTCTGCCATTAGAGCCCCTGGTGCACATTAGAGCCCTTATTTCTGCACTAAAGCCCAGTCCCTCACGCTACAGCTCCTGTCCCCCACTGAAGCCCCTACTCCCTCCACATTACAACCCTTTCTGTAACACAAGAATGTATATGTAGGTGGTGCATGTATGTCTGCATAATGTATATTTGTGCAGCCTGCAAGATAGTGGGTACAAGGGGGCCCCATGATCTCCTGATTGCCCAGGGGCCCCATGGGTTGTCAGTCCGCCCCTGCTAGTGTCTCAGTGTCCCATGGCTCCCAGTGTCCTTATGCCTCCCAGCCAGTGTCCCTAGTGTCTCAGTGTCCCCATGGCTCCCAGTGCCTTCATGTCTTCCAGTGTCCCCAAATGTCTGTGTCCCCATGTCTCCCATATGTCTGTGTCCCCATGTCTCCCAGTGTGTCTGTGTCCCCATGTCTCCCAGTGTCCCTATGTCTCCTAGCCAGTGTCTGTGTCCCCATGTCTCCCAGTGTCCCTATGTCTCTCAGCCAGTGTCCCTAGTGTCTCAGTGTCGCCATGTCTCCTAGTGTCTGTGTCCCCATATATCTGTGTCCCCATGTCTCCCAGTGTCTGTTTCCCCCATGTCTCTATGTCCCTAGTGTCTGTGACCCCATTTCTTCCAGTGTCCCCAAATGTCTGTGTCCCCATGTCTCCCAGTGTCTCCATGTCTCAGTGTCCCCATGTCTGTATTCACAAGTGCCCCCATGTCTCCCAGTGTCCCCAAGTGTCTCAGTGCCCCCATGTCTCCCAGTGTCTCAGTGTTCCCGTGTCTCAGTGTCCCTGTGTCTCTGTGTCCCCATGTCTCTCAGTGTCCACTAGTATCCTAGTGACACGGGACATACTGAGACATGGGGACACTGGGAGAAATGGGCACACAGACACTGGGAGACTAGGGGACTGGGCAACATGGGGACACTGACACTGTGATGCATAGGGACACTGATGCCAGGCTGGCCTTCCAATTCTTTGGACAGACATACCCCCTTTTTGGGAATGTTCGCCCCTTTTGGCAGGTCTGGTCATGTGATTCGCATCAGTGGCCTACTCTTTTACCCTGCCCATTGGCTTCCTGCTTCACTGGACACTGCTGTTGGTATGGATTTACTTGAAAGATGAAAGCATAAATTAGATAAAGAGATTAGCATAGAGTATGTGTTTTCTTATAGCTGCATCCTTTGAGTTTCCCACCAACACCAACTCCATCAGATACATGACGCTTGAGAGGTATGACTGTTTTAGTGTTTTTGGTCGATAAGATTCTGTAATTAGGCCCCCATCATAATTGTCAGCATCAGGCCCACCGGGCTCTTAATCCGGCCCTGTCTGTTCCAAAAATTAGTCTTACAGCATTCATACAGGGGATCTCAGTGAGTGTAACTTGTCCAAAATGTAAAGTGTTACAAGTGTTGTTTGTTAAAATATGTGTTTTCGTATAGATGTTCAAGTCAGCCGTTTTAAGCTTGGCATTTTTGCCAAAAATTAAACGATTGGGTTGATGTTGGAAAATTGCTACATAGCTGCAGATCTGCGTATGTTGTAAAAATATATATATTTTTTTATTATAATATGAGGTAATTATTATTAATGTGTTGTTTAAAATATGTTCTTTCTTTAAAAGGTTTCCTATGAAAATTATTCTCCACCAAAAAGATTTGTAGAAAATAATGTTTACTTTACAGCTAATAATATGACACTATAACTTGTCTTGTTGAACAAAATGTGTTTCTCTTAAACCCATGGATCTTATAAGAAACTTACCACAGTGTTTCCTTCAGAAGCAGCAAGTTTGAAAGCAGTGATCCCCATGTTATTTTGAACCATCTGAAGACTCTCATCCCCCTCTCCTTGGTCATAGGATAACATCAGGTCAAACATCTGGCAGGAAAAGGTTTGATTAGGCTGAAGGGCCAAGATGTGTAGAACAGTGTTGCCTAAGGATTAGATATTGCCAGGTTAATTGTTTGAAAATATCCTTTCTACTGAAGTTTGCATATCAGAAGAAGATGTTACTGCAATTTTAAGACATTTGGGATTATTCTTGGGTTGAATCTCAAGCTCATTCTCATATTTTTATTCCATAACTCACCATAATAATCCTGAACTCCTATGTCAGCACCGCTGTCTATAAGAAGTCGGACTATTCCCTCATTTCCAACACAAGCAGCAAAGGTCAAAATGTGCTCCCCTGGAATGGATAGACAAACTATTGAAAGTCTAAGACTATGTTTACAATTTAAACATATAGTCCCAGTGTGGAACTAAAGATTCAATGCATTACTGTGAGGTAGGTTCCATGGGTGATATTTATAAAAGTGTTCTGTTCTAAAAAGTGCTACAAAAAATATGAAAAGGAACGGAGTCACCAGTGAAATGTCCCTGCTGATTCCATTGGTTCCCATGCAGATTGCACCATTTCTAGCCCTTCAGATCACTTTTTTTGAATTGAACACTTTGATAAATCTCCCCCAATGACTGACACCATAGCTTGTCAGGCACTTACCATAGTAAAAGAGATTCTCTTCACTGTGGACAAAAAAACTTCCTGTGGCTCGAGGAGAGCAGACATCAGCGCCACTATCAATGAGCATCTTTACTAAATTCATGTTCTGATTGACGGCAGCAATGTGCAGAGCAACCTGCCCTGTAATAATGTGTCAATGGGAATATCATAAATGAAATAAGAAAGATGCACAAACCGTGTTACAATGAAAAGAGATCTGGATTGTTAGATGATACATTTTGAGGATATGCAGTGAAATACGTTAGCGAGACATGGTGAGGGAGAAGGGAGTTACAAAACAAAAACAGACAATTAACAGTCAAATTGTAAAAGTTTTATTAAGCAAGTGATTTTCTTAAGGAAATAAGTCTAGGGGAAAGTCTAATATAGCAGAAAAGGGAATTCCATTGTGTCTCCAAAGAAGTCATGAAAGTATAAGCAGTGGACAGTCAAAGGCCTTCTGCAGCATGGAGGGACATGAACTGGACATACCTATTTAATTGTGAAAATATGTAATTAGGGGTTGTGTTAGTAACTGATTTGTAAGTGTGACAGACCTCTCTGTCTTTGCATTACTTTTATTTTTCACTTTGGTTCATCTGTTTGTTCGGTAATTTCCCCTTGTCCGTACGGCCCCATGTGTTATTCCCTGCATACAAAAGAACTACCGAACGGCAGGCCACCCAGCAGGGAAGTGTGCTGCTTGTTAACCTCTTGCCCTCATTAGAACGTTGTGGTTAACCGCAGACACTTTTGAATGGTTGGCTGGGTGGTCATCGTTCGTATGAACGAACACGTGGCAGCGGCCATCTTGAACAGTCGAACGGATAGCGGTGTTTGTCTACAAATCTATGGAACTAAAATCGGACACTATTTCATACGAACACCGCTGAAGCTGCTGACCCCTCTTCATTCTGTTCCAGGTTCATACGAATGCCGTGCCATTTGGTACATTGACTATACGAACAGAGCTACCCCAGATAGCCATCTCATGGAGCGCATTTGTTTGACGAACGCACGCTGTACAAGACTTTAGCTCCATGGCGATTGAACTGTGTGTTTGGGATCTGAGCGCTATTCGGTGATATTGTGCACTCAGATGTAAGCTATCTGGGGATACGTTGAATGTGGGGGTTTTGTTCGGTAGTTGGGGAATTATATATTATAAGAAATATTCATATTCTATTAATTGGAACAACAAGACTTCCAAATGAGGAAGGTAAAACTAGTGGTAACTCACTGGTCAAATAAAAACTAAAATTATTGCACTTTAAATACTTTTGACAACAGTAACATGCACAGGATCTTACCTTCATAGAGATCAGAGGTCATTGCTTGATTAATAAGATCAGGTGCTTCTTCAATTAATATCTCTGCAGCCTCCAGGTTATCATATAATGCAGCCACATGCAAGGCAGTCTCTCCCACTGCACCTGGAACCACAAAATGCAGTGTGAAGTAGAGCAGTCACTTTTGGTAAGACTGTTGGCCGTGTGTGATTAAGGTTAACTCACTGGACAGGTATTTGTGGAAGATTTGGAGAAGTTAAAAATTATTAGTCAAAATAGATGAACTACAAGCATTTTGTAGCTGAGCTATTATATATATATATATATATATATATATATATATATACACATATATATATATATATATATATATATATATATATATATATATATATATATATATATATATATATATAAATAGATATATATTTAAATATCAATGTGATGAAATTTCAGTTGCAGGGAGTAGCAACTAATCCTCATGCAAATCTCTGGATATATACATATTCATGAATTACTCCTCTGAACTGAACTCCTTGAATTTATAATTTCCTGAAATAATATTTGAGGTTAGATTGATTAATTTGTGATATTTTAGAGTTATATAACAAGTGAATTATTTATGTATATTAAAATCTTGAGAGAAAAAATTTATGTTTTTATGCACTGATTCTTTAGATTACATTTTATAAAGTGAACAAACTAAATTTAAGGGAAGTAGTTGGAAGTTGCCAGCGAACATGAAATTATGTGGTTTATTTTTCCGTGAGATCATTAGGACACACCTCGGATGTATAGGTCAGTAGAAGGACATTCCAAAAGCTTCTTAATAGCGCCAACATCATTCTCTTTTGCAGCAAGAAGTAGGGGACACTCATAAATTCTGTTGGGAAAGAAACTAATTCAATCTATGTGGCTATAAAACACATAAAACGTACAGATTTGTTATCACCACAACTTTACGTCTAGCTAAGTTACTGAAAGTTTATTTTATACCCACAAGATGGCCCACCAAATGCTATGGACTGAGCAAAGTCCATTTTTGCTTCACAGTCGTGACTCGTGAGTAACTCTCATATCTTTTTATACTTTTACCTAATACAACGATAACTATATTTTTCATTCTCTGTTTTTATATAACACATCATGAGAGTCTCTGCAAGCAAATTAGACCCTTGGGTGGGGATTACACCACCGGATGTTGTTTTCTAAGAGCCAGTGGGAGGCTCTTTACACTATGGGTTTATTTCCTTTACTTTAATTTCACTACTACCTCACAATATACTACACTATATTTGTTTTGCTATTGGAGTACTTATTAGTGGACAGGGAGAACACATCAGATATTCTCAGGCAGCTATTATACCACCAAATCGCGTCATAGTATTGATCATTTAAACTCTACGTACTGTTAGTGCCTTTCCTTCTTCCTTTTATATATTGTAATATAGAACTATTACACTATATTTTGCTTTACTCTTCCTCTTATTTTTTTTATACATAGTTTGATGTCTGAGTACTTCCAAAATGTACTACACCATCCTTTTACCCTCCACATAAGAAAGGAAATGCCTCAGCTGTCAGAGAAAACAAACATTACTTGCAGTCTACATACCAACCTCACTACCTATAAAACTAGCTAATGCAGGACAGTTCCTAGTACATATTTTGATGCTTTCATTAATGCTCTATTGGATGCTAACACATACCGCTGATCTTGTTATGCCCTAGATCATGGGTATCCTAACCGCGGCCTGGGACTGCTAACAGTGCAGCCCGGTTGCAGTTTGGGCTCTCAGGTGGTGAGGGAGGCAGGGAGCTCTTTACATTCTGTGCTCCTTCTGGGCAGCTTCCTTGTGCACCCAGTAATGAGCTGGTCGTTCGGATATGAAGTCATCCTGGCATCAAGATCACTGCTGGGCGCGCAAGGAACCTGGGCAGGAAGAGTACAGAGATCCTAGCCCAGCAGCAACTGCTAGTCACCAGGGATAGAGTATCCATTCCAGCCCTCCCAGAGCAAGGTAAAGAAGCTGGGTGGACCTCTTAAGTTCTAAATGTGTATAAATGTAATTTATTCTTTATTTTTGTTTTCAGTGCATAATGTTAAGTCATAACATATTTGTAATGCCATATGACATAAGAACACATAAGCGGGTAATCAGTAGGGTGCAAAGCATACATGGCTTATAGAGGGTTTGCACTTTTATGGAGTGGCCTAGGCAGTCATAGGGATCTGTCCAGAGCTTTGTGTTTTAATGTTAAAACGGGCTCAACATGGTTGGGCGGGAGTGTTCTGTGGTTTAGACAAGTCGTGTTGAAGGTACCGCCTGCGAGGATGACCATGTTTAGTTTAGGGCTGCCTATGTCTAAAGGCATAGTGGCTAGTATTCTGGACTCTCAGGAGTTATGTTAAGTTTCAGCAATTTCGAGTGTAGATCTAGTGTTGTAGTGGTCTGTTCTGTATGGGCTAGGGATGTAGGAGAGCGAGAGCAATGGTCCACTTCAGGTAAAGACAGGTACGGGGTACCTGTCAGTAGGGGGTACACTTGTTGTGTCACCTGCTCGCTCCTGTACTGGCTTTACTCAATATTGGGATATTGTGCACCCCAGAGTTAACTTGTATTACCCAGCCAGGGTAGGCTTGGGTGATTCTAACGTTGGGTAGGTGATGCTTTGGTGTCATTGAGATGAATACTGTATGCACTGATAGATTTTAACTTTAAATGATGTAAGAAAAGAGAAAAGAACAACACTGACAACATAAACAAAAGAGTGATTGTGTGGATGGCTGAGGCTTCAGGTCGTGGACCCTGGTTGTGCACGAGGTAGTCCTGTGGTGTTGTAGGTCAGCCCCATTGTGGTAAGCAAGACATGGCCCTCCCCCGGGTCAGAGGCCTTGTAGGATTTATCCTATTTGATTACCCATAGTGCTCTAGGGGTTGCCCACCTGCTGTTGGTTATGGTCTGCATGCTCTTGTGTCATGATAGTGTGGCTCTGCTCAGGTCTTGGAAAAAGGCGATTTGATGTGTTTCAAAGTTGTAGGGTGTTTTTCCTTTAATAGCAGTCATTATGGCTATTTTATCTGTAAGCGTTTGGCATCTTAAGATGAGGTCGCGGGGGTCCGCCTTTGGAGCTTGTAGTGATTTGTCGATTCAATATACGCCATCAAATGAGAAGTGTTTTGCTTGTTTGATGGGTAAGAGGGAGGCCACTGGACACCTTATGAAGTGGGATAGATCTTCCAGCGGTACTGATTCTGGGACCTCCCTTATCTTTACATTCTTCCTCCTGCCCCTGTCATCTAGCAGATTAACTTGCCAGATGATAGTGGTCTGTGTGGTTTGCATCTGGGTAACTGTATCTCTCAGTGCATTTAAATCTTGTCGCAGGTCTCTAACCTCCCATTCTGTGCCTTGGGTGCAGGCTGTTACCACCTGTACGTCAGCGAGCCCCTTCAAGTCTGCAAGGCACATTTGCTGTAAGTTGTGTTGGAGTCGAGCCAGCATGTTCTGAATATCCTGCTTGGTCGCAGGGGCTGATTTTCCTGTGGCCTGTGGGGTTTCCCTGTCTGTGTTGGCTGTGGCCATGCTGTGCACGGAGTTCTCATCATCAGACCTTGTGGGTGAAGCCTCCATGGTGGCCTGGGTACGTTCCGGTGAAAACAGTATAAATGTAATTTTGTGTGTGTGTGTGTGTGTAAGTCATTGTGTGTGGATCTGTGATTGTGTGTGTTTATCTGTGATTATGTGTATATGTGTGTGTGTGTGTGTCTGTGATTGTGTATATGGGTCTGATTGTGTGTGGGTCTGTGATTGTATGTATGTCATTGTGTGTGTATATCTGTGTGTGTATATCTGTGAGTATGTGTGTATATCTGTGAGTGTGTGTATAGGTATGAGTTTGTGTGGGTCTGTGATTGTGTGTGTGTATATCTGTTATTGTGTGTATGTATGTGACTGTGTGTATAGGTCTGTGATTTTGTGTGTATATTTGTGATTGTGTGTATAGGTCTGTGATTGTATGTGCGTGTGTGGGTCTGTGAATGTGTGTGTGTGTGTATGTATGTGACTGTGTGTATAGATCTGTGATATATCAGAAGTCAATAATATACTCAAAGACAGAATATAGGCTGCAGAATATAATTAAAACATTAGTATACCATTGTTTTCAATCATATGCACTGCCCATTGCAGTGAAATACACTGGAATACAAGAAAAAAACAAAAATCGTGAATTGTGTTGATTCATAGACAAAATATAAAAATACTAGACAACACTTTAAAGAATCACTTTATTATAATAACATAGTAGGTAATATAATTATTTTCTCATGATTGTTCTAGTTTGGGGAGCTTCCATAGAGGAAAGACTCAAGGTGATGGTTCATTGGTTCTAGTTCTTAAAGAAGAACATTGTCTCTTATTTTTATTAACAGGAGGGGACTACCCTTTTTACCAAACATCATCTATTCACAAAGTTGCTTCTTGCCTTGCCTGGACACAGAGTCCAGTCATTTGAATTATGGGATACAATTAATATGAAATACTGTAATGGTATAGCTTGCATGTTTTTTTTTATTATATGGAGAAAAGTTTTCTCAATCAAAAATGCCAACTTTTTACTTTATACATTTACACGCCAAGCATTATTTTACTAGTAATACATCCTGTGAGAAAGAATTATAAATAGGAATTGTGTCAATATACCAGATGATATTAAATAAATTAAATGTCAATATTAGAAGATGGAAAATAGATGTATATACAACCTCAGGCAACGTATGATCTTGGCATCAGACTGATCTAGCTAACAGAGTTCCCTGACGACTATTGCTAAATAAACATTTAATAAATCTAAAAAACATTACGGATTATTACGGATTATACACTGTCTTTTATCTATAATATAAAAATATTTTTTTAATTTTAAATCAAAAGTCCACACATGTCATATACAAACCATGGAGATTAATTCTTGGACTGTACAAGGAGAAAAGTTGCTACAAATACCAGACTTCAAATATGCGAAACTCTGCTATTTCCATAGAATCTGAAATATCTTGGCTGGATTGTGTTAAGTTTCGTATCACATGAAGGGTTGTAGCTATCCTAGAAGTCATGTTGAGGTAGTTCCATTAAATATATCCCCATAATTTTTTTTTTTTTTTTTAATTTTTTATTCATCTTCAGACAGAGAAAGACACATTTCAGCTCGTAACATTGGTTAATAGACAATTGGTCTTAGTTAAACATTCGCATTTGACATTTGCCAGTTCTGTAACTAGCGAGCCAGAAGGCCCAAGTCAAAAAAAGGATACAATAGAAAAATTAATGAGATCAGAAGGAGAAGAAAAAGAAGAGAGCCACAGAAGGGCTTTTTTTTAGTTTTGAATCAATTTTCATCCTGCTGATTGGTCCATTGTTGTGGGTAGCTACATTGAGTAATGAATGCATCATGTAGCTTGAACTTATTCAAACCAGCATTTGTATAAAACTGAAAAGGTAAATATTGATTTGGGGCCCAAACATTCAAATTAGAAAATATTTCAGCTCCCTTATATTTTCAGCTTACATTTTTTAGTCTACAATTCTCCTCAGATTACCTTATACAATTCTCTCTAGACGACACTGAATGCAAGTTAAAGGAACACTCCTGACCGGTGGTAGCCAACCTGGTCCCTAATGCCCATTAGTGGGCAATTCAAGCTTTCATGGTGGTCAGTGGTGGGTTTTACCTGCGACCCTTTGTTCTCCGGCACAGCCACAAGCTCTGCGCACACACATTCCTCCCTCAAGCCATAGAGAGAGACCTCACAAAAATGCCTAACGCCTTGCATTTACGCCTCTGTTTGCTAAATCTCTCTCTATGGCTAAAAATCGGCACGGACTGGGTCGTGATGATGTAACATGCTAGAAGAGGAGGGGAGCTGATGTGCGTAATGTGAAAGCAGGAACAGGAAGAAGCATGGCGTTTAGAGTGGCTGATATTGAACTTTGGCAAGCTACCTTCTGTTATTTTCTGTTTACTTGGTTTACTTAACATAAAATAAAAACAAGAAGGAAAAGAAAAGGAAGTAAGGGAAGTGGAAGGAAAGAATAAAGAGAAAGGAAGAAGAGAATGCTGATATATAGATATTTCTTTATATTTTATTTTTTGTTATTGGCTTATAATAAAGTCGACTACCTAGTTCAGCCTTCCTGCTGGTGATTGCAATAAGGAAGGAGAAAATAAAAGAATAAAGGAAAGGGAAAAAAAAGAAAAAAGAAGAAAAAGTTTAAAAAAGAAAAAAGGAAAAAAAAAGAAAAACACAATAGAAAAAAAGGGAAACAATAGAAATGGGGAACTTTTTATGGCGACATAATAAAAATGGTTACCTAATGCAGTGTTGTTGTTGGTGTTTGTAATCAAAGGAAAAATAGCAAAATAAAAAGAGAAAGAAAGCGCTGTGTGGAGTAGAGTGGATGGCATGTAGAATGTGGTAAGAGCACTTGTTAAATTGTGGAACAAATTTAGAACCCATGTCTCAAAAAAAGAAAAAAAAAGATAAATGAAAGTACATATTTTTTAAAAAAACCCTCCTTTCTCAAAAATGCTTTGCACTTGTGCTAAACAATTGAGTTAATGCGGCACCAGTGAGTGGTAAAGAAATTATACCATCAAAAAAGATACATTGGTAGGTGGTAGGTTTTAAAGGGTTGAGTACCCCTGCTCTAGATTCTTAAACCACTTTAGCTTGCTTGAAATGATGCCTTATGAGTGAAGAGTGTTTTTTCCTTTTTTATTTTACAAAAAGTGATGATTTCACTTTTATAGAGTATTATTATCTAGATTATTATTATTATAGATTATTCTTGTTAAGCCCCCGTGACATTTAAGCATACAACTGGTCTTATTACTTTTTGGAGCTAGGTGAGGTGGGGTTAGAAGAAACAAGACATCTGCAGCTTTTTTATGCTTTCTTTTAGATATACCCCAGTATAAAATGCATAATCAAATGCAAGCGTGTTTTCATTCGGGTATATATACTAAATGGTTGTGTTTTTTGTTTGTTTTTTGTTCTAATTGGTCATTGGAGTGTCCCTTTAAGAAAGAAAACGTACAATTTATAACCGTACTTAAAGAGTCAACAAAGTATGCATTGCTTTACAGAACGAGTAGTGGATGCAGAGAAAAGATACACTGGAGAGGAAGCAGAGACTTTTGTAGGTCAAAGGAGCCAAGAACATATTGTTAAAGCAACTAATCTGGGGAAAATTGGGCAGACTAGATAGGCCGGATGGTTCTTATCTGCCGTCACATTCTATGTTTCTATAAAATATAAAAAAGACTTAATATATCTGCTGAGATTTTCCAGCATATGGAGGAAAGAGCAATGGAAACAGTTGTCAAAAAACAGAGCCAGTTATGGAGATGTGCCAGCAGTCGAGTCATTAGGTTTTTCAAACTGGTTTTAAGTTGTGCAAACTTTTATGACATTCGTACCATTAAAAAAAAAAAGTGTGAGCTAAAAAGATGACCTGTCATAACGCAGAATGTAATTGACTATAAAAGGAACTATATAATATAATTATTTCCTTTTTTCCTTTTTGTTCTGATCCCCTACTATTCAGAACTGTTCTACATGCCTTCTACACAGAGGAGAGTGGTGGTGGGTTGAAGAATAGAGATGAGAGGATAAGCGTTAATTTGTGCTATTAAATCCATATCAGGAAAGATAGGTTCATTGAAATCAAATGAATGAAATATAAACATTGTAGTTTTACGCTAAAGTTTAATTATACAAAGTTATTCACTAAGGGATTGTTAAATCCCCCAACTGGAAACATTTTCCACGTCAACTATGCTTCCAGTTTGTCTTCTTTGGACTTAAATTCACTTTGAGATCACTTTCAATACCAGACAAGTCTCTTCTGTATTCCTCTCCTACTCTCCTCACTTTGCACCCAGCAGTAGTGAAACACTAAGGTCTTCTTGCTTGAAACCTCCACCATCACAGCAACGTACATGGCAGGAGGAACTCCTTAAAACCTTAGATAAGCAACCATCTTCTAAGAAAATATGATGCCTTCTCCAAGTGAGAGTACATCAAACTGTGTGGATCTGCCAGAATAGTGTACATTCATTTGTAACTTGCACAAGGACTCTGGTGAGGTGGTCTTGACTAGGATTCTAGCCTTAGTTTCCCAGTTCTACGGCAATGACAATGAGCAGAGAAAGTGTGCAGCATTGGAAAAAGCAGACAAAGTGTGCAGTAATGGAGAGAGCAGGCAATGTGTGCAGTATGGAAGATAGCATGCGATGTGTGCAGTATGGAAGAGAGCAGGCGTTGTGTGCAGTAGGAAAGAGAGCAGGTGTTGTGTGCAGTATGGAAGAGAGCAGGCAATGTGTGCAGTATGGAAGAGAGCAGGTGATGTGTGCCATATGGGAGAGAGCAGGTGATGTGTGCAGTATGGAAGAAGGCAGGCAATGTGTGCAGTATGGTAGAGGGTAGGCAATGTGTGCAGTATGGAAGAGAGCTGGTGATGTGTGTAATATTGGAGAGAGCAGGCGATGTGTGCAGCATTGGAGAGAGCAAGCGATATGTGCAGTATTGGAGAGAGAAGGCGATGTGTGCCATATGGGGGAGAGCAGGTGATGTGTGCCATATGAGAGAGAGCAGGCGATATGTGCCATATGAGAGAGAGCAGGTGATGTGTGCCATATGAGAGAGAGCAGGTGATGTGTGCCGTATGGGAGAGAGCAGGTGATGTGTGCAGTACGGGAGAGAGCAGACGATGTGTGCCATATTGGAGAGAGGAGGCGATGTGTGCAGTATGGGAGACAGCAGGCTGTAGGTGCAGTATGGGATAGAGCAGGTGATGTGTGCAGTATCGGAGAGAGCAGGTGATGTGTGTTGTATGGGAGAGAGCAGGTGATGTGTACAGTTTGGAAGAGGGCAGGCAATGTGTGCAATATGGAAGAGAGCAGGCGATGTGTGCAGTATAGAAGAGAGCAGGCGATGTGTGCAGTATAGAAGAGAGCAGGCAGGCGATGTGTGCAGTATAGAAGAGAGCAGGCGATGTGTGCAGTATGGAAGAGGGTAGGCAATGTGTGCAGTATGGAAGAGAGCAGACAATGTGCACAGTATGGGAGAGAGCAGGTGATTTGTGCAGTATGGGAGAGAGCAGGTGATGTGAGCCATATTGGAGAGAGGAGGTGATATGTGCAGTATGGGAGAGGGCAGGCGATGTGTGCAGTATGGAAGATAGCAGGTGATGTGTGCAGTATGGGAGAGAGCAGGCAGTATGTGCAGTATGGGAGATAACTTGTTTAACATACATTATGTCATAGTCTTTATCTCCTATCTCCTCTCCTGTTCTCTTGGTGTTTGCAACAACAAAGAGGAAGATTAAATAACATAAATATGAGAATAGTGCTGTATAAACTGTAATTATAATATGCATCATTGATATGCACACAACACTGGAATATATCTGTATAGCCATCTTACTCTCACAATCAACATTCATATTATGATTTATTTCATGGGCAGAGATCCTTGTCTGTTACATCCAAGAAATCCTACAACCTTCTAAGCACCATAGCAGTGATCATTAAATTAGTATTGCATGGCGCTGAAAGGGTTAGACCTGGCATAGGACCACCCTGGGACCTCCTTACTGTCCTGTCTTACAAAATCACATAGGTAATTGCTTCTGTACAGAAATCATGAATGAAGAAAATATCTTTTTCTTAAATGACTCACTTATCTTTATAAGCATCTAAATAGCTGGAGGCAATCGGTTAGGGATTCTTTGCATGACATAAATAAGCTGAACTTGGCTCAGACTGTGCCAGTGTTTTAGTTACATGTGATGTTGGCCATGATTATTGATCACAATGTTCTGCAGAAAGTGAATGCAATTATTAACAAAAACAAATCAGGAGACAAACAAATTCCACCCTCGCTACTTGAAAATATCTAAAAAGCAGTCAGGATTTCAATATTGCAAAACAAATAATTAATGGTACACTTAATGGCACGGTTAATTAACAATTTCACTGTTTGCACAGAAAACATTTTAAAAGCAGACATAGACCCAGTAGACAGTACAACACACATTCCCTATTAACCCACATACTTCCAGAGAAAGCCGTCAGGATCCACTCACATAGAATTAGGTAGTTATAGTACTTGTATAAGCCCTCTTAACAAGACATCACTCGAGCTGAACAATTAGACTTTTCCTCAGTCTCCGGTCCTTTACTTTTACTTTAAGATTCTTAAAAACCTACTTTTTTCTGAAGGCTTATACAGTAAGCAGTGACCATCACTCCCCAGTCTCATCTCCCTCTTGTCTTCGCTAACCCAGTTTCTCCTTTTTCTTTAAATATGCAATAAAACATTGATATCCTTTATTATTTTAGTACACCTAGAATTCACTTAGAATACAAAACATGTACCTTTAATTTTGAGGCAGGTATACCCAGTTAGTATTAGACTGTAAGATCATTAAGCAGATCTCGAAAAGACCTTTTCTTGTTCTCTTGCACGTTACACTCATCACCAATGCAACAGACTATGTTGGTGCTTAATAAATATATATTATTCCCACTTTCGGCACTGTTTCATGCTGTTCATATGCCAGAATGACAGAACTGCTAAAACATTTGAAATGTCCACTACTGCTCAGCAGGTGATTACTTTTTTTTCTTTATTGTGTAATTTAATAAATGACACCTCCCCCCCACCCCGATTCATATGCTGCGAGATAAAGCTCAATGAGGGGGGTCTTGTCATAGAGGTTCTGATATGTCCTAGTTTGGAACGTACCTCAACTTATGGCAACCAGTGTTTGAAGAATTCCCTATGGGAGTAAGATCAAAACATACTTATGCCATTAGCTATCCATTTCAATTATTTACACTTTAGCAACGTTCGTGGAGATCTTCAGTTATGTAAAACGATTAATAAATTCAATTAATAGCAAATATGTGAAATGTGTTGAGATTGGGAGTGTTAAAGAAAAATACATTTATGCCTAAATCCCAGTAGATTTATTTTATGTAAGACTTTATATAAACCCACGCTTGGTGGCGTGGAACAAACAGTTTGAGGTCTAGGGTCTTCATGTTAAAAACATGGTTATTTAAAGAGTTTTAGAAATGCATCCAACTTTTGCTCAAAGTGAATTTTACATTTTAGACAATGTTTGCAGAATCGAAAACAAGTGAGTAACCATGTAAAATGTCATCACCTGTCCTGCACCCTCAATATAACACAATAAACCCCAGACTATAAAGGCTACAGTGACACTAAGGGTGGCTACAATCGCTGCATTTACTGTAAGTACAGCAATCATGGCTGTCCTGTAAGAGGCAGTGTTAATAAATGGGGATCGAATCATCAATAGAGACATTTAATAAACCCTTTAATATTCAAAATAGAGATATTTTGTTTTTAAAAATCACAAACACATTTTCAAGTCACATTTTTTTTTTTTTTTTTATTGCTATTCACTCCAGGGGGCTTCTTTATCTTGGCCGCCAGTTCTTTGTTGAAGGTCTACTCTGAGAGACTCTTCACAAATCTACTACCGTTCTATGATGTTCCATCTCTCATTACTGAATTGTATCATCTTACTGCATTTCTTAACTTCTATAAATGTTTGTTCATACTTTCCATCTCTTGTTCCACGTCAGACCAGCAATATGTTGCTTTCCCTTTCATACAAATGGTTATTTTTGTAATAATAGCAAGATGGATGGGTACCTAAACCTTTAAATATACATCCAACAAAAGATATAAATGTTTTGTGGCAAAATTGGTCCACCCCAAGGTAGATTCAGGTTTTTATGAATGTAGACTCACACACACATACGCACTTATATAGAAAAGTAGTTTAACTGAGTTCTGTTTACTCTTACACCAATGTGTTACAGGTTGCGTGAATGCATATCCTGCCAGGTCAAAACATGTAACTAATCTTGATTTAATCCATTCCCCGATGTAGACCCACATGCACGATACAGCACTTACCTCTTCTGCTGCAGCATGTGAATCTCATCCAACTCCAGTCCCTCCAGCGTATGACTTTGAATCCGGCTCTTTATCCCGTTCCAGACATTATTCGTTATACCGTTGCTCTTTTTGCAGTAGTCTTGTCCCATCGTTGCAGCAGGAGACAAAGACCAATTGGATGGGGTGTACCAAAATTTCTTTTAAACGATACCGCAGCAAAGGAGTTCTCAGATGAAAAACCTTTCAAACACACAATTTCCTATTCCTGTTAGTTCAAGACCTTGTTGTCTAATGCACACAGATTCTTATTGAAAAATAAACAAACTCAAAACAATCAACAAACAAGTGGTTAAAGATGAGAAGCGTAGTAGAACTGGAACATTAAACTAGACGGGATACGCTGGGCATTCTATTTGCAGGGCTGCCAAAAGCAAAGTTAAAAAGAGATAGATTGTTTTAGTACAGCCTGCTACCGAATGCAGAGACAAACACCCACGCCTGCTTTTTATATTCACAAGGATCCTCTCCTAAATATAACCTTAAAACAAATGTGTTACTTCCAATGGTATAATTACCTAGAGAGGTTGGGAACTCATACCTGAGAGAACACACCTCCTACTAAAGTTAAAGAGATAGCAAGTCTATTTAGAAGCAAACACAGGGGGTAAATATTAAAGGTCCAGGTGAGGAGTGGTCTACAAAGTTTAGTGTACGTTGGGGGTGGGGAAGAAAAGGAGAAAGCTTTGCATCAATAGAAAGATCCCCTCCTTCCAGCCCCCTTACTGCCAGAAAGATCCAGCTTTCTAGAAGTAAGACCATGCATTGTTAGTTGCAGGATAAACACGCATTAACCCATGGGATGGCAGATTGGTGCACACCTTAATGCCCAAATAGTTCATTCAATTTAAGAAAAACAAAACAAAACAAAAAACACTACAATTGTGTAGAGACCAACATGATTCACAAAACACTATATCATCTATAAATACTGAATGTTGGTTAACGTTTTAGCATTACATTCTCTTTGTTAAGTGAAAATATTTTTTTTTTATTCGTTTTTCCATATTTTATTATGAGATTTTAAGTTCTTTTATTAATTTTTTTCCTTTTTGACCTTTTTTGTCTGATTGCACCTGTTTCCTATGTATAAAGCAACACGGTTTTTCTTCTAAACTCTTCTTTTTCTAAGCATGAATATTGCTTTCATTCCACAAAAAATGTCTCCACACTGATTATTGGGTACTAACATGATGAAATCTTTTAGCTGGAACATGAGACTTTTTTTTTATACATCGACAGAGCCACTATTTATATGTCAGTGAGGAAGCCTTAGAGAAGCTGACCCTGATGCTCTAAGCCGGTCACTAGTTTCTTATTCACAAAAGTCATAGAAAGCTTTCGACCATGAATGTGGGAGCCCAGTCCTCAGTTTTTTTGAGGCTTCACCATAGAAGCATTGGAAATCACCAGAGACCTAGATGCAGATAAAATGGGTGCTGTCTTCACAACTTTGAGGTTAACAATTTCTAGATTGTTTAACTCTTTAAGTTGAGACAGTGCGCTGGATTTTCTCAAACCATAACAACTTCATTGACATAAAGTTGTTATGGTGCCTTGAGTGTTTCTTTAACATCCCAATAGAGATTTAGTTTGGTAGAGAGTTAATCTGTTATTAATGATTGCAAACTTCAAAAAGTTCTACACTTTCTCTACAGGAAACCAATGACATTTTGAGAATGTTTGCTGGTTATTTGTTAAACACAATTTATGCAAATTTACTGCAAAATTTATGCTAAAATAACCAAAATGTGATTAAACCTGAGTTGGAAATATTTTCGAAATCAATTATTTTAGCCTTTGTTATTCAGTTCTACAATGAAATACAATCCAATATTTAGTGAATAAATACACCACTATATTTCAACTACAATATAGAGGAGAAAACCTGTGATATCTGCGATGTGCACATACCTTAACCTTTTAAATACTACTTGCCACTGGGACCTTCTTTTACTCTCGATTCATTAAATAAACATGTTCATATACTAGTGCATATACCGTGTTTTATCATATATTAAATCGATACATGCATACATGTTTATTACCTGTGATATAAACCAGTGTTTTTGATTCATAAAATCAAAACTACTACCAGCTGTATCATAACTAAACATTATAAAATACCACTGTATCATGAACCAGAAAAATTTATTAGATCAATCAATTTAAGCAAAACCTCATGAAGTTGAATTGACTGATACTTAAACAAAAGTACAAAGGAGAAGCCCATATAATGTGTATAGGTTAACAGCAAGCATTGGGAGGCAGTATGTGTCTGCCTTTATATTGGGAGGAGAGGCAAAATCTGGAACCATCAACGGTGACCTTGCTATATCATATTTGCAGACACAATGGGAAGCTTTTGAGAAAGAGTAGTTTTGTATTTTATTTTTTATTGAATGGGCACTTCTGAATTCTGTATTCTGAATGACAGGGCTTGACATTTTTGATAGACACTATGAGAAGAAAGAAAGAAAAAGAACGAAAGAAAGAGAGAAAGACACAAACAAATCTCCTAGAATAGCCCCAAAATGATGAATAGGGTAAAGATAAACAGAAGCATTTGTGAGATTTCCTAGCATGTCCTGCACAGTAAATAGGGTGCACTTAGAAATGAAGGGTTACATGACCCCATGTATAAGATCGGTGGCTTACTCAGTCCCCAGAACCTCTTATTAATATATTTAAAAAAAACATTCCCCCCTTCCCAAAGCTTGATACCAACATACAGTTAGGTGCCTGCAGCCTTTATAAGCATAGTCTCTAGATAGCAAAATCTCTGTTTAGTGAGAAAATCTGACATACGTGTATTAGATAATCCCCCCTCTCCCTCCACAGATTAGTCATTCTGTATTAAAGAGAAATCTCAATCTGGGTCTCTACTACCCATAATGACTCCCCATGTGAGAGAAAGGTCAAAGTCCTCAATTTAATAAGCTTTCCAAATGATACTACACTGTTAAAAAAAAAAAAAAACTTTCCAAATAATTTATTGACAACATTCCCATAGACTTTAATGTTGACTTCTGTAGATAAGTCTTCTAACATCAATACATCATGACATGTGCACCGTCGTTATTCGGCAGGTGCTAATTAAACCTTAACTTAAATGAGACACAGACACCGTTTATACTGTTGGAGTATAAAGTCCACAGCTTTATTAATTATTCTTATATATATATAAACAAATTAACATATTTAGGGTCATTGTCAAAACTGACTGTAACGGATCCACTGGCACCCCGACTGGGTACCTCCGTTAATGGATGCTCCTAGTGCTTCCTGAGGACTCCAAGCACTCTGGCAGACACCCCAATCACAGAATCAGAGAAGCATAGGAATCCTCTCTAGCATATGAATGATGTAGACCGTTGAATAGGAACCATACGAATAGGCTTGCACTCCTAGCAGTCAACTGGAACAGCATGCAATAAATCCTCCCCCAATAATGAGACAACACTTCACTTTGAGGGTTAAACAGGAACTCTGGACTGGCTCATCCAGCCTGGCTTTTATTTCCAACTCACACATACAGGCCACACCCAGGGGGAGGCATAAAAGAACCAATGACATAGATGTTACCTCCCACACATCCCCTCCCCTTAGTGTGACACATAATCCCATTATGCATACAGTGTAAAATATACTTTTACACAACTTTCATAACTTTAAAACCATACATCACATTCACATAAAAATACATATCCACGGGGGCGTGGCCTGGCAGCTCGAGGGAATGGTTGTGTGAGCCGTCAGCTCCAACGAGGGTATCAAACTTACAGCGATTAGAAGAGCATTACCGACCTTTACCAACCACCAAACATAACCACCCGTTACCTGAACCGCCATGGCACAGAGATCAGTGAAAAAGAACAAACTGCGCCCGGCTACACTGAAGATCGCGGCACTAACATCTCCGCGATGGTCTCCGCAAAATGGCGCCGGCGGCCCTTCCTCGCCCACAGCGTGCTCTGACAGGAGCGACAGCACTTCTATATCACTAGGAACGGCTCTCCCAGCGTCGGAAACAACTCTCCACAGAATGCTGCAAGAGCTACAACAATCTCTGCAAGCAGATTTCTCTAAATTGGCCCGTGATGTAAGGGCAGATATCCAGGCAATTGGTGAGAGAACTTCTTTATTAGAAGACAAGTCTGAGGAGATCATTGAGGCCCATAACACCCTGGCAGGGGCCCATGATTCATTAGAGGAGAAAGTCGCCTTCCTCACAGCTAAAATAGCAGATCATGAGGACCGAGACAGGCGCAACAATATTCGTCTAAGAGGAATACCTGAAGACATTGGACCGTCTATGTTACGAGACTACGCCATAACATTTTTCAAAACCCTTTGCCCGGAACTTACAGATCGGGATCTCTGCCTAGACCGCATACACAGACTACCGAAACCAAGATTCCTGGCGCCATCTATACCCAGGGATGTGATCACTCGGGTGCACCATTTTACGGCCAAAGAACAGATAATGCGTACGGCGCGGATAGCCAATAATCTACCGGCGCAATATATGGGAATCAAATTATTTGGGGACTTATCAGCCGCCACCCTTACGAAACGTAAAGAATTTATGCCGATTACCAAGGCACTGAGGAATGCCGAAATCACATATAAATGGGGCTACCCCACGTGTCTTCTTCTCAAGAAGAATGGTTCGGAGCACCAGATAAAGTCAGTACCGGATGGGCTGAAATTACTGAAAGACTGGGACATTGCCATTGAACACGCGGAAGATACTACCCACACGAGTGATATACGCAAATCGCCCACGAAAATCTCTAAGGAGAGGTCTCAACTAACAAGACATAAATGAGACTGTAACACACTAGTTGCCGGCTGGCGCAGTGTAATCCTTACCCTCTTAAATGAGGCCGCACGGAGACACGTGAGATTGATCATATGCAATAATTTAGTTATTTTACATATGCTATGCGCTGTTTAGAATGTTTTAATATGCGTTATATGTTTATGTTTTCCCCTTTATGACACACCTTTGATTGCTAGGTAACAAAGCGGTGACGTGGTTTCTCATTTTAAATGTACCCATGATATGAGGGCCGCATGAGATAGATCGATAACCACCCAGAAGTGGCTGGAATTATTATTATTACTTTTTTCCAAACACACTCTAAAGCATAAGAGGTTAACCATATTATCTACAATTGCCCTCCCCCACTCTGGCTCCATAGGGCCTATATTTTCTATTTTGACTCTGGACACTATGTCCTGGTCTGTCTTTCTGTATATAGTTGCCTTAGGTCAGAAAGTTCTTTACCTATTCCCTCCGTACCCTACCCCCCCATCACGGACTCCATTTTCAGGTACCAATGAAAAGCAGCTCTTATTGAATATCATTAACCCCAGAGGTTCACAAGCAGGTTTACGCCTAATAGTTCCAATTATCCTAAGCAAGTACTCACAGACGCCATATAAGAGGCGACTTGTAATTTGTAATAGATCAGAATATGGTATTCCATTTCATCTACAATGTTTAAAGGTGACGATGTATATAGTACAAGTAGACAAGGACAGTGAACAGGTCGAGATCCCTCTATGGGCACTTGACACACTAACCCCAACCCAGAACTGGTCATGGCTTTAACCATATTATCCCTTAACGCCAAAGGCTTGAACTCCCCTCACAAGAGGAGGCTCGCCTTAGTAGAAGCAGTTAAATCGAAGGCGGGTATTGCCTTCTTTCAAGAAACCCATTTTTTGAAATCTAATATGCCTAAATTTTGTTCCAAATCGTTCCCGCTGGGATTTCACACAGCGTATGTTAAGAAGAAGAGAGGGGTGTCAATATTGATACATAAAGATGTGGCCTACTCGACCCATAAAATAATACGGTATAAAGAAGGTAGATTCCTCCTCGTACAATGTCTCATAAATAATGCACCATACACGCTTTTAAATGTATATGGTCCCCACGATAATCAAGTGGACTATGCAAACAAGATAATTTCCTTAGCTCAATCCCACTCGTTCGGGACACTAATAATAGGAGGGGACACAAACTTTGTCCTAGATAGTGGATTAGATACAACTTCCGAGAAATCGGTCGCAAGAGCATCAGCTCAAAAGCGCTCTAACATAGCAGCACAACTCAGGACAGCAATACATACAGCAGGACTATTAGATATATGGAGGGTCTTACATCCTTCAGACAAAGACTACACGTTTCATCCCAGGTTCATAACTCATACTCACGTATTGATCGTTTCCTGATTCACGCATCCTCAACACCGAACATACAAGCAGCACACATAGGAATTATAACATGGTCTGACCATGCTCCTATCACCATATCAATACAAGAGAAATTTTCTAATATAGGTCGGGGTACATGGCGTCTTAATGAAACACTCCTGAAAGATCCCCATATACTAGCCCAAATTAAAGAAGATCTTGACTCCTATTTCGAAATAAACAACACTCAACACTCCTCCATAGATATGATTTGGCAGGCTCATAAGGCAGTGGTCAGAGGGTTATTTATTAAACATGCATGCAAAAAGAAAAGGGAAGAAACATATAATAACCTTATCAAAGACATAACAGCCCTCACACACGCCAACAAAACAAGCCCTACACTGAAACAACAGAGTGAACTGAGGGACCTCCAACATAAACTGCATGAAATTGACCTGGACAAAACCAATTATATACTACAGAGATGTAAATATAATTTTTTTGCCCACGGGAACAAATCTGGTTCCGTACTGGCGTCCAAGCTAAAATCACGCATGGCCAACTCCCGAGTGGCATGGCTACTATCCTCAAGCAACTGCAAAGTGACTAACCCTCAACATATTGTAGACGAATTTGCACAATACTATAAAAAACTATACAATCTCCGAGAAGACACTAACACACATACCCCATCTGCGACCCAGATACAAAAATTCTTAGCCTCGATCCACACCCCCACATTAACACAGACAGAAATTGATCTTCTCATACAACCAATCACCGAGACAGAACTGTTAACAGTGATTGGCCAGCTGCCAGCACATAAATCCCCGGGCCCAGACGGCCTTCCCAATATTTATTACCAAACCTTCTCTAAAAATCTCACCCCCTCTCTCACAAAACTCCTGAATCACTGTTTTCTCACGGGCACCATGCCACCTGAGATGTTACAGGCCCACGTCTCCACACTGCCGAAACCGGGCAAACCACCCACGCTATGTCAAAACTTTAGACCCATATCGCTTCTAAATTGTGACGCGAAAATGTATGCTAAAATCCTGGCTGAGAGAATGAAACATATCTTGACGCGTATTGTACACAACGACCAATCAGGATTTGTTAAAAATAGGCAGGGTTCGGACAATACGAGAAAAATTCTAAATGTCCTTTCCCATATGGAATCAAGACACATGGAGGGCCTTCTTTTAGCGCTGGACGCGGAGAAGGCCTTCGACAGACTGAACTGGTGCTACATGACACAAGTGCTAGAAAAATTTGGATTTCCTACTGCTTTTATACAAGGCATTTTAACTTTATACTCCAGCCCCACAGCTAGAGTATCGAATGCGGGATTTTTATCAACGCCCTTTCCAATAACGAATGGCACCCGCCAAGGATGCCCCTTATCGCCCCTATTATTTGTGTTATCATTGGAACCTTTAGCATACAAAATACGAAACAGCAAAGAAATTACAGGGATACATGTATCTCAGAAAGAATACAAACTATCTATGTTTGCAGACGACGTCCTGATCTCTCTGTCCAATCCGACACAATCGCTCTCCCACCTCATGCGCATCCTAGATGAATACAGTGCGATCTCGTACTATAGGTTAAATCAGACTAAGACACAGGCATTACCAATACGACTCACATCGCACGAGGTGCACACACTAAAAGAGAGATTCTCCTTTGATTGGAGGCACACACACATTACATACTTGGGTATTAAAATAGCAGCTACCCTTAGGGGAATCATCACGCATAACCTATCTACCCTGCCGCTAATGTGTAAAAACCTACTTCATAAATGGAAAGGAGTTATGCTTTCATAGTTAGGGAGAATAAACGCGGTTAAAATGGTAGTTCTCCCGAAACTGTTATATGTGTTTAGGATGTTACCGATTCCGCTCTCACCCACTCTAAGCAAACATATACAACGCATAATCACTATGTATATATGGGAACAGAAAAAAACAAGATTGCCGTTGTCCCTACTCCAGACCCCAGTGAAAAACGGAGGACTTGGAGTCCCCAATATTTTAAACTACCAGAGGGCGGCTATACTGGAGACAGCAGTTAAACTCCATGCCCCCAAACTTACGATACAATGGGTAGACTTAGAAAATGAATATAACCCGAACGGTTCAGTAACAGACCACATGTGGACTCCCAGGTATCTCAGGGACAATACATGCCCCATATTGCCATTGTCTAAATTTTCAGTCCAAGCATGGGATTACCTACACCGGAATAGCAAGACGGAACATAAATTTTTACCCTGGGCTCCACTAACAGCGCTCAAATCGATCTCACCCTGGCTATCGCTGAATAAATGGAGAGATTTGGGAGCCCTACATATTACTGACCTATGCAGACGAGATAGTATCATACCATTCCCGGAATTACAAGCCACCCATAAATTACCTCACTCCTATATCTTCCCCTATTTGCAATTAAAAAGCATAGTAGAAGATAAGGTAATGAAGTATGTGGACAAGGAGCAAGCCCCCAGTAAACATACACTTATACTGTATAATAGATGCCAGGGAACTCCAGTTAAAGCCAAGACTTTATCTATAGGTTATTCAGCATTGCACGAACAACTCCCTATCCAAGACTTTAAATTCAAATCCCAATGGGAAAAAGAACTTCACTTAAATTTTACGGATGACCAATGGTTAAAATCGTTACTAGCGTTAAAAGGCATTACTTCCTGCTACTCCCACATAGAAGCCCATAATAAGTTAGTATTTAGGTGGTATATAACACCGGATAGGCTTCATAAAATTTACCCGGGCACCTCGGATCGGTGTTGGAGATGTGCCCAAGGCAATGGCACCATGTCCCACATTTGGTGGGATTGCACTCTTATTATCCCCCTTTGGGAAGAGATTAAGGCACTATGGAACAAAATTCACTCTCAGACACTAAAACTTACACCGAGGGTGTGCCTCTTTCTCTTAATGCCAGACGATATCTCCCAACCTGACAAACAATTATTAGCAATAATAATAATGGCCGCACGTAACCTTATTGCCACTCACTGGAAACAAAACACATGCCCACCATTACCACTGTTGCACCAAAATATTCGAAAGTTTTTGAAATATGAACTGATATCAGCACAAACAACCAAACAAATCAGGAATGCTCATTATAGCTGGCAGCAATGGATCACCACACAAGCCGAGTAAACAGGCGATAGGGATGAGGTCTACCTTTCGGTGGGCTACACCGTAGAAATTTCCATATGATACACCACAAAATGCTGTTCCTAGGATGTAGAATAACATGTGGCATATGTGTATAGTGTATATGTATAATAATATGTGGCACTGTGTACAGTATGAAATGTATAATTGTATAAAATCTTGTGGATCCGTGATTACCCCCTTTATGTCCCCCTGCCCCCCCTTTTTCCTTTCTGTACCCCTTACCCTTTACTTGTTGAGAAAAATGAAAAATCTTTCAATAAAATTCAAATTTGAAAAAAAAAATACATATCCACAATCAATCCATTCAGGGGAACAACATATTAAAAAATGGCATGAATCCGACCAGGGGTTCAAAAGTTACTAAAAGTATCTTTTGTTCCTTTCTGGCTGGCAGAAAAACATTCCCACAATGCACCCTGGTTTCCTCCCTTCTGCCCTGGAGTTAATTGGAGAAGTAATCCAATTACCCAGGACTAAAGGCAGACTCCATTAACCACATGGTTGCAAAACAACATAAAACACTTTAAAATACATAAAGTCACATTTACATATAACACACAGACATTTCACCTATCCCCAGATAGCTGGGATCTGCACGCACAAAACTACCGAATAGCGCGCAGATCCTACTCACACAGTACAATTGCCATGGAGCTAAAGTCTTTCCCATAGTCTTTCATTATATGAATAGGCTCCATGGTATGGCTATCTGGGGTATCACATTCCCATAAAGTCTGGTCCATAGTCCAAAGGCAAGAGGCGGGCAATCAGCCCCCTCCAAGGACACGTGGCGAGGTCGGTTTCGCCACACTGACATTATGTTATTATCCCCCCGCACAATACCCCTGACAATGACCCTACCACCTGAACAATAAATAACATCCAACTAACATTTAACTTGTAACACACGGCCTACCAAAGAGGCCCCAGCTCCATAAGTTAACTGTAGGGGTGTACCCCAGACACCCCTACCCCCCTAGGTTCTTAGCCACCAAAGAGCTCGAACCTACCAACCTTATTTCTATCCGGCCTACTCTAGCCTAGACCTTGGCCTGTCCACTTCCACTCCACCAAAATTCCTACTTTACCACACCCTGTTCCGCCACAGCACATGACTTGAACCCTTAAGGCCATGTGCGACCCCCACCCCACTGAAACAGGGCCCGGCTGATGCCCTCCTGAAAACCCAAGTTAAGCAAATCGCTCCCTACGTCCGACAAGTGCACGCCATCCTTTCTAAAGTACCCGGGCAACATGCCCTCCAGCTCCCGGTGCCTCACCACAACACCGCCCAACCTCCTAATAAAAACCGCCATTGTCCTATTGACCTTACCCCTGGATCGGGCCACTGCAGCTGGACTCCTCGCGTGTCTCCACGTATAACGTGGCACCATTTCGGACCAAACCACCACCACGCCAGGAACCAGCTCCAACAGCCGATCCATGTCTCTCTTCATTCTCTGCACCAGTTCCCGTTGGGCGATCAGACCTAGGTCGTTCCCCCCTCCGTGAACCACTAAAACATCCGGGACTGTCCCCCCGATAATTTTTCTAAACAACACACTACTCAAACTTTGCCAACTAAATCCCCGGAAACCAAAGTAGGATAGCACCGCCTGCTCCAGAGGAAAGCCCAGCTGTGTTCCAGTTCTTCTAACTGCAGCCCTCTTCTGTGCCCAGTAAACAAACGAGTGGCCAAGTAACCACACCTTCCAACCTGCAAGGAAACAACGTTTAGTGACTTGGCAGAGGCCCCACATACTTCACCACAGTCCCCACTTCCTCCCCCAATTCAGATCAACTTGTCAGGCCTCACGTATGAGCGGAAACGTAAGGATTCCCATCTCCCTATCCGCTTAATGCGCTCATCCCCTAGACCAAGACGCGTTGCTTCAGTCTCTGCCCCAATCCTAAATGAGTGCGTCCCAAACTGCTTAGGCTCCGGGCCCAATTTCCGAAAGCCCAAGCAAAAAACCCTGATGAACTGAAAGCGCGACAGCGCCGTGCCGTCTGCGTGCAAGAAAAAACTTCCCGTACCCGCCGGGCGCAGTGCCAAGTAACCTGCGCCCCGCCCCACCGGGCACACCTCAGAACCTGGCAACTTAAACAACACCACCGTGCAACCCTTACCAAACACGTCCGTCTTCGAGCGGCCCAGCCTGATTCGCACTCTGTCGGTACCTACCTCAACGTTACTAAGCTGCAAACCGCCCATCCCGGCTTTATTCGCACTGACCAGTTTCCCGATCTGGAAAGCCCCAAAAAAGGCCCATACAAAAGCCCCCGCGAACAACGCCACCTCGAATGATGAATGACAAATTTCGGGCAGAGCCCCTACTAACCTTTGCAACACCGCGAACGACACCGGTCGCCTTGTATCCACCAATTTCTTCCCTTTACGGAAGCCCCGTACCGCCTGCCGTACCAGGAAATGCTTTGTGACGTCCTCCTACCCGTTGAACTTAAATAAGAATGCCAACACGGACATATGTCTGTCCACCATAGCTGGCGATGCCTGTTTCGCGAACAAACGGCAGAGTATCCACAACAGAATATCCACCCTCTGACCCGCCGAGGGATCCCCTCCTACCTGGACCACCATTTCGTCCCAAACCTTCCAAACCTTCACATACGACGACCAAGTACTCGGCGCCAACGAGTTCCTTATATACTCCCCAAGCAAGATGTCCCGAGCTGCCACATCTCGACCGGGCATGCTTGTCCCTGCACCTGTGCATACGGTGCCGCCTCCCAAAAACGTTCCCACTGTAAACGAGACTGCGCATCAGCCACTACATTCGTAAACCCCGGGATGTGTTTAGCCCTGAACACTATGTTAAAAAGACATACAGAGAAGTACTAACTGCCGCAATAGGCGCACCACCGGTGTTGATGATGCAGACATGCTGTTGATAGCCTGCACCACCGCCATGTTGTCGGAGTGAAATACTACTTTCTTATTTGCCAGCTCCGGACCCCACAAAGCCACTGCTACCACAACCGGGAAGAATTCCAGAAACGCTAAATTTCTGATCAGAGGGCTCACCTTCCAAGACTTCGGCCACCCGTCCGCACACCATTTTCCCGCCAGGTATGCCCCGAAACCGATGCTGCCTGATGCGTCCGTAAACAGGCCCATCACCTCTGACGATACCGCCGGATCCCGAAAAAGCACCTTCCCGTTAAAGTATCGTAAGAACCGGTCCCACACCCCCAAATCCTCCCTCATATCCGCCGACACTCGAATATAATGGGAAGGCAACCGCACCCCACTCGTCGCCTGAGCCAACCATCTGCAAAAAACCCTTCCCATCGGGATGACCCTACACGCAAAGTTAAGGCTCCCAACCAGAGACTGTAACCCCCGCAAGGTAACCTTTCTCGCGCCCCGGACCGTGCCCACCAATTGCCGCAGATTCTGCAGTTTTTCATTGGGCAATCTGTACTCCCCTTTGACCGTGTCAATTTCCAAACCTAAAAAACTAAGGCAAGTGGTGGGGCCCACCGTCTTGTCCTCCGCTAAGGCTAAGACTTTCAAGATCTGCCCGAACTGGTCCGACTTCTTGGGATTGACGCACAGGAAGTCGTCCAAGTAGAGCACAACCGCACCCCCGCCCAACTCCCGACGTACCACCCATTCGAGAAACGTACTAAACTTTTCGAAGTAGGCACATGATATGGAACAGCCCATAGGCAGACACAAGTCCACGAACCCCCCCCCCTCGAAGTAACATCCCAGCAGGTGATGACAGTCCGGATGGATGGGAAGCAGCCGAAAGGCTGCCTCCACATCAACCTTCGCCATCATCGCCCCGTGCCCTGATCTCCGAACCAGCTCGACGGCTTTCTCGAATGATGTATAGGAGACAGAGCACAGATCCGCATCGATGTCATCATTCACCGAGGCCCCTTTTGGGTGTGACACGTGATGAATTAAGCAAAACTTGCCCACCTCTTTCTTGGGAACCACCCCCAGAGGGGACACCCTCAAATCCGCTGATCCTGTACCGACTTAAGATTAGCACTTAATTTCCCTGGGCCCTGAACTTTGAAGCCTTCCATGAAACCCCGCCACAAGAACCTAGCCTCGTCTTGATCAGCGTATTGCCTTAGCCAAGGCAACATCACGCTGACTTTCACCGGCGACACCCCCAGCCGCAGCCGCGGGGAGCGGTTGTCCCTGTTGTCATCCCCCCCGGCGGGGGGCTTACCTTTTTTGAAGCATCTGTTGGCTCCGTGGTTCCCGCCGCATCCCAAACACTCGTGTCAAAATCTACACGAAGCTCCCCACTTGCATTGTCCCTCGTTGTATGACCAGCAGAACCCTTTCTTTTGTCTCGCCGACACCGCGCTTCCCGTTGCTGTGCCAGCTATCCCTGGAAAGGGGGCACTTTTCTGCACCATCATAAGCCTCATCCATAACGGCAGGTCCATTTGGTCCCAACGCATGGACGGGTTAGCGACCAGCCGTTGACGAAACTGCTCGTCATACTTCCACCACCCTAACCCCCCCATACGTCCTATACGCATCCTCTATGCCGTCGAGGTAACAGAAAAGCTGCGAGCAGCAGTCGGGGCGTTTCTCCCCGATTACGCTTGCGAGAATACAAAAGGCCCTAAGCCAATTCCCAAAGGTCTTTGGTATCTTACGATACCTCCGTCTTTTCTCTTCCTCCTCTTTTTTAGCATCTTTTTTGTCCTCTTCCTTCAAATCCAAAAATTCCTCGAGGGGAAGAAGTGAAAATATTTCCACGAATTCCCCCTTCCAAATTTTTTTTTTCACCTCCACCTTCGAGTGACATCCCAGAGGCCCCGCGAAGGACACGTGAACATTTTGTAGCGCAGCCTCTGAGATGTCACCGCATACAACCGCCTGCTCAACTTCCCCTTCTGGGAGCCCCACCGAAGAAGCTGTACAACCCAACTCCCCGACACCCGACCCCTTAGCTTGTGTCCCTGCCTTCCTGACTTCTCCTTCCCTGCCACCCTCTGGGTACCACACCTTACTGAACTTATGAGCCTCCCCCTCTCCCGACCAGGATTCTAAGCATGATTTCAAGCAGTCTAAGAACATCCCCGGCTGTTGTGCAGGTATGGGCTCACCGCTGGTGCCCCCAGCCGCTTCTGGCCGCGGGGTAGCCGTCCTTCCGTCCGCCTTGCCAGGCACCCGAGTGTCTAGTTGTCGCCGACTCCTGCCCGCCTCGGGACCGCCGGTGTGGTACTCCGCGACCTGTAAGGAGAAGACAACCTGGGTAGACTGTTCGGCCAACTCTCAACCCACCCTTCCTCCCTACTTTCTTGCCATCCATCCCATGCTCCGCTCCTCTTTGCCGCCCTTCCTTCCCTGACATAAGCTCTGCAGTGCCGGCCCTGGAAACACCTGTCAGTTGAACCTGATCCGCTGCGCCTGCTTCTCCTCCTCATATCCCTGGAACCGGACCTCCGCGACCCCTCCCTGCAACTGGACCTGGACTCGCTGCGCCTGCGTCATGAAGAGTTCCTGTCCCTGCTCTGTTGCATTCTCCTTGTGCTCCTACCACTGCTGTGCCTGACGCTAGCCCTGCGCCGCTCTTCTCTGCGCTCCCTCCATGTGCCATCCCCGCTGCGCTGTCCCTGGGAGCTGCCAGCCGGGCCCTCCCGCTCGCTCCCATCGCTCCTGTCATCATCCACCCGAGTTGTCCTCTGCGCCACTCCTCCCCTCGCCGTGCCTGGCTTCCATACAGCCGCCCTGCTGGACCCTGCGCTGACCTCCACTCCCTGGCTGCCGGCTTGGTCCCCAGCCCCAGCCGTCCTATGTGACCCGTGGATGCCCCCGCTGTGCTCCCCCCGCCCTTCAGTACTGGACCCCGACCTGGCCCCCACCCAGACTGCCTCCTTGCTACACGTGCTGCCCTGGCCCCCCTTCACCAACCAGGGGACCGCTTGTGCCAAGGAGTCATCCACTCCGCCATCCCCTAGTCCCTGATCAGCTACCCTGGTAGCAGACTCACCGGGCCGTCTGTCCTGCGGACTCCTGGCCGCATGTTCGCCCGCTGTCCCGGCCGCATGAAGGGCCGCCTCCGGACATGACCTCCTGCCAGCCGCCAAGCCACGTGGCGCCCTCCTCGCCGGCGACCTTGTTTTTGCGGCCGTCCTCGCCTGACCGCCAATGCTGCTTGATGGCACCGACCGCACACCCGGCTCCTCCGGCCGACTCTCGACCGGACCCGCTGCTGCTCCGCCACGTGCCGACGGTCTCCTCCGACGCCGAGTTGCAGGCACCATGCCTGGGCTCAGCCGCTGGGGCGGTCTTGTCCTCTGCGTGGGTCTCCGTTCCTACACCGCGGAGCCAGCTGCTCGTGGAGCCAGGCCAGCCCCCTGTCTTTCACCGCCCGGACTCCATTCAAGATCTTCTCCAGAGACGCCATGGACCTGCAGAAAGAGAAAAAAGAAGAACCTCGCCGACCTGTCACAATTAACAGGTAAGTGAGGCTCTGATTAAAATGGCCACTCTCTAAGATGGCCGTTATTTAAACTAACCATACTCCTCCCCCAAAAAAATATTATCCTAAACCAACCCCTAACTACATTACACCTGCCCACTCTCTGGCCCTGTCAAGGCCCACTCCACCCACTGCGTTGTTCCATGGGCTCCATTTTGAAAGCTTATTAAATCAAGTCCAAAGATTCAGACATCTTATTGTTTTATAATTTTTTCAGTCTGTGATAAAGGAACATTAAAGCGGTAGGAACACAAATATGTATTCCTAACGCTATAGAGCCCTAGTCATAGAAACATAGAAACATAAAAACATAGAATGTGAAAGCAGATAAGAACCATTCGGCTCATCTAGTCTGCCCAATTTTCTAAATACTTTCATTAATCCCTGACCATATCTTATAGCCAGGATAGCCTTATGCCTATCCCACGCATGCTTAAACTCCTTTACTGTGTTAACCTCTACCACTTCATCTGGAAGGCTATTCCATGCATCCACTACCCTCTCAGTAAAGTAATACTTCCGCATATTATATTTAACCCCTTAACGCCGTTACGGCTTTCTATGCCGTCGCGGCTTTAAAGCGCTTTAAAGCCGTTGCGGCGGCATAGAACGCCGTAACGGCTTGCAGCCTCTGGAGGTCCGGTGTACTCACCTCCGCCGCGATCCTCTTCTGGGGGGCTGCCTGAGAGCCCAGGCAGCCCCCCTCCGGCAAATGAGGCCCTCAAAGAGCGATCACATGGCCCCCTATAGCTGGCTATGGATCTGCCAGCAGGGGGGTGTCTAAAATAGTCAGTCCCCCTGCTGGTAGGTAGTGTAAAAAAAAAAATAATTAACATGTTATAAAATAAATTAAATGCCTTTTTATATATATAATATATGTATATATATATATTATATATATAATATATATACATATTATATATATATGTAACGTCATACGTATTGTATGTATGTATTTTAATATTAATATTAGTATATATATTAGTATTAAAATACACTTAGAATGATGTTACATATATATAATATGTATATATATATATTATATATATATATATATATATATATATATAATAGATCTACATATATATATATATATATATATATATATATATATATATATATATATATACTTTATTACAATAATAAATACATTAAATAATTAAATAAATAAATAAAATATTGAAACTAAATTTAAAATAAATTATATATTCATATGTAATTTCATTCTAACTGTATTTTGTTGTTAATATATATATATATATATATATATATATATATATTGGAAACAGAATACACTTAGAATGGCATTCTATATATATCTATCTATATATAAAATACAAATAACCGCAAATATATATAGAGAGATAAATACATATAATTACATAAAAGATTACATTAGTATACACGTAAAATTTAAATACCTATAAATGCATATATATTAAAATTCTACGTGTATATTTAAGTAATTTTTTAACATAATTATGTCATTTGATTAATTAAAATTTGATTGACAAGCCTGACAACACAGGGAGAAAGTGCAGAGAATTTAATTCGCAAGCACTATATTTGACCGTGTAACTCTCCAAGACACCATAAAACCTGTATATAGGGGGTACGGTTTTACTCGGGAGACTTCGCTGAACTCAAATATTAGTGTTTAAAACTGGTAAATTGTATTACAACGATGATATTTTAAGTAAAAGTGAAGTTTTTTGCATTTTTTACAAACAAACAGCACTTTTATGGACTTTATTATTGTTGTAATATGTTTTACTGTTTTAAAACACTAATATTTGTGTTTAGTGAAATCTCCCGAGAATAACAGTACACCCAATGTACAGGTTTTATGGTGTTTTGGAAAGTTAGAGAGTCACATATAAGGCTTGCATTTCATTTTTTTGACATTGAAATTTGCCAGATTAGTTATGTTGCCTTTGAGACCGTATGGTAGCCCAGGAATAAGAATTACACCCATGATGGCATACCATTTGAAAAAGTAGACAACCCAAGGTATTGCAAATTGGGTATGTCCAGTCATTTTTAGTAGCCACTTAGTCACAAACACTGGCCAAATATTAGTTTTTCGCTTTTTTCACACAAAAACAAATATGAATGCTAACTTTGGCCAGTGTTTGTGACTAAGTGGCTACTAAAAAAGACTAACCATACCCCACGTTCAATACCTTGGGTTGTCTTCTTTTTCAAATGGTATGCCATTATGGGGGTAATTCTCATTCCTGGGCAACCACACCGTCTCAAAGGTAACATTACTAATCTGGCAAATTTCAATTTGAAAATGGAACGTTCTATATTTGACCCTGTAACTTTCCAAAACACCATAAAACCTGTTAATGGGGGGCACTGTTTTACTCATGAGACATCGCTGATTACAAATATGTGCATTTTGTTGCAGTAAAATCTAACAGTATTATGACATTTACAGCTAAAATGTGAGGCGGAACTACAAATTAAAAAAAAAAAAAATTTCTTCATAATAAATTGTTTTATTCATAATAAATTGTTTCATATATAAATATGTTTTATGAAATGAAAGCCCTGTTTCTCCTGAACAAAATGTTTTTTTAATAAGTGTGGGTGCATTTAATATGAAAGAGGTGAATTACGGTTGAACAGACATATAGCGCAAATTCCAGTTTTTGTTTACGTTTTGTTTTGATCAGAACGTGTACTATTGACTCCGTCCTGAAGGGGTTAAACCTTTGCCCCTCCAATTTAAGACTATGTCCTCTTGTTGTGGTAGTTTTTCTTCTTTTAAATATAGTCTCATCCTTTACTGTGTTGATTCCCTTTATGTATTTAAACTTTTCTATCATATCCCCCGTCTCGTCTTTCCTCCAAGCTATACATGTTAAGTTCCTTTAACCTTTCCTTGTAAGTTTTATCCTGCATTCCTTGAACCAGTTTAGTAGCCCTTCTCTGAACTCTCTTTAAAGTATCAATATCCTTCTGAAGATACGGTCTCCAGTACTGTGTACAATACTCCAAGTGAGGTCTCACCAGTGTTCTGTACAATGGCATGAGCACTTCCCTCTTTCTACTGCTAAATCCTCTCCGTATACAACCAAGCATTCTGCTAGCATTTCCTGCTGCTCTATTACACTGTCTGTCTACCTTTAAGTCATAAGAAATAATTGCCCCTAAATCAATTTCCTCAGTTGTTGAGGTTAGGACTCTATCAAACATTCTGTACTCTGCCTTTGGGTTTTTCTGACCAAGATGCATTATCTTGCAGTTAAGTTGAGGATTTAGCGTTGGTTGGAGTAACCATTCATTGTCTGTCCTTTCTCTCTTGCTTTGAACTGGGAACACATAGTTATTCCACCCAAAAACAGTGTTTTATTTAAACACTGTCTCTATTTTTAGTAAGATTTATTATTAAGGGTGCACTTTAAAAAAAAAAAAAAAAAAAACGAATGTGGAAAAAAAATGTATGTGCCCCCATCTAGTGCAACTCCCACACTGCTATGCCAGCTAGGGATCGACCCTTTGCCCATTCTTGCAGGGTTGTATTGTGAGACGTATTTGTGCACTTAAATGTAAGCTTTTTGTCATTTTATTACATGGGGTTTGTTTGTATGTAGTGCAACAAAAACAAAGAACATGAGAACAGACAAAAAGCTTAGGGAAACTCAGTAGCTTGCCCTTCAGTAAATCCCCATTTCGGTCTCAAAATAATATTTGCTCACCTGCACCATTACAGAGAAAAAATATTCCAAAGCATATCAGACTGATCTTACCCGCAAGAGAAATGCTGGCAAGTTCTCTCTGCACAGGATATGCAGCAACCACAGACGATCATTTCGGACTTACTTGGGCCTCGTCAGTGAGGTGTAGTTGATACCCCTTCTAACCCTTGACTTTATTTTTCAGTCTGGGCCCCAAATATCAGCATTGATTAGTAACTCCCAGAACTCAAATGCAAAAAGGCACTACAGAAAAGCCTAAGCAGAGGGTTAATCACTGGAAGGCTGCCCATCCTCCCCTCGAACTCCACCCCACCCCATAGTCATTAACATACTTATAGATCAGCTGGTTTTCAAAACACACATTCCTATCTAAAATATTCCTATCCCTCTGCTCTACTGTACCTGGTGACACCATCTTCATTGCTCCCACTTTACTCCCCTCCCCTCTCTATTCATCCCATGCTCTCTATGTATACCTTTCCAACCTATCTCCACCAACTCCTCCCAAATCCTCTATATACATACTCTCTTACAAAACTTTCAAATCCTACTCCCACCTTCACTTCCTTTCTATCCTTCTGCTCCTAGCAGCTGGTGATGTCTCTCCAAACCCCAGTTCCACCTCAGCAAACCCACCATGTACTAACTCAAGGTAACACACCAATCTCATACCCATCTCATGTTACTCTTCCTCTAAATCCTCCTTCAATACTGCCCTTTGGAACGCATGCTCTGTATGCAATATGACAAATACACTGCTGTCCACAACCTCTTCATCTCTTGTTCGCTATACTTACTAGTCTTAACAGAAACGTGGATCTTCCCCTCTGACACTGCTACCCCTGCATCTTTATCTTTTGGTGGTCTTCAACTTACCCACAACTCAAGACACTCTGAACGTAAAGGTGGTGGTGTAGGGTTTTTACTCTCGCCTCACTGCTCCTTCAAACCTCTACCCACGCCCCCTTTTCTCTCTTTCTCATCAATTGAAATCCATTCGATTAAACTTTTCAAACCCTTCTCTGCTAACATTTCTGTTATTTATCGCCCCCCCCTGGTTCCCCTCTCCTCTTCCCTGACCACTTTGCTGCCTGGCTCTCCTCTAACATACCATCCCTAATTTTTGGGACTTCAATATTTCCATTAACCCACCCCTGAACTCGGCAAACTCTAAACTACTTTTAATTACTTTCTCCCTTGGGCTGTCGCAGT
The DNA here is from genome assembly GCF_036172605.1 of Pelobates fuscus. Taxonomy (NCBI): domain Eukaryota; kingdom Metazoa; phylum Chordata; class Amphibia; order Anura; family Pelobatidae; genus Pelobates; species Pelobates fuscus. The sequence goes on from NC_086326.1 coordinate 38,517,282, forward strand.
GGGCTTATTCTTCCACCTATGTTGCTGACAATACCCTCAACCTCATTTTCTCTTATGCTTGTACAGTGTCTAATATCTCCAACACTCCATTTCTCCTCTCTGACCACCACCTCTGATCATTTGCTCTTGAATACTCCCTCACCCAACAATCTCAGCCTAACCCCCCTTAACTCAGGAGGAAACTTAATTCTATTGACCTGCAGCAGATGTCATCTGATATTGATTCACAACTCTTATCCATCCCTTCCCTCTCCTGTCCCTCACAGGCCATCTCCACATATAACACTTGTTACAAACTGCTATTTGTAACTGGCCCTTTAAATGGAAAATTGCCCTGCTTCCCTGGATTGTGGAGAAGCCTATTTGCCAGCCTCCTTCCTCATGACTATGGCCCCTGGAATATTGTGCCCCTGAAACCTTATGGACCTTTATTGGGTGTGTATGGCCCTTTAAGAACCATCTGGGGACATACTGTAGAGTTACTGGGTGGCCACCATTTCATGTATCAGAGGCACATGGTGAGAACAATGGATGAAGCACATGGTGAGAACAATGGATGGCAGCCATTTTAACTCACAGACACTGTTGTGACTTTTCTACACAGTGCCATCTCGCCGGTATTTGGTGCACAAAGACATTGTGCAGTAGTTTTAAACTATACAACAGGGGACACATGGTACAGTAATAATTTTTTATATAATCTGTATATGTTCTGCGGAATCTGCAATAAACTGTATCTTCCAAACTACTGAACGGATCTGGGTGAATTTTGGATATGTGGTTCACCCAGATCCCCTGGTACTTTATATGGGGTTATTGCATGTTTTGGGGTCCCTGTGATGTGTTTTATAAAACTGTATTCCTCTGCCAGTGATAATGAGATTACCCGTTGTGTTCAGTAATTATATTACAGGCAGAGGGGAGGATTTTGTGTGGGAGTGTCTGTGTGTATTGTACGGATTGGTTGGTTGTTTTGTAAAACCCTGTGGGCTGTACTATGTTTGTGGATTGGGAATAAAATAGACTGTATGTGCCAGTACAGTCAGACCTCTGCTGACCCTCTAACTTGCAGCCTTGACTCATGTTTGTAGGGGACAGCTATAATCACAACAGGGATTGCTATGCTCTTCATACTCCCTTAGCTACTGAGCTCTTGTAAGAGCTCTTGTTCCTGATCCTGCTTCGCTCTAAAGAAGGAAGAGGTTCATCTACTGGAACCTGGAGCCTGGTCGTAGGTCCAGGGCGCAGAGCAGACGGCGAGATACCAGCCCAGCAGCGGTGGTTCGTGGAGTCTGCTGTACTTATGGTGGCTACGCAGTAGTTATGGTGTCTACGGTGCTGATGGTCCTTTGGTGAGCGCTAGGAGCATCCTTTCTACGGTCCAACTTCCAGCCAGCCTGGAGGCAACCGTAACAACACTACACTCACCTCTGCCTTGAACACTGCAGCCCCGCTCCAAACATGCACCCCAAGAAGGACACGCCCCCAACCATGGCATACTAAATCAACGCGCTACCTGCAAAGATGCTCCTGTTGTGCTGAACGCTCCTGAGGAAGTCTCGCAGCCATTCAAGCTTTTTCCAATATAGATTCATATTATGTTCATACAGTACAGCCCTTCTCCTTGCCAGACAGCCATACTTTTCCTCTCTCATTAGTTCATGCTCTTGCAATCCCAGGCATCTCTTTGACACATTTAACTCGCTTCTTCACCCTGCTGTGGCCACCCCTCAAACTAACCTTACAGCCGATAGATTTGCATGCTACTTTACCAACAGGATTGAACAGCTAAGGAAATAATTCTCCCCACCCTTCCTTTCTCTTTCTCAACCACACGTAAATCAAGCCTTTCTTACCCTTCAGACTTTCTCCCTGGACAAGAAGTGGCTGAGCTTCTCCTTTCCTCTCACCCCACCACTTGCCTGCTTGATTCTGTCCCATCTCACCTTATCAGATCTTTCTCCCGTTGTCTTGGGCCTTCCTTAACACACATCTTCAACTGCTCTCTCTCTTCTGGCATTGTCCCTGCTGACATTAAACATGCCACTGTAGTACCTATTCTGAAAAAAAACATCTCTCGACCCGTCCTCCCCCTCTAACTATCGTCCCATATCCCTGCTCCCTTTTTTCTCAAAGCTTCTAGAAAGACTTGTTTTAGCCTCACTTCCTGAATTCCAACTCTCTCCTTGACCTCTTCTAACTGGCTTCTACCCCCTCCACTCTACTGCGACTGCTTTTATCAAGGCCACTACTTCATACTAATTCTTCTTGACCTCTCTGCTGCCTTTGACACCATTGATTATGCTCTCCTTCTTCAAACTCTTCAATCATTCTGTCTCTGTGACTCTGTCCTCTCGTGGTTTTCCTCTTATCTCTCCCAATGCTCATTCAGTGTCTCCTTTTCTAATGATACCTCCTCTCCTTGTCCTGTCTCGGTTAGAGTCCCCCAAGGCTCTGTCCTTGGTTCCCTTCTATTTTCTCTCTATACTGTCTCTCTTGGCAAACTTATTACCTCTTTTGGATTCCACTTACCACCTGTACGCTGATGACACCCAGATATATCTCTCCTCCCCGGACCTCTCTCCTGCAACGTGTCCCTGCTTGTCTTTCTTCCATCTCTGACTGGATATCCTCCCGCTTTCTGAAACTTAATCTCTCTAAAACTGAGCTCCTTGTCTTTCCTCCTCCTAATACTGATCCTCTTCTTTCGTTCTCCCTTCAAGTTAGTGGTGTAATGTTTTGGTGTCATACTTGATTCTGGCCTCACCTTTGAGCCTCAAATCCATCATATAGATCCTTGAAACAAAGCCTGCATCCGCACCTTTCTTATGCAAGATGCTACTAAGAAGTTTGTCCATGTTCTAGTAATTTCCCGCATGGATTATTGAAACACTCTCCTAATTGGTCTTCCCAAAAACCATATAGCCCAGCTACAGTCTTTAAAGAATGCTGCCGTCAGACTGATTTTCCTCTCTAGTCGGTCCTCTCACACCTCACCCCTCGGACAGTTTTTACATTGGCTTCCTGTATCCTATAGGAGTTAATTCAAAGTGTTAACCCATACCTATAAACCATTGACCAATTCTAGCCCCTCATATCTCTTCACAGATCCATAGGTACGCTTCCCCTTCTCGGTCTCTCTGCTCTGCCCGTGACCTTGTCCTGTCCACTGCTCGCATGCGTATGGCCAACTCACGCTTTCAGGACTTCTTGCGGGCGGCTCCCTTCCTATTGAATAGCCTGCCTACCTACCTATCATACTTTCCCCTAGTCTTCAATCATTTAAAAAGTGCCTTAAAACCCATCTCTTTAGGAAAGCTTATGGCCTCCCAGAGTAACCTCTCCCTCACACAGTGGTGTATCCTGGTTTTGTGCTGCCCTAGGCAGGACAAAACTCAGGCACCCCCCCCCCCCCCGCGCCACCCCCACACAACCTTTACCCCGTCCCGCATTCTAAATACACACACACACACATTCACTGACAGATACGCATACACTCGCTAACAGAAACACGCACACTAACAGACACACTCACACTCAGTAACAGACACACTCACACTCAGTAACAGACACACTCACACTCAGTAACAGACACACTCACACTCAGTAACAGACACGCACTAACAGACACGCACTAACAGACATGCACTAACAGACACGCACTAACAGACATGCACTAACAGACACGCACTAACAGACACACACTCAGTCACTAGCAGACACAAACTAGCAGACACACACACTCACTAACATACACACACACACACAGTCAGACACACACACACACACTCACAGGTAAACACACTAACAGACACACTCACACTCAGTAACAGACACACTCACACTCAGTAACAGACACACTCACACTCAGTAACAGACACGCACTAACAGACACGCACTAACAGACACACACTCAGTCACTAGCAGACACAAACTAGCAGACACACACACTCACTAACATACACACACACACACACACACACACACAGTCAGACACACACACACACTCACAGGCAAACACACACACTAACAGACACACACACACTAACAGACACACACACACACACACACACTAACAGACACACACACACTCACACTCACTAACAGACACACATTCACTAACATACACACACACACACTCACACTCACTAACACTCACTAACATACACACACACTCACACTCACTAACACTCACACTCACTAACAGACACACACTCACTAACAGACACACATTCACTAACAGACACACATTCACTCACTCACAGGCAAACACACACACTAACACACACACACACACACTAACAGACACACACACACTCACACTCACTAACAGACACATATTCACTAACAGACACACACACACTCACACTCACTAACAGACACACACTCACTAACAGACACACACTCACTAACAGACACACACTCACTAACAGACACTCACACTCACTAACAGACACACACACTCACACTCACTAACACTCACACTCACTAACAGACACTCACACTCACTAACAGACTCACACTCACTAACAGACACTCACACTCACTCACTCACATTAACACTTTTTTTATTTTTTTTTACTTCAACCCCCCCCAGCCTCCTTACCTTTGGGAATGCTGGGGGGGCATCTTTTTTCCCTGGTGGTCCAGTGGCTGCTGGGCTGCTGCTGGGCGGTCGGGCGGCGCTCTTGGGCGGCTGGCGAGGGAGCACTTCATCTGAGCTGTCTGCTCAGCTCCCTCGTGCGCCGCACAGTGAGGCTGGGAGGCGGAGCCGGAATATGACGTCATATTCCGGCTCCCAGCCTCACTCTGCGGCGCACGAGGGAGCTGAGCAGACAGCTCAGATGAAATGCTCCCTCGCCAGCCGCCCAAGAGCGCCGCCCGACCGCCAAGCAGCAGCCCAGCATGTCTGTTAGCCGCAAGGCTAACAAGACATTTGCCTTGGGCATTTGGGGGGCGGCTTTTTTTGCCGCCCCCTAGAAAATGACGCCCAAGGCAAATGCCTGGTTTGCCTCGCGGCTAATACGCCCCTGCCCTCACATACCTGTTGTCACGATTCCGGGGAACCCACACGCTAACACACACACAGACACACACACAGAAAGTGTGCAGTACCGGTCCTTAGAGTGGCCGGGCTAAGCACACACAGAATAGTCAGGAGACAAGCCGAGTAAGGGGAACCAGAAAACAGAATAACGAGAAACAAGCCGAGGTCAAAGGGTAGGAGAAAGTCACAAAGTCAGTATAACAAGCTAGAGAGTACGTAACCAGAAAGCACATGTTCAGAATCAATACCATAAAGCAAAGACCACAACAGGGCACTGAGAGACAGGAAAGGTAAGTATTTATAACCTTATCTTAATTCTGATTGGATAACTTCCAATCAGAATTAACAAACACACGTGGGGGATATCTATACCCCCCACTGTGATTGTTGCACTGTCGCTTTAACGCCGGGTCACGTGAGTGACCCCGGCGTTCTGATAACAGTGCCGGCTCCCAGCGTGCAGCGTTAGACATGCTGCCGCTGGGAGGAGGTGAGCTGACCGGTAAGGGGAGAGGGGACCGCGGGTAGCGACGGACCGAGGGTGAGTGCTGCGAGAGGATTGCAGCCTCCCGTCACCGCTGCCCGCTGAGCCCTGACACCTGTCTCTTAATCTCTCCTAAAGGGCAGCACTCTACTCTCTCCTCCAGCTCTGCTTCACTCCCAACTTATTTTATTGCTATTTCCTGTCCTATTGTATTTTACACCACACCTCCTATAGACTGCAAGTTCATTTGAGCATGGGTCCTCTTCAACCTATCGTTCTTGTAAGTTTTTTCGTAATTGTTCTATTTATAGTTAAATTCACCCTCTTATAATATTATAAAGCGCTACGGAATCTTTTGGGGCTATATAAATGGTGGTAGTAATAATAATAATAATAATAATAATAATAGGCACAGTGAGCACAGGGTCCACATCTGGATTACTCTTTTAACTTGTGGGGAGCCAAGTTAATGCATTGCAATATAAACAAAGAATATGAAAAACCTGGTACCTTGCCCTTTGGTGTGTTTGTATGTAATGTTTGCGATTGATTGCAGGAGTAGTTTTGCATGTAGTGTTGGCGTTTGCTGGAATGCATGCGCATACACACATGCACTGCCACATACACACATGCACAGATATATATACACATGAACATGTACATACAGATATACACTGACACATGCAAAGCATTCAGATACACACTGACACACATTTCCTATTTTAATTGCTGTTTTTACTGACATATTGTATTAGTTTGATTCTTTGGCAGATGCAAATAGCTTAGTTTATTGCAAATTAAATTGAGATTAGTTCATCTAGATTGACAAAATAGGGTAATGTCCCACCGAGAGAATAATCTGGGACTAGACTTTCACTTTCAGAATGGAAATTGTGATTTAACTGCAAGGAATTTGAAGTATTCAGATACACAAGTACATCATATAAGATGCAAACAGATCAGAAGGTCATTAATTATAAGCTCAAACTATTAATTATTATCCAACATGTATTGCAACATGTTACAGGAGCATACTATATGGATGTTGGGATGAGTACACATCTGCTGTCTGTTTACCAAGTGACCTCATTATGGGATATTTCTGATACTTTCCATGTTGCGACAAGTTAATTAAATAGCAGAGCTTAGTAAAGTCTAGTCATGGCACTGCAGATATTTATAAATTAAATTTCTCTGGATGCCTTAGGTAAATTACATTTAAATACCTCATCTTCACACTACAACAGTCTTTGCAGTTTAAACTTCTTGACTGCAGTGAAGCAGTCATGGAGGTGGTAGAGTGGACTCTGAGGACTTTAGGTGGATTCTTCTCAGGCTGAAAAAGCAGACATAAATATCCCACATAATGTTCTGTACAGTAATGGTGTATTTGTCTTAATGGAATACTATAGTCACCAGAGCAACTTTAGCTTAATAAAGCAGTTTTAATGTATAGATTAATCTCACTACTGAATTCACTGCCATTTGGGAGTAAAAACATTTTTGTTTCTGTTTATGTAGCCCTAGTTACAATTCACCTGACTATGACTGACACAGCCTGCATGAAAAAGAAATAGTTTAATTTTCAGTCAGATACTACTTACTTTAAAATGTCTCTCTTGCTCTGTAAATTGAACTCAAATCACACAAAGGAGACTTCTGCAAGGTCTAGTAAGATACTGACAGAGCAGGATATAAGAAATTCCAACTTAAAAGAATTAGCAATAAAGGAAGTGTAAACATTAGATGACTATTTACAGGAAGTGTTTAGGAAGGCAGTGTACATCCCATACATGGAGGTGTGACTAGGGCTGCATAAACAAAGTGATGTAACTACTAAATGGCAGAGTATTGATCAGTGAGACTGCAAGGGCATGATATTTACACCAAAACTGCTTCATAAGCTAAAGTTGTTTGTGTGACTATAGTGTCCCTTTCTATATAATCATTACGATCATTTACAGACATCATTTTTACACAAGTGTGACATTTTAAAGAATACCACCAGCTTCCTATCAAACTGCCAATAAAACTAAATATTTTATGTTGTTTATATATTTTCCTACACCTACTTAATGTGATAAAAACATTGTATTTCTATATCATCGTTAGGGAGCATTATTTCAAGTGACCTTTAAGGTGGCAAAATTTGGTTAGATTACAACAGGGGTGCCCAAAATGTAGATTCCCAGATGTAGAACCAAGCCATCCTATGCATCGGCGTTCACGGCGTGGGGACTCACCTGTCAGCCCAGTGAGTCCCCCTCCTTCCTTTCCAGCCCCCCTGGGCCATGTGATCGTGAGGTCCTTGTGAGAACCTCACCATCACATGGACGGCATAGCCGTCCATAGCAATGCCAGCAGGGGGAGTGCCTGTAAAACAGGTATATAAATGCAATTTTTTTTATCTATACTGTATGTCTGATCCTGATGAAAGTTCCAAGAGGAACTGAAATGTTGATCTTTTAAATGGATTTCAATAAAATGTAAGTTTTAATCTGCTGAAGACAGAGAGTGCTGATCACTTTTTACCTGAAGTATTATTTTTTCCCTGGATTACAAGCACCCGGCAAATAACAAATCTATGAGCGTGAGTGCAAGGATACCCTGTATTTATATATATATATATATATATATATATATATATATATATATATAGGTAGATATATAGATATTTATTTATTTATTTATTTATTAAAAATTCTTAAGAAACGCAGTCTTATTACCCATAGGGTCTCGATGCGCATACCAGCAATAAAATAGACAAAACAATATCCAGCAAACAACAGCATTATAATCACATGCATTTGAACCAGGTTAAAAGTTTCATGTCATATATATATAATAAACGTAATGTCCCGCACTCACTGCTCCCGGTCTTGTCTGTTGTCCAGGTGCAAACTTCGACCTCCAAATATATAAATCCTTGCTTGAAGTGCACTCACAGGACTCAGAATTATTTAAAATCGTGCTGTTTATTCAAAGCATCAAATTTCCAGTAAATGATGTCAACGTTTCAGTCCTCCAGGGACTTTTCTCAAGACCAGGTCACACAGTTACACATACACACTACCACACATATACACACAATGACACATTCGAACACCCTAACACCCAGATAAACACACTAACACAGATACACACTCTGACACATGCACACACCTTGACACACAGATACACACACTGACGTATACACTGACATATACACACACCCTGACGCACAGATACACACACTTAAACACTGACACATGCACACATAAATGTCCTAATTCTCCTGTCAACATACCTTTGTGTGCAGGAGGGTTGCATTCCGGGGGTCCTAATGCTGGGTGAGGATGATGGGAATGAGATCCTGGAGCTAATTCTGTCTGTGCTCAAGCCCCCATCCTCCTTTTCCTCCTTTTCTCCTTCTGCTCGGCTCTTCATGTAGTTGGGAAGAAGTGACCTGCAGTCACCGATGAGCCCCCGCCCCTCCTCCCCAGTGCGAGCCCCGGTGCCTCCACTGAGTAATGATGCAATACTGCTCTCATTTAACCCCTTAAGGACCAAACTTCTGGAATAAAAGGGAATCATGACATGTCACACATGTCATGTGTCCTTAAGGGGTTAAAAAGCATTTTTGCGATCTATATTTTTTATAATCATTTGAGAATTCATACATAAAATTTATGAACGACCAGCACAAACTAATTTTTGGTGAGGTAATGTGGCTACAAATTGAAGTATGGTATTGAGTTCTACTAGTCAAGTCATTTAAAATGTTTCCTTTTTGAATTGCTGTTTTTACTGACATATTGCATTACTTTGATTCTTTGGCAGATGCAAATAGCTTAGTTTATTGCAAATTAAATTAAGATTAGTTCATCTAGATTGACTGTGACGAGAGCAATCTCGCCACATTGCATTGGAGAAGCCTGGTTGCCTGCCTGCTCCCTTTGGACTATGGACCAGACTTTAAAAATACTTAAATTTCCCTGCAGAAAGGCTCATTCGTGCCTTTCTGCCAGGGCGTTTGGTAGATTTTATCTACCGAACAAACTGCCGAAAGCGCGACTACCTGGGAGCTGGAGTGTGCCCACAATTTACCTCCCTGAAGCTGCGGTTAACCGCAGCTTAATTGCCGAATGCAGGATGGTCTTTGTTCGTTTGCCGAACAGTGGCGGCGGCCATTCTAAAAGTCCTGAACGGCCAGCGGTGTTCAGCGCTTAAACTATGGAACTAAAAACGGACACTTATTTGCGCGAACACCGCTGAGCCATCCGCCTCCTGGTTCCTATTCGTGCCGATTTAACCGAACACATCTTCATTCGGTACTTTGGTTATGTGAATGTGTTAACCCAGATAGCTATTCCATGGAGCCTATATGTGTAATTAAAGACTTTGGCTCCATGGCAATTGAACTGTGTGAATAGGATCTGAGCACTATTCGGAAGTTATGTGCACTCAGATCCCAGCTATCTGGGGATATGTGACATGTCTGTGTTTTATGTATAGAATGTGACTTGATGTATTTTAAGGTGTTTTACTGCCTTTGTGTCCACACGTGTATAATGGCGATTTGCCTCTGTCCTGGGAGATAATTGGATTACTTCCCAATTATCTCCAGTATAGAGGTAGGGAATCAGGATGCATTGTGGGGATGTTTTGCTTCTGTGTGTCCGTCATTGGTGTATGTCTGTCCCTTGTCACAGTCTCCCATCTGGTCCCCTAGGGGAGTGTCCACCAGGTGGGAGACCTGCATAAATACTGGGCGGGTAGCCCTGAATAAATCAGACCACTGCTTGACCCCCAACAAGGAGCCTTGTCTCGTTCTTGGGGGGATTCACTGTATGCTGTTAGAGACTGATTGCCAGGAGTGTAAGCCGCTTGGGAGCTTTTCCTGTTCGTCTGCTAGCAGCTATTCGTGAGGTTCCAGTTTGGGAGTTTGGAGTGCTACCTTATTCCCTTGTATGCAGTTCGGGAGTTTGGTGCATTCCCTTGTAGCCAATTCGGGAGTTTGGTGTTCTACAGTAGCTGTACCTGTCTCTGTAAGGGGAATATCGCCTAAATGGATTTTAACCCCTTGTCTGCTGAAACGGTCCATAACTTTGACAAAATAGGGTAATGTCCCACTGAGAGAATAATCTGGGACTAGACTTTCACTTTCAGAATGGAAATTGTGATTTAACTGCAAGGAATGATGGCAATTTGAAGTATTCAGATATACATCATATAAGATGCAAACAGATCAGAAGGTCATTAATTATATGCTCAAACTATTAATTATTATCCAACATGCATTGCAACATGTTACAGGAGCATGCTATATGGAGGTTGGGATGAGTACACATCTGCTGTCTGTTTACCAAGTGACCTCATTATGGGATATTTCTGATCCTTTCCATGTTGCGACAAGTTAATTAAATAGCAGAGATTAGTAAAGTCTAGTCATGGCACTGCGGATATTTATAAATTGAAGATTATATTAGCTTTAGTGTATTAATAATCTTAATTTTAGTAATGACAGGAGGCAAATATTTGCATATCTTTCTTTACTGAAAACTCCAGCAGCATAGAAACATAACAACCAATCAGAAAAAAGATATGGTGCCCATAAAAGGCCCTGTCTATGACATCACTTCCTCTTTCTTTGAAGCGAAAACAATAAAAAACAACAATAAACATAACCATATTACGCTAACAGTTCAACAACATATTAGGGTAAATAACTCCAAGAGCTCCATGATGCAATGATATGGGAGGTAAGCCTTTGTCCTGATGAGAAGACCTTCACGCTGCAAGAAAAAGAAAAAGGTGAAAGGTCTCTGGCGTGATAGTTTGTCCGCATACAGTAAACATTAAAAATCTGATATACCAATGGATACTAGAATGAGTAGCCAATCAATATAGATATTAATTCTAAAACAATGACCTTTACAAATCTAAAAGTACCACATAATTAAGGCACATGAGTAATAATTCAACTTATACAGAACTTTCAAAGCGCATGTCTACGTAGTAAACATATAACCGTAACGTGCTTGTCTTCCTGAACATACAAAAGATCTATTCCGTTCAATATGAGAAAAACATGGGAGGGATCCTCCAGGGTGGGAAATATTCACCTCCTGTCATTACTAAAATTAAGATTATTAATACACTAAAGCTAATATAATCTTCAATTTTACCACATGACAGGAGGCTTCATATTTGCATTTTTAAAGCTTAGAATTGACCAGTGTGAAGGAAGCATGAGAAGTATGGCGGAAGTAAAGCGTCCTGAAGTACTCTCCCGTGTCCAGTCTGCGCAACGCATAAAGTCGGTTAGAGAAGCGCCCGCCAGAAAGTCTTGGGACGCCGCCGCCCCTCTGACCGAATCCGCTCCGAAGCTAGATTCAACGCCTGCTAACGTTAGTAGCCAGCGAACCCATCTAGCCAGAGTTGTCGTAGACACCGGTCCATGAGGCTTCACGTAAGAAATCAGGAGTTGACCCGCCGGAAAATTCCGAAGGGGAGCTGTGATTTCTGTATACCTCGTTAGAGTCCTGACAACGCATAGTTTGGGGTCTGACCCAAAGTAAGGATATGACACCGAAGACGAATCTGATTTTGTCCGCCTAGAAATAGCAAAGGTGACCCCCTCTGGAGTGAGAGAGAAACCGTCCACATCGAATGTCCTAACGTCTGACACCCGTCGGAATGAGACGAGGCATAACAAAAGGGCCAGCTTGGCTGAAAGCTGTTTCAGCGACAGATATGGATTGTCCGGCCAGCCCCGAAGGAAGTCCAGCACCACATCCACCTGCCAGAGGTTAAAGTATTTGGGTGCTGGGGGTCTCGTTAGCTTGGCACCCCGCAGTAAACGACATACCAGTGGATCTTGACCCACTGGTCTGCCCTGTACTGGAACGTGTGCCGCCGAAATAGCAGATCTGATCACGTTGAGGGATCGATACGATCGTCCCATCGAGAAAAGATGAGCTAGGTAGTTGAGGATCAGTGTAACAGGGGCAGTAAAGGGATCGGAATCCCTTTCCATACACCAATCACTCCAGGCTGACCAGGCGGATATATAGCATCTCCCGGTGCCTGGAGCCCATGAGTCCCATAGGAGATCTTTAGTAGATTGTGATAGGCTGTGGACTGACCAGGAACCCCTGAAATCGTCCAGGCCACCAGCTCCAGTTGTCCTTCCAGGACGAGGGGATGGGTTTTCCTTTGAGGTCCCGACGGAGAAGTTGGGAGGCAGGGAGCAGGATGGGATGGTCGTGGGACATCTCCAGGAGGTCTGGGAACCACGGTTGGCTCTGCCAAAGGGGGGTTATGAGCAGGAGTGATATCTTGTGAGTGCGCGTATCGCAGCACCCGTGGGATCATGGAAAATGGAGGGAATGCGTAAGCCCCTTGAGAGGGCCGGTCCTGTAGGAATGCGTCCGCCGCTTCGCCTTTCGGGTCCGGAAGCCAGCTATAGTATCTTGGCAGTTGGTGGTTGTTCCTGGAGGCGAACAAGTCTATTGTTAGTGGGAATGTCCACCGCTGTAGTTCCTGGAATATATCCCTGTTGAGTTTCCAATCGCTGGTGTCTCTCCAGTGGCGTGAGAACCAGTCCGCCGTCAAGTTGGAGATTCCCGGTAGATATTCCGCCTGGAGCATGATGTTCTTGCGTAGGCAGAAACTGTACATGTCCTTCGTGGCTCCTCTTAAGGCTTTGGATCTTGCTCCGCTCAGGCGGTTGATGCACTGCACCGCCGAGATGTTGTCCATGCGGAGCAGAATACAGCAATTCGACCTGTCCTTGGCCAGGCTGCGGATGGCGAAGGATCCCGCGATCAATTCCAGGCAGTTGATGTGTAGGTTTGTCTCCTCTCTTTGATAAATTTTTGTATGTATGTGGACTCACCATTGGAGAAGCGGCCACGTCCTCGACCTCTGAAACCTCTAGTCCTTCCCGCCCCTCGGAAAGATGAGGGTCTTTGTGTTGTAGACGGGAAGAAACTCAGAGTTTGCGGGAATGATCTGGAACCTGGGGCCCAAAATCGGCTGGTGGCTCGGTTCCGCTGCCGACCAGCCCTTCCAAAAACACCTCTTGTAGTCGGGGTGTGGAACACCTGCTTGAGGGAGGTTTGGGCCTTATTCAAGGTGGTGAATAGATTCACGTGCTTTCATTGGGCTTTCGGTCCGAATTCTTTAGTTCCTTGGTCGAGGAGCTTGCTATCAATGGGGATCAGTGCCGACCTGCGTCTTTCGATGCACAGTGCGGCATTAGCGTTGCCCAGCAGGCACACCGCGTGTTGAGCCCATTCACATATGACGTGAGGGTCTAGTTGGGAATCTTGGCTGAGGGCTTGGTCCGCAAAATATAGCGTCTTCGCGATGGGGCCGAGCAAGTCTAGCACTTTGTCCTGTGCTGCTTTCATGCCTTTATCCACCCCTTTGCGAGGGTCTCGGCCCGAGCGTGACATGAAGACCACCATCGTGTCATCAAATTTGGGTGTAAGTGCCACCTTGTCGGGAAGTAGTGGTCTGGGGCACTCGGCTCTGAGGCGTGCCCGTACCTCTTTTTCCAGTGGCTTGCGCAGCCAGTAGTGGATGAATTTTGCCAGGTGTTCCGGCAGAGTCCATTCTGAGGACCGTGGGTGCCGGATGGTGCGTGGATCGAAGAGCAGTGTCCCCTGGTCATCCAGAAACACTCCGTCTTCGGTCTGACCGTTGGGGAAGTCGTCGTTGCTTTCCTTGTCTCAGTTGCCGAGGAAAGTCTCTTTAGCGTATTTCGAAGAGATGGTTGGTAAGTCTTGCCACTCTTCGTCGTCTCGGCCCGAGTCCGAAGGTGATCCATCCCCGTGCCACTCGTCAACTACATTCAAGGTTCTTCGTCCAAGGATTGAAGTGGGAGTGGTGCGGGTTGTCGTCGTTCCGCGTTCCGAATTCGTTTGGCAGGCAATTTGCCCTTAGACTTAGTGAAGGGGGGGCTCGTAGCCTTCCGCTGTTGTTTCGCCTTAGACACTTAGGAGCACGAAGCTTCCAAATGTTCTGGGGGTTTTGTGTCATCTTGGCTGTGGGGTAGAGCCCTCAAGAGGGCCTTTCTTCACAGATGCCTCTACTGCGGCATTGATCATAGCTTGAAAATCTTGGCTGTTTTGTGTGTCTTCCATGACTTGCAGTGTTTTCCGTCCTGTTGGGCGAAAGTAAAAGTCAGTGGAAGTAGTGGGGAAGAGACAATTACATATAGAGATAGACTCTTGGTACAACCAGGTTTGCCCAGTTGGTGAAATGTATGTAGGAGGCGTTAGCATGCACGTAAGTAAGAAAATCAGGGCTATATGCGTGTATCTCGGATACTATGGTGTAGGCCCTTGTGCATATAATCGGGGTTCACCCCGGGTGCCATGGTAACCAGAGGACACCCACATCAACTGAAATGGTCGATCTTGCATGCATATCTGGGGGGTCACCCCAGGTGGTGTGCCATGAAAAAAATACCCAGAGGACACCCACATAATTTTTGCACCCTTAGGTACAGTAGTATAATATGACCCTGTGTAGGGTATACTAGAATAATATGCCCCTTGTAGGGTAATATGTCCTTGTAGGTTACAGTGGGGTAATAGATCCAGTTATAGGTACATGTAATGTAAAACTGTGATGTTGTATAGCCTTCATACAAATACATAGATTGTGTGCATGCTTTCTCCACACCTTTCAACATAAATAATCATCTAGATAAAGCATCTTGTAATATATCCTTTGGAAGAAAAAATATATATTTGCAAAAGAGAATAAACGTGTCTGGAGAGGGGGGGTGACCCCTGAAAGGGTTAATCCGGCGGTGATCGGGTGATTCCCAAACCGCCGTGTGAGCAGAGAAGGCGGCCTTCGCGGATCTCGTGAGCCGCGAGATCCAAGATGGCCGCCGGCCGCGTGTGCAGAGAACACGGAAAAAACAGCCCTGGCCACCCTCCACCTGTCCTCACACAGTCCCCAGAGTGTTAGAAGGGCAGGTCCACGCGGCGAGCGCGGCACGGACAGCCGTGACGCCCGCGGACTGCCAGTATCAGAATAGAGCTTAACCCCTTAAGGACAGAGCTTCAGAAGCTTGACTTACGCTTAATGACACAAGCAATTTTTGCATTTTCTTGCTGTTTGCGTTCAACTGCAATTTGCATCTCTCTCATTTATTGCACCGACACATATTATATACTGTTTTTTAAAGGACAGAAAGGGCTTTAATTTGATATAACATATAAATATATAAATGCTTACTTATTATAAAAAAAATACAGAAAAATGCAAAAAAAAAGAAAAATATTGTTTTTTTTTACAGTTTTTGCAATCATAATGTGTGCATAATTAGTGCAGGTTAAGGAAAGTAATTAAAAATAAATTCATTTATTTGTTCTGATTTACAGAATATATAATGTGTCTGGGATTTTAAGTTTTTTTTGGTAGTTACAGGTCACAAAGCACAAGGAGTAAAATAAAATTTTAATATGGAGCGATTTTAGAATTTGGTATGTTTGTCTTGTAAGCCTAATAGCCATAAAATAAAACAAAATTGCCACACAAAAGTATATATTTATATAAAGTAGACATCACAGGCTATTTACCTAAGGTTGTTTTGACACTTTTTACGTAGCAATTTTACCGCCAACCTCTGCTAAATATTGGAGTAAAATTGTGTTTTTGGGGGGTTTTCGCACACAAACGTATAACAAAGAACTTCTCATGTGTATTTTGTAAAGTTGTTGTGTGCTATTCCTGTACAAAGTTTTATTATGTGTTCAGTTACTTCTGCTGAGTACAACGGTACCCCCATTGTATGTCTTTGGCACTATTTTGTGAAGCTACAGTGCCATATAGGAGACCTGTCCTTTTCAGTATTCACAGTAGAATTTTGAGAGACGGATATAATGAGCCTATGCTTCCATTTGGGGTGTTATAACAGTTTGACTGTTCAAAAACCCCCACAAAGGCCTACCATTTGTAAAAGTAGACACTCCAGGGTATCTCATAAGGTGCATATTGTGCCTTAACATGCCCCCATTTTTTTACCATTACATGCCAAAGTATGTGGTAAAAAATAATTGTGTGCATTTTTTACATACGGATTGCATTTTTGCTGGGCATTTTGTATATTTCATATGTGCCACTAAGTTCAAACCCCCCAAATTATGCTCAGCTAAGTCTTCTGAGTAAAAGGACACCCCCATTGTATGTCTATGGCACTATTTCGTGAAGCTACAGTGCCATACAGGAGACCTGTCCTTTTCAGTATTCACAGTAGAATTTTGAGAGACGGATTTAATGAGCCTATGCTTCCATTTGGGGTATTATAACAGTTTGACTGTTCAAAAACCCCCACAAAGGCCTACCATTTGTAAAAGTAGACACTCCAGGGTATCTCATAAGGTGCATATTGTGCCTTAACATGCCCCCATTTTTTTACCATTACATGCCAAAGTATGTGGTAAAAAATAATTTTGTGCATTTTTTACATACAGATTGCATTTTTGCTGGGCATTTTGTATATTTCATATGTGCCACTAAGTTCAAACCCCCCAAATTATGCTCAGCTAAGTCTTCTGAGTAAAAGGACACCCCCATTGTATGTCTATGGCACTATTTCGTGAAGCTACAGTGCCATACAGGAGACCTGTCCTTTTCAGTATTCACAGTAGAATTTTGAGAGACGGATTTAATGAGCCTATGCTTCCATTTGGGGTATTATAACAGTTTGACTGTTCAAAAACCCCCACAAAGGCCTACCATTTGTAAAAGTAGACACTCCAGGGTATCTCATAAGGTGCATATTGTGCCTTAACATGCCCCCATTTTTTTACCATTACATGCCAAAGTATGTGGTAAAAAATAATTTTGTGCATTTTTTACATACGGATTGCATTTTTGCTGGGCATTTTGTATATTTCATATGTGCCACTAAGTTCAAACCCCCCAAATTATGCTCAGCTAAGTCTTCTGAGTAAAAGGACACCCCCATTGTATGTCTATGGCACTATTTCGTGAAGCTACAGTGCCATACAGGAGACCTGTCCATTTCAGTATTCACAGTTGAATTTTGAGAGACGGATTTAATGAGCCTATGCTTCCATTTGGGGTATTATAACAGTTTGACTGTTCAAAAAAAAACCACAAAGGCCTACCATTTGTAAAAGTAGACACTCCAGGGTATATCATAAGGTGCATATTGTGCCTTAGCATGCCCCCATTTATTCACCAATATATGCCAAAGTATGTGGTAAAAAATAATTTTGTGCATTTTTTGACATACGGATTGCATTTTTGCTGGGCATTTTGTATATTTCATATGTGCCATTAAGTTCAAAACCTTCAAATTATGCTCAGCTAAGTCTTCTGAGTAAAAAGACATCCCCAATGAATGTCTTTGGCACTATTTTGTGAAGCTACAGTGGCATATTGGAGACCAAGCCATATCAGTTTTTACAGAACTTTGAATTTTGACGCTGGACCTATGTGCAATTTCCAAGCATCTTCGTAAGTTTTAAATTCAAACTACCCCACAAAGGCCTACCATTTCTTAAAGTAGACACCCCAGGGTATTTCAAAAGGCATATTTTGAACCTTAGCGTGGGATAATTTTTCCGCTAGCTTGTACCAGGTGTAGTGGTAATAAGCGTTTTTTCTGCCTTTTTGACACACAAAGTGAGTTTGCACAGTATATTTTGCAAACCTTATGTGTACCACCACTCTATAATACTTTATATGTTGCTCAGCTATGTCGGCTGAGTACAAAAATACCCCCGTATGTACCTTTGCCAGGTATATGTGGACATCGGAGGGGCACATTTGGGACACAGCCATTCCATTTTTTTTCAAACTTTACATTTTTACGCTGTGCCCATGTCCCATTTTAGAGTATTTTACCAGGCTATATAATCCAAATACTCCATAAAGCCATACCATTTCTTAAAGAAGACATCCCAGGGTATTTCAAAAGGCATATTTTGAAAATTAGTGTGGGATAATTTTTCCGCTAGCTTGTACCAGGTGTAGTGGTAATAAGCGTTTTTTCTGCCTTTTTGACACACAAAGTGAGTTTGCACAGTATATTTTGCAAACCTTATGTGTACCACCACTCTATAATACTTTATATGTTGCTCAGCTATGTCGGCTGAGTACAAAAATACCCCCGTATGTACCTTTGCCAGGTATATGTGGACATCGGAGGGGCACATTTGGGACACAGCCATTCCATTTTTTTCAAACTTTAAATTTTTACGCTGTGCCCATGTCCCATTTTAGAGTATTTTACCAGGCTATATAATCCAACTACCCCATAAAGCCATACCATTTCTTAAAGAAGACATCCCAGGGTATTTCAAAAGGCATATTTTGAACCTTAGCGTGGGATCATTTTTCCGCTAGCTTGTACCAGGTGTAGTGGTAATGAGCGTTATTAAATGTATTTTTTTACTTTTTAAAACTTTTTTTACTTTTTAAAACTATTTTTTAAACTTTTGTTTTGCTTATTCATTTTTTTAAAGTTTCCTAAACTTTCGTAAAACTTTTTTTTACAGATTTAACATTTTTCTAAGCTTTTTTTTTACCGTTAACCCCTAACTAGCAGTAAGCAGCACTAACAGTAAATTCCCCATTTTCCCATAACTCCCACCCACCCCAGCTAGCAAAATATTTAATTATACAATATTTAAATTAGTTAATTAAATTAATTTAACCCTTGAGGGTTAAAAAATAAATAAAAGTTAATCTTCAGGGGTTAAAAAAAAATTAGATCACAGTATAATACTGTGATCTGTATTTTGATCACTGTAGGCAGTGATAGACTGGCAGGCAAGGGGTTAATTTTTATTTGGACTGGGTAAAGGGTTTATTTATTTATTTATTTTTTTACTTAAACGTTATTAAAACTTTTTTTTTACTTAATTTTTTAACTTTTTAAAGCTTATTTTAAAACTTTTTTTAACGTTAACCCCTAGTTAGCCTAACACTAAATCCCCCAATTCCCCACTAACTTCCACCCTCCCCAGCTAGCTAAATTTATAATTTTAAAATATTTAAATTAATTAATAAAATAAATTTAACCCCTGAGGGTTAAAAAAAAAAAGAATTAACCCTCAGGGGTTAAAAAAAAATCAGATCATATTAAAATGTAATCCCTGCCAATTGATCACTGTAGTCAGTGATCAATTGGCAGGGAAGGGGTTAATTTTTTATTAATATGGGTAAAGGGGGGTGGGATTTTAATTTAACTTTTTTTTTTTAACACCAGGGGGCAGGATCACTGAAGATCCGTCTCCCTGCACTTCACACTGAACCCGGAAGTGCAGGGAGGCGGAGGTGAGTATACAGAGCACATGTGCCCGCTCTGACATGCTGTCAGAGCGGGCACATGTACTCTGACAGCCCGATCCGGTGCTCCCGGTCTGCCTCTAATGCAGAGGCAGACCGGAGCACCATTAACCCCACGATCGCCGCGATTGCGGCGATCTGGGGTTAATTTTACCGCGTGACGGACGAGGTCCGTCACCCGTCGTTAAGGGTATCCCCTGGATGACGGACCTCGTCCGTCACCCGTCGTGAAGGGGTTAAAGGGAGACAAGGAAAAAACAGTAATAACAGGAGATATATGGGGGAAGAGGAGACAGGTTATAGATAGACAGGGGTAATATTTCAACACAAGTGGTAATAAAATACAAAATCATAAAGATATACCAGGGAGGTAAAATACTCTGACCTGTTATTTTATGGGCACCATATCTTTTTTTCTGATTGGTTGTTATGTTTCTATGCTGCTGGAGTTTTCAGTAAAGAGAGATATGCAAATATGAAGCCTCCTGTCATGTGGTAAAATTACATTTCTCTGGATGCCTTAGGTAAATGACCTGTAAATACCCCATCTCCACACTACAACAGTCTTTGCAGTTTAAACTTCTTGACTGCAGTGAAGCAGTTATGGAGGTGGTAGAGTGGACTCTGAGGACTTTAGGTGGATTCTTCTGAGGCTGAAAAAGCAGACATAAATATCCCACATAATGTTCTGTACAGTAATGGTGTATTTGTCTTAATGGAATACTATAGTCACCAGAGCAACTTTAGCTTAATAAAGCAGTTTTAATGTATAGATCAGTCTCACTGCTGAATTCACTGCCATTTAGGAGTAAAAACATTTTTGTTTCTGTTTATTCAGCCCTAGTTACAATTCACCTGACTATGACTGACACAGCCGGGATGAAAAATAAATAGTTTAATTTTCAGTCAGATACTACTTACTTTAAAATGTCTCTCTTGATCTGTAAATTGAACTCAAATCACACAAAGGAGACTCCTGCAAGGTCTAGTAAGATACTAACAGAGCAGGATATAAGAAATTCCAACTTAAAAATAATTAGCAATAAAGGAAGTGTAAACATTAGATGACTATTTACAGGAAGTGTTTCGGAAGGCAGTGTACATCACATACATGGAGGTGTGACTAGGGCTGCATAAACAAAGTGGTGTAACTACTAAATGGCAGAGAATTGATCAGTGAGACTGCAGGGGCATGAAATTTACACCAAAACTGCTTCATAAGCTAAAGTTGTTTTGGTGACTATAGTGTCCCTTTCTATATAATCATTACGATCATTTACAGACATCATTTATACACAAGTGTGACATTTTAAAGAATACCACCAGCTTCCTATCAAACTGCCAATAAGCTAAATATTTGATGTTGTGTATATATTTTCCTACATCTACTTAATGTGATAAAAACATAGTATTTCTATATCATCGTTAGGGAGTATTATTTCAAGTGACCTTTAAGGTGGCAACATTTGGTTAGATTACAACAGGGGTGCCCAAAAGGTAGATTCTCAGATGTAGAACTACAACTCACATGATGCTTTTAAAATGCCTTTAGAATGACAAAGCATCATGGAAGCTGTAGTTTTTTTTTTATCATTCTTTATCAGTTTTGTGTTTATAACAATGGTCAAGGGAAGGGATACAGAAAGTAATAGGGGTGGGGGGGGGGGGTGGGGGGGGGTACAACAGTTCCATCCACTCAGGTTTGTACCAACGCAGGGTACGTTTTGTGATACTGTAGTACAATGGTAAATATTGAAAGTTTGACAAAGATAGCCATTAATTATTGACACATTGTTCGTTTGCAGTTGTGAGTCTATGGTTATCCAGTCTGGTACACCTTCAGCACGGTGGGGTTATTGAGGTGCAAGTCGCGAGAGCGGCTGGGGTGGGGGTATATTGTCCTGTTGAAGTTAGCCGTTGGGTCCCGGTCTAGTGTGTTGGTCCGAGTCAGCTTATTCGGAAGTATGTCTCCGGGTCGTGACTCGGTGGTCCCCCGGTTCGGTAATGTGGGCCTGGGGTGTTGGGGGCGGGTTTCGAGAGTTGTCCTGTTGCATCTCCCGTTGTCGGGCCCGTCGGTCTTCTGTCAAGTGTGGGGAACCACAGCTGATGTCCCCCATGTACCAGCAATTGAGCCCCAGCAGTGGTTCCCCCCTTTCAGGTCTGTCATTGCTCTCGTTCCTGAGGTGGTCGTTGTAGTGTTACCCTGGTTCTAGGGTGTGTAGCGCTTCTGGTCATGTTATGGATGGTTGGGACGATGGGGTTAGGTCAATAGGTTGGTGGTGACGTAGGTGGCCTGGTTATAGTGGGTTGGATGGAAGGTTAGGGTCGCAGCCTATGGACCGCCCGGGGCACAGTGCCCCCACGTTTGGGTCCGGGAGGGGCCGGAAATCGGTGGGGCAAATGTAGGAGTCATGGTGTAATATGTTCATTGAAAAGTCACTTGTGGGCGGCTCAGTTATCAGCTATGTTGTCGGCTGGTTCTCTGTTTGTGTGTGCAGGTTACCAGGGAATGGTTGTGTCTCCCTCTAGCCATGGGTCCCAGACTTGGAATTGTTTGGGGGTGTCTCGGAGTTGTGCTGTCAATTTGTCCATCTGTGAACTCTCTAATATTTTTCTAGTTATCATTTCTTGTGAGGGGATGCGGGTCGTAGACCAGAGTTCCGCTATGGCTCTACGAGTAGCTAGCGCTATTCGGGCAATTAGTTTGTTTTCTGATCTTGTGAAAGGGTCTATGGGCTTGGATAGCAACAGGGCCCAAGGGTCTACCGGGCATGGTTTGTGTAGTAATTTGGCGATTAATTGGGTGGCGCTTTGCCATAACGGTCGGAGTTTTGGGCACGTCCACCAACAATGGAGGAACGTCCCCGTCTCTCCGCATAATTTCCAGCATGTGTTGGATGGCGTCAGGTGCATGGTTGCCAGGCGTTGTGGTGTGAGGTACCACCGAAAAAGCATTTTATATGCCTGTTCGGTGTGAGTTACGCAGATAGAGACGGAGGCTGTTGCCTCCCATATGTCTAACCAGTCTGTCGTTTCGGATGGTGGGCCCAGGTCTGCCTCCCACGCTGATATGTATGGGAGGGAGCGTTGTGTGGGGTGGTTAGCTAAGATTGTGTACAGGTCTGAGATTTGACCTTTTCTGTTGGGGTGGGTCGTGCATCCGCGTTCAAATTTGGTGAGCGGTGCCGTCCCCGCCTGTTTGATGCTCGGGATTGTTGCAAAGCTACGTAGTTGGATGTAACGGAAGTGGTCAAACGTTGTTAGGGACGCGGAGTCATTGATTTCAGAGTATTGGATAATGTTGTTGTCCCGATAGAGGTGTCCGATCCTGGAGATGTCCCTTTGCTCAAACTTGACAAAATGTTTGGGTGTGAGACCCGGGGGGAACAGTTTGTTCCTCCAAATAGGGGTCATCGGGGAAAGGAAGGATGAGAGATTGAATTTGTCTTTCGTCTTATCCCATTGATCTAGTGCGTGAGTGATCGCGGGGGCCGTCGGCGGTGGTAGGGGTCTGTGTGGTCTGGGTGTCCACATGTATAGGGACGGGTGGTCCCAGCCGAAGATCATATGTTCTAAATCTACCCATCTTTTCCTCCCCGGTGGTACATGCCAGTGCTGGATCTGTGCTAAGTGTGCCGCTGTGTGATAGTGTAGGAAGTTCGGTAGGCCTAGTCCTCCGGACTTCTTAGGGACATATAGCGTACTCCTGCGCACCCGCGGCTTGCGACCGTTCCATATGAACGTGTCGATAGCCGATTGGAGGGTTTTGAAATCTGGTTTGTGTAGTGGAATTGGGAGGGTTTGGAAGAGGTAGAGGAACCTAGGTAGGAGGTTCATCTTGATGGAGGTCACGCGTCCTATCCAGGATATGCCATGGGGTTTCCATTTGGCCAAGTCTTCGTGTGCTTTGAGTAATATGGGGGTGTAATTCCTGGCGTATAGGGATGAAACGTCCGCTGGCAATTGGATCCCAAGATAGGGGATTGACGAGTGGCAGATCCGGAGAGGGAATGTGCGGCAGATCCTGTCTAGTGTCCCTGAGTCTATTTGTATAGGAAGCAGTTCAGATTTGGTCAGATTGAGCTTATAGCCCGAGATTTCTGAGTATTCCTTCACTATGGCTAGGAAGGGTCCTAGGGAGCTCGCTGGGTTGGTCAGGGTCAATAGGATATCGTCGGCATACGCCGAGATTTTGAATGTTTCCCCCCTAACCGTGATCCCCTCTACTTCTGTGCTGGCGCGTGCCATTAGTGATGGGGAAACGTGGCGGCGGTATATTGGGCAGGAGGAGTGCCCCTTCTGGGGTGTGGTATACTGCTTTTAGGAAAGAGGTGAATTCAGGTGGTAGTCCTATGTGTGTTAGGGTTTGGTGTAAGAACTGCCATGTTAGGCGATCGAAAGCCTTTTCGGCGTAGAGCGATATGACTGCGGTTGGGATGCGCCTGTGGTTGGCGAGCCAGATGAGGTTGATGGCTCTTCGAGTGTTATCTGCTGCCTGTCTATGGGGTATAAACCCCACCTGGTCCGGGTGTATAAGTGATCCTAGGTGCGGATTTAGTCTATTCGCCATGACCTTGGACATGAGTTTGAGATCAACGTTGAGTAGGGAGACCGGCCTATAATGGGCAGGTTCCAAATGGTCTTTTCTGGGTTTGGGGAGGAGGCAGATGTGAGCACTAGTCATGTCAGGCGGGAGGGTTTCCCCCCTTAATGTGGCGTTGAATACCCTGCATAGGTGGGGGAGTAGGATAGGGCTGAATTCTTTGTAGTACAAGGCCGAGTAGCCATCGGGGCCTGGGCTCTTATTGGGCTTGAAGGCTTATTGGGCTCCGAGGGCTAACGCCATCTCCTCCATCGTGACCTCTTGTCCCATCGCAGCCCTGGCTTCCTGGGTCATGGATGACAGGGTCGCTTTTTGTAGAAATGTGGCTATGCGGGTGCATAGGGGTTCTAAGTTGGTTTGGGTATGTCGGGTATGGTTATATAGATCGGTGTAGTAGTCTCGGAAGATGTTGCCTATACGGGTTGGGTCATTGCTAACATCGCCGTCTGTGGTGCGTATAGCTGAAATCCATTTGGATTCGATCCGTTGCTTGAGGCGGCGGGCCAACATAGTGTCTGCCTTGTTCCCTTTTTCATAAAACGTTCGCTTTAGCCACATCAAGGCCCTAGAGGTATCTTGTTGTGTGAGGGTTTTGATTAAGTCCCGAGTCGCCGTCAGTTTAGTTAGTGTGGTGGGGTGTGGGTTCTTTTTATGTAGGGTTTCTAGACGGTGGAGGTCCGTCAGTGCGTCGGTGATTTGTTGTTGTGTGCGTTTTTTTTTTGTGTGAGGCTAGGCTGATGAGGGTACCTCTAATGACCGCTTTATGAGCGGCCCATATCGTTGCGGGTGCGGTGTCTGCCTGTGTGTTTAGCTCGAAGTACTCTTTCAGAGCTTTAGCAATTTTGTCGGTGATTGATTTGTCGTGCAGGAGGAGGGGATTCAGTTTCCACGTCCATGGTCGGTGTATCGACGGTAGGGTGAGGGTAATGGCTATTTCCGCATGATCGGACCATGATATGGAACCGATTTCGGATTTGGTGATTTGGGGTACTAGATTTGGGGTCACTAGAAAGTGATCTATGCGGGAGTACGTGCCATGTGGGTGGGAGTAAAATGTATAGTCTCTGGTTGTCAGGTGTTGCGCCCTCCATATGTCTATCAGATTTTGCGACGTCAGGAATTGGTAGAATAGGGAGTCGTTCTGCGATGGGCGTGCGCGTGCGGTAGTAGTAGAGGTCCTGTCAATGACTGGAGTGTGGACTGCATTGCAGTCGCCCCCCCACCACTAGGCGTGTAGTTGAGTAAGTGTTGAGGTGTGTTGTCAGTTGTTGCCAGAATGAGGTATCTGGTGCCGTGGGTGCATAGATTGAGGAGAAGGCGTTGGTTGTGGTGACCACTTTCCCTTGGATTGTGACATAGCGCCCCTGTGGATCCCTGTTGCAGGTCACATCTGAAAGGGGGAAATTAGCTCTTAGGATGATGGCTACTCCTTTCGTTTTGGAGTCTGGGGAGAGAGCCATATAGCTCTTTGTATAATATCTGTTTGTTAGGGGAAAGGCGCGCTGGGCCGTGAAATGGGTTTCCTGAATAAGAAGGATATCTATGTTTTGTTTGCGTGCCCATCTCAGTATGCTGTGTCTCTTGGTGGGTGAATTTAATCCCTTTGCGTTGATGGAGACGCACCGTAAGTGCGTAAGCATTATGCCAGCGGTGTACCTGTGAGGCTCAGGGGCGGGGGGTGTGGGTAGAATGGGGCCACGCGCCCGGGCGGTCCAAGGCTACGGGGATGGGGGGAGGGTGGGAGGGAGGGGTGTAGGCTCTCTTGTCCAAGGGGGATAGAGGCAGGGAGGGAGGATTCGATGGGAGTATAGGGGTGTGGGTTGGGGGTTAGAATGGATTGTCTGCTGGGCTTATATCGTTGCAAGCAGTATACGGGGTGAGCGTCTATCCGCTCGGTGGGTGTACTAGTCCTAGTGGTGTCGTGTTGTCAGGGGTTGGCGATCTCTCTAGTAGAGTCGTCGGCAGGCAGTTTGGGTGTGGAGGGGTATACGTTGTTAGCTGGTGGTCGGTCCATGGGTTCGGTGTTAAAGTTAGTGTTATCGTTCCTCACTAGTGTTGTCGCGAACCCGAAATTTTCGGTTCGCGAATGGCGAACGCGAACTTCCGCAAATGTTCGCGAACCGGCGAACCGCGCGAACCGCCATTGACTTTAATGGGCAGGCGAATTTTAAAAACAAGAGGGACTCTTTCTGGCCACAATAGTGATGGAAAAGTTGTTTCAAGGGGACTAACACCTGGACTGTGGCATGCCAGAGGGGGATCCATGGCAAAACTCCCATGGAAAATTGCACAGTTGATGCAGAGTCTGCTTTTAATCCATAAAGGGCAGAAATCACCTAACATTGACACCTGTCCTCAAAGCCCAGCCCTGATACACACTGACACAGAGCAGAATAGAGACTGTTCCCCCTACATAGGGTCACTTGGCAGATATGGATTGACACCTGTCCTCAAAACCCCTGATACACACTGACACAGAGCAGAATAGGGACTGTTCCCCCTACATAGGGTCACTTGGCAGATATGGATTGACACCTATCCTAATGATCCCTGATACACACTGACACAGAGCAGAATAGAGACTGTTCCCCCTATTGACACCTGTCCTCAAAACCCCTGATACACACTGACACAGAGCAGAATAGAGACTGTTCACCGTCCACAGAGACCATGATACACACTGACACAGAGCAGAATAGAGACTGTTCCCTGTCCACAGAGTCCATGATACACACTGACACAGAGCAGAATAGGGACTGTTCCCCCTACATAGGGTCACTTGGCAGATATGGATTGACACCTATCCTAATGATCCCTGATACACACTGACACAGAGCAGAATAGAGACTGTTCCCCCTACATAGGGTCACTTGGCAGATATGGATTGACACCTGTCCTCAAAACCCCTGATACACACTGACACAGAGCAGAATAGAGACTGTTCCCCCTACATAGGGTCACTTGGCAGATATGGATTGACACCTGTCCTCAAAACCCCTGATACACACTGACACAGAGCAGAATAGAGACTGTTCCCCCTACATAGGGTCACTTGGCAGATATGGATTGACACCTGTCCTCAAAACCCCTGATACACACTGACACAGAGCAGAATAGAGACTGTTCCCCCTACATAGGGTCACTTGGCAGATATGGATTGACACCTGTCCTCAAAACCCCTGATACACACTGACACAGAGCAGAATAGAGACTGTTCACCGTCCACAGAGACCATGATACACACTGACACAGAGCAGAATAGAGACTGTTCCCTGTCCACAGAGTCCATGATACACACTGACACAGAGCAGAATAGGGACTGTTCCCCCTACATAGGGTCACTTGGCAGATATGGATTGACACCTATCCTAATGATCCCTGATACACACTGACACAGAGCAGAATAGAGACTGTTCCCCCTACATAGGGTCACTTGGCAGATATGGATTGACACCTATCCTCAAAACCCCTGATACACACTGACACAGAGCAGAATAGAGACTGTTCACCGTCCACAGAGACCATGATACACACTGACACAGAGCAGAATAGAGACTGTTCCCTGTCCACAGAGTCCATGATACACACTGACACAGAGCAGAATAGGGACTGTTCCCCCTACATAGGGTCACTTGGCAGATATGGATTGACACCTATCCTAATGATCCCTGATACACACTGACACAGAGCAGAATAGAGACTGTTCCCCCTACATAGGGTCACTTGGCAGATATGGATTGACACCTGTCCTCAAAACCCCTGATACACACTGACACAGAGCAGAATAGAGACTGTTCCCCCTACATAGGGTCACTTGGCAGATATGGATTGACACCTGTCCTCAAAACCCCTGATACACACTGACACAGAGCAGAATAGAGACTGTTCCCCCTACATAGGGTCACTTGGCAGATATGGATTGACACCTGTCCTCAAAACCCCTGATACACACTGACACAGAGCAGAATAGAGACTGTTCCCCCTACATAGGGTCACTTGGCAGATATGGATTGACACCTATCCTCAAAACCCCTGATACACACTGACACAGAGCAGAATAGAGACTGTTCACCGTCCACAGAGACCATGATACACACTGACACAGAGCAGAATAGAGACTGTTCCCTGTCCACAGAGTCCATGATACACACTGACACAGAGCAGAATAGGGACTGTTCCCCCTACATAGGGTCACTTGGCAGATATGGATTGACACCTATCCTAATGATCCCTGATACACACTGACACAGAGCAGAATAGAGACTGTTCCCCCTACATAGGGTCACTTGGCAGATATGGATTGACACCTGTCCTCAAAACCCCTGATACACACTGACACAGAGCAGAATAGAGACTGTTCCCCCTACATAGGGTCACTTGGCAGATATGGATTGACACCTGTCCTCAAAACCCCTGATACACACTGACACAGAGCAGAATAGAGACTGTTCCCCCTACATAGGGTCACTTGGCAGATATGGATTGACACCTGTCCTCAAAACCCCTGATACACACTGACACAGAGCAGAATAGAGACTGTTCCCCCTACATAGGGTCACTTGGCAGATATGGATTGACACCTGTCCTCAAAACCCCTGATACACACTGACACAGAGCAGAATAGAGACTGTTCCCTGTCCACAGAGTCCATGATACACACTGACACAGAGCAGAATAGGGACTGTTCCCCCTACATAGGGTTACTTGGCAGATATGGATTGACACCTATCCTAATGATCCCTGATACCCACTGACACAGAGCAGAATAGGGACTGTTCCCCCTACATAGGGTCACTTGGCAGATATGGATTGACACCTGTCCTCAAAACCCCTGATACACACTGACACAGAGCAGAATATGGACTGTTCCCCCTACATAGGGTCACTTGGCAGATATGGATTGACACCTATCCTAATGATCCCTGATACACACTGACACCGAGCAGAATAGAGACTGTTCCCCCTACATAGGGTCACTTGGCAGATATGGATTGACACCTGTCCTCAAAACCCCTGATACACACTGACACAGAGCAGAATAGAGACTGTTCCCCCTACATAGGGTCACTTGGCAGATATGGATTGACACCTGTCCTCAAAACCCCTGATACACACTGACACAGAGCAGAATAGAGACTGTTCCCCCTACATAGGGTCACTTGGCAGATATGGATTGACACCTGTCCTCAAAACCCCTGATACACACTGACACAGAGCAGAATAGAGACTGTTCACCGTCCACAGAGACCATGATACACACTGACACAGAGCAGAATAGAGACTGTTCACCGTCCACAGACACCATGATACACACTGACACAGAGTGTCCACGTGAAATAGGGCCGTGAGTAATGACGTCACGGGTAGCCTGCCCATAGTATCGCATAGGGTGGAAGAGCTGATAGGACATCTGAAACATATTGGGATGGAGATGCTTAATTGTTCTCCAAAATGCTTGACACCACCCCATAGTGAATCTCTGCAAACTTTAATACCATCAGAGGAGGAAGAATGTGGCAGCCCACTGGGATTATTCGAAAAATTTCAAATTGATGATTTTCCAGACCCTGGGGTTGACATTAGTCCAGATTTACATCTTGTGACCCATGAGGATGTTCCAGGCACTACTTGTGAAATAAAGACAGATAATAAAGTGAATGATCCTTCTCCTTGGGACTTGCACCCTGTCGTTGAAGGTGGAGTAGGCAATGGCAAGAGCATGCTGTGGGTAGTCAGTGCAAACACTCTCTTCCCGGTGAATAATGAGGAGACTAACTATGATGACGTTATTTGCGTTGAAAGTAATGATGCCAGAGATCTTTTGAAACCATATGGAAGGAACGAATTGGTTAAAAGAAAGGCAAGAGACCACCTGCATATAGACAAGAATACGCATAAGAGAAAGAAGAGAACAGGTGAAAAAGAGAAGCTGCAGACTGCCTATCTGCAAATAGTTGAGTTATGTCCTGAAGATGTCCGTGTTACCACAGTGCAGACTCTGTTTGATACACTACTGAGGAGAGTCAGAGAAACCCCACATCTTCACGTATTGGATGAGTCGGTGCGTGGAGTTGCAGAGAACGTAGAACAAGAAATATTTAAACTTTTCCTGTGTACTGACAGCAGATATACATATACATAAGGTCACTTGGCAGATATGGATTGACACCTGTCCTCAAAGCCCCTGATACACACTGACACAGAGCAGAATAGGGACTGTTCCCCCTACATAGGGTCACTTGGCAGATATGGATTGACACCTGTCCTCAAAACCCCTGATACACACTGACACAGAGCAGAATAGAGACTGTTCCCTGTCCACAGAGACCATGATACACACTGACACAGAGCAGAATAGAGACTGTTCACCGTCCACAGAGACCATGATACACACTGACACAGAGCAGAATAGGGACTGTTCCCCCTACATAGGGTCACTTGGCAGATATGGATTGACAAATCCCTGACAAACAGCTACCACATGCAAGGAAGGCAGCAGGGGCGCAAATGACCCACTCCCGACGCGGGAAGGTAGTGACGACAAATAACAATACAGGACTCTTTAGAGGCCCTGTAATTGTAATCAGTCCACTTGAAATCCTTTAACTTTGATCAATTGGAGGGAAGTCTGGTGCAGAGCCACTGACCCATGCGCAGGGCCAGCCTTAGGCCTTTGGGCGCCCTGTGCAAGAAATCTTCACCCTGTCACACCCATGTGCAAGAAATCTTCACCCTGTCACACACACACACACAGGCAGACAGCCATACACACGCACACACACAACTGCGACTGACTAGGTTTGTCACCTCCTCAAAAGGACGCATGAGCCTACAGGCATTGCGCATGAGCGTCCAGTAACGTGGCAAAAAAATTCCCAGCTCCCCAGAGGCTGTCCTAGCACCCCGGTCATACAAATATTCATTAACAGCTTTTTCTTGTTGGAGCAGGCGGTCGAACATTAGGAGTGTTGAATTCCAACGTGTAGGGCTGTCGCAAATCAAGCACCTCACTGGCATGTTGTTTCGCTGCTGGATATCGGCAAAGTGAGCCATGGCCGTGTAGGAACGCCTGAAATGGCCACACACCTTCCTGGCCTGCTTCAGGACGTCCTGTAAGCCTGTGTACTTATGCACAAAGCGTTGTACGATCAGATTACACACATGTGCCATGCACGGCACATGTGTCAACTTGCCCAACTTCAATGCCGATATCAAATTTTTTCCATTGTCACACACCACTTTGCCGATATCCAGTTGCTGTGGAGTCAGCCACTTTTCCACCTGTGCGTTCAGGGCGGACAGGAGTGCTTGTCCGGTGTGACTCTCTGCTTTCAAGCAAGTCAAACCCAAGACGGCGTGACACTGCCGTATCCGGGATGTGGAATAGTACATGGGGAGCTGGGGGGGTGCCGTTGATGTGGAGCAAGAAGCAGCGGCACAAGAGGACTCAGCCGAGGAAGTTATGGAAGAGGATGGAGTAGGAGGAGTAGAGGAGGTGGCAGCAGGACTGCCTGCAATTCGTGGCGGTGTCACCAACTCCTCTGCAATGCCACGCATTCCTTGCTTGTCAGCCGTCAGCAGGTTTACCCAATGCGCAGTGTAGGTGATATACCAGCCCTGACCATGCTTTGCAGACCAGGTATCAGTGGTCAGATGGACCCTTGCCCCAACACTGTGTGCCAGACATGCCATGACTTCCTTTTGCACAATCGAGTACAAGTTGGGGATTGCCTTTTGTGAAAAGAAATTCCGGCCGGGTACCTTCCACTGCAGTGTCCCAATAGCTACAAATTTTTTGAACGCCTCAGACTCAACCAGATTGTATGGTAAAAGCTGGCGGGCTAATAGTTCGGACAAGCCAGCTGTCAGACGCTGGGCAAGGGGGTGACTTGGTGACATTGGCTTCTTACGCTCAAACATGTCCTTGACAGACACATGACTGTGGGCAGATGAGCGGGAACTGCTCAAGGCGGGAGACGGAGTGGCGGATGGTTGAGAGGGGGCAAGAAGGACAGCAGTGGTTGACGTGGCTGAAGATGCTGGACCAGGAGGAGGATGGCGGCTTAGAGTAGGCGTGCTGCTTGTACTCATGTGTTGATCCCATAGGCGTTTGTGATGTGAGATCATGTGCCTACGCAAAGCAGTTGTACCTAGGTGGGTGTTGGACCTCCCACGACTCAGTTTCCTTTGGCACAGGTTGCAAATGGCATCGCTGTTGTCAGAGGCAGACACACAAAAAAAATGCCACACTGCTGAGCTCTGCAATGACGGCATTCTGGTGGTGGACACAGCATGCGTTGATTGGCGTGCTGTCGGGCTGACCCCGGGTGCCGATGCATGCTGTCTGACTGTGCCACTAGCTCCTTGCGACGACCCCCCCCTGCTTCCAACTCGTCTCCTCCTCCTCTCTGTCTCCCCATCTGAACTTTCGCCCTGTTCTTCTTCTTGCCGAGCGGGCACCCACGTGACATCCATGGACGCATCGTCATCATCAACCGCTTCGCTTGTATCTGACAACTCAGAAAAGGAAGCAGCAGCGGGTACAACATCATCATCATCACACCGTACCTCCATGTGTTTAATGCTGCCTGCCTGAGACATATCCCTGTTATCTACATCCTCTAGCAATAATGGTTGCGCATCACTCATTTCTTCAAACGGGTGTGTGAATAACTCCTCTGACATACCAAGTAAAGCGGCTGTGGTGCTAGTTTTGGTGGTGGCGGCAGGCGGGTGAGTGCTATCTTGAGAGGTGCCTGAAGCTAAGCTGGAGGAGGATGGTGCGTCAAGGTTCCGAGCGGAGGCTGTACAAGATTGGGTGTCCTGTGTTAGCCAGTCAACTAAGTCCTCAGAACTTTTCAAGTTCAGGGTACGAGGCTTCTGAAAACTGGGCATTATTCTAGGGCAAAAGGGAATCACAGCACCACGACCACGACGGCCCCTGCGGGGTGGCCTGCCTCTGCCTGTCATTTTTTGGGGGATTAGTGGTACTATGCGTGCAAGCTACTGTGAGACCAGATATGATTGGCAATGTGCACTGGAACAGTTCTGCAGAGCACACGCTGAAGGAAGGACTGACAGAGCCGCTTGAAGACAAGTAACTGCTATTCAATCTATAACAGTGAAAAACAAATTTTGGTTTTAAAAGCAGGCTATAGAGACACCAGATATGATTGGCAATGTGCACTGGAACAGTTCTGCAGAGCACACACTGTAGGCCTGAGACACCCGCTTGAAGACAAGTAACTGCTATTCAATCTATAACAGTGAAAAACAAATTTTGGTTTTAAAAGCACGCTATAGAGACACCAGATATGATTGGCAATGTGCACTGGAACAGTTCTGCAGAGCACACACTGTAGGCCTGAGACACCCGCTTGAAGACAAGTAACTGCTATTCAATCTATAACAGTGAAAAACAAATTTTAATTTTTATTTTTTTTTTATATAATTTTTATTATCGTTATAATTAGTTTCTTTCTTTACATACAAAAACAAGAACATTCATTGTGCTTTATTTACATAAAACTTAGTCTTCGAGGTTTAGTCACAAAAAAGTACAATAAATACATATACATACATTACATCACCTTGCATGCCGAAAAGAGAGCAGGGGAGATCTGCTGGTTCATCACATAGTCTCAGAGTCACACCAGGGTCCTTTGCCGGTTATCAACCCCTATGTTTAGCAAGTGTGACCTGGGTATCACTCAGGGACAAACCTAATTACCGCTATCATTTTGTAGTTTTTTTCTCCAAAAAGTGCTATAATCTTTGGCTTTCAAGTCTTTGCCATGAAACTTATCTAGTTGGGATTCCATCCCCAGTTGGAACTTTACTTGAGATAGAAGTTTATCTACAGAGAAGGGAAGTGAGTTTTTCCAATTCCTAGCTATTATAATTTTTACAGCTATCATAAAATGAATGTAGACAGTAGAATCTTTCTGAGATAGAGAATCAATATTTAAGTGTAGAATAGCATTTTCTGGACATTTGGGTATAGGCTTAAAAATCAATTTTTCAATAATGACAAAAGTTTCCTGCCAAAAGTTTCTTACATTCTCACAGTCCCACCAAATATGTATGTAAGAGCCCACTTGTCGGTTACATCTCCAACATAGGGGTGAGGTCGAGCTATACATATTAGCTAATCTGGTGGGGACAAAATACCATCTGTTTATTACTTTATATAATGTTTCCAGTAAATTTAAGCAGTGAATATTTTTGGCTGTTTTAGATATAATCGTACACCAATCTTCCCTTTTAATTCTTATTTTTAGTTCTTTCTCCCATTTTTGCACTGAGGTAATAACAGGAGGTGCATCAAGTTTTAGAATAGCTTTCATTGCTAAAGCAGAGACTCTATTAACTCTTTTGTTGTTTAAAAATAGACATATCATCTTAGCACCAGCTTGTAAATTATGGTCAATTCTTTGATTTAAAAAATGTTTTAATCTCAAGTATGTAAATAGTTCTTTATTAGACAGCTTGAATTCCTGCTTCAATTGTGGGAAAGGTTTAATTTTATCATTTACAAACAACTGATCTGTCTGGACAATACCACTCAAAACCCAGCACTTTAAATTCAGATCTGTTACATAATATGGAATTAATTCAATTTTAAGAGTTATGGGAATTTTGATTTCCAAATTGCATTTCCTTTTTATAATATGCCAAATTTCTAATATTGAGTCTATACATGTATTTAATGTTCTTATAGAACGAACTTTGGGATCAGCAGAGCTATACCATAACAAAGAATTTAGATCTTGGACCTGGCAGATCTCTCTTTCTAAATTATACCAACCCTCATTCTTAACACTTTCCAGCTGGGTTCGGTATACATGAAAAAACCCGTTTGCCAGATATATATCATTAATGGTTGGGAAGCCCAGGCCTCCTTCTTTGATTTTTTGTGCCAGAAGTAACTTGTTTAGTCTGGGTCTCTTATTTTTCCATATAAAATTGGTGACCGAATTCTGAACCATTTCAAGCCATGGTCTAGGTATCTTTATGGGAAGCATTCGAAACATATATGCCCATTTAGGGAAGAGATATGCCTTTATTAAGTTCATTCTACCCCACCAAGAAATTTCTATTTTTTTCCATCTATTTAGGGCTTTTGTCATATCTCTAAAATTACTCAAGAAATTAATCTGCATTAAATCTATAAGATCTCTTGTCAAAAGTATCCCTAAATATGGGATATTATTTTTAGCCCATTTGAAGTTGTATAAATCTTGTAGGTGGTTCCTGGTGGCTATATTTAAATTAATATCTAATATAATAGTTTTGTCTTCGTTTAGTTTATAGTTTGAAATGTCGCTATACTCCTTTGCTATCTCCATAAAGGTCCTGATAGAATTAATAGGATCGGTCAAGGTCAAAATTAGGTCATCCGCATAGAGTTTCAGTTTCCATTCTCTTTGTTTTATAGTTATCCCACTTATATGTTTATTAGATCTTATTTTATTGGCCAAAATTTCCATAGTGATTATATAAAGAATGGGGTATAGTGGGCAGCCTTGTCTCGTTCCATTATACAAATTGAACCAGTCCACGCAGATATTAGAGCCCACTGTCCTCGCAGAAGGACCACTATATAGGGACATTATGGCTCGGTGTATCCAACCTTGGATTCCAAATTTTTCCAAGGCTTTACTCATAAAAACCCATTCCACTCTATCAAACGCTTTCTCAGCGTCCACCGTTATTATAGCAAGATTTTTGCCTGTTCTATTAGCCAGGTCTATAATGTCAATAATACATCTTGTGTTATCAGAAGAGACTCTATTTGGTACAAAGCCTATTTGATCTGGATCTATTATATCAGGTAGTATGGTTTTCATCCTATTTGCTAATATTGTGGCAAAGATCTTAACGTCAGTATTTATGAGGGAAATAGGTCTGTAGTTGTCCACCAGAGTTGGATCTTTATTCTGCTTCAATATTGGTGTTATATTAGCTCTTAGCATTTCTTTGGGGAATTGCCCTGTTTCTACTATATTGTTAAATAAAAATGCTAAAGGTTGTTTGAGAAGATCACAAAAGGACTTATAGAATATATTAGAAAATCCATCAGGACCTGGGGTTTTATTGTTCATCAATTTTCTAATGGCCTCCTCAACCTCTTGGGACGTAATCTGAACGTTAAGAGATGTTCTTTGAAAATCTGATATTATTGGAAGATCCATGTCCTCTAGGTATTTGTCTATGTCTTTTTCTTTTGTTGAGAGATAATATAAGTTACTATAATATGTATTAAAGCATTGCCCTATGGACGTAGGGGTAATATGGATCTTATCGTTCATATTTATCTTAGTTATTTTACTTGATACCCTTTTGTCTCTAAGTTTCTTAGTTAATAGTTTATCAGCTCTATTCCCTGTGCTATATTCTTTAAGCTTTAGCTTTGCCAGGATTTTTGCATTCTTTTCTATATTAATTTGATTGATTTGGTCTTTAATCACCTTGATCCCCTCTGATTTAAGTCTAGAGGGATTCGTCTTGTTTTTTTTCACTTGTTCAGCCAAATTATTGTAGAGAGGAATTAAGTCCATACTTTTGTTTCTATTTAAGTGTGCTTCTAAACTTATTAAATTACCCCTCATTGTAGCTTTAAAAGAGCACCAGTTGTTAGCATGTGAGGTATCATTAGGCCTATTAGTTTCAAAAAAGCATTCCATCTGTATTCTAAGCAAGTCTAGTTTTAATTTGTTATAAAGTAAATGATCTTTTAATCTCCATGTAGCTTTATTGGTTTTATTCCACTGGTCTCTCATTGTCCAGATATTAATGCTGTGATCGGACCAGGTATTATCCCTAATTTCAATCTTCTCTAGATTTTCTAAGGCTATTGCATTACCCCATACCATATCGATCCGTGAATATGAATAGTGTGCTCTAGAAAAAAAAGTATACTCTTGTCTCTCTGGAAAAGTAGATCTCCATAGATCAAAATAATCAAATTCATTCATTACTCTATTTAACGATTTGGCCATTTTTGTTACGGAACCATTCACTTTTAAATCCTTAGCTAGCTTCTTATCCAAGCTTGGGTCCAAAACGCAATTAAAGTCTCCTGCGATAATACACACCCCAGTTTTTATAGATTCAACTTGTTCTAATATATCTCTTAGTGTAGTAACTGGAAGGGCATTAGGCAGGTATATATTGACTAACGTATATTTAATTTCGTTTAGCTTACAGACAAGAATCAAAAATCTAGCTTCGATGTCAACATATTGATAAATTAATTTGAATTTCACGGAGCTTGCCACTATTATGGCCACCCCCCTTTTCTTCCTGTCGTTAAGGGAAGCTTGGAATACATATGGAAATTTAGTCCCTCCCCATTTTACCTTGTCTATCAGCCTCCAGTGTGTCTCTTGTAAGAACCCAACCTCTACGTTTTGATTCTTAAAAAAATCATATACCAGAGTTTTTTTCACTCGTAAGTTTAAGCCCTGAGTGTTTACTGAAATCATTTTAACCATATTCTTTACCAGAATCTCCCGGTGCTCTCATCGGCATGCTTACATACTTCTCATCATTTACCCTAACAATAATTATACAGTCATACTCTTCTGTTCTGATAATGTACCAGAAAAAACAGATTGGCCTCGCAACCCGCCCAAGAACCTTGGTGGGTGGAGCCATTCTCTCGAAAGTGGGTTAGAGACGAAAAAACCCTCCTAACGGTATTAGTGTCTCAACATGGACACATGGCCGGGGTGAGGAACCCTAGCCTGAGGGGAAAAACTACTTCCTCTTTTCTTCCTCTCTATTATATTCTCTGAAAAACCATGTATTTTGACGTTAGAGAGAAGAGAGAGGGAGGGGAGAGGGAGAAGGAGAGAAGAGAGAAAGAGAGAAAAAAAAAAAGTATATATGGATATTAATCCCTATTCTTTCTTTTCAAATTATGAGTTGTGCTTGTATCTACTGTTACACATAATAGTTTAAGAATCCTTCACTATCCTATACCATCAAAAAGTATTAATCCCTGTTCTTTCTTTTTCAAATTGTGAGTTGTGCTTGTGTCTATTGTTACACATAATATTTTAGAAAATCCTTCCTTATCCTATATTTCTTAATACCCCAAAAAAAAAAAAAAAATACCTATATATTAATCCCTTATCTTTCTTGTCCGAATTGTGAGCTATACTTGTGTCTACTAATACACAAAATGTTACAAAGATCCTTCCTTGTCCTGTGTTTATTAACCCCGTCATAAGTTTATTACCATGGATCCCCTTCTCCCACCCTCCTACCCTCCTCTTAGCTTTCTATTACCAGTCAAGTGGTGCTATAGGCATTGAGTGATACAAACAAGTGTCTATGAAGAAGAGAAATCAGAAAAAAAAAAAAACCATATGTATATTAATCTCTATTCTTTCTTTTTTTAAATTTTAAGTTATGCTTTTATCTACTGTTACACATAATATTTTAAGAGTCCTTCCTTATCCTATACCAAAAAAATATTAATCCCTATTCTTTCAAATTGTGAATTATACTTGTGCCTATTGTTACCCATAATATTTTAGGGATCCATCCTTATCTTGTATTTAATACCATTAAAGAAAAAAAAAAAAAAGAAAAAAAAATATATATATATATATATTAATCCCATTTCTTTCATTTTCCGATTGTGAATTATACCAGTGTCTACTACTACACCTAATGTTTCAGAAATCCTTCCTTATTCTATGTGTCTTAATATCATCGAAAATATTTACATACATAATTCCCCAATCCCGCCCCTCCCCCCAACCCTCCTCTTGGCCTTTCTATTACCAATCAAGTAATACTATAGGCTTTAGATGGTACAGGAGTCTATGAAGGAGAAGAAAAAAAAAAAAAAAAAGAGAAAAAAAAAAGGGAAAAAGTCCTTGTTTTATTATGGGCTCCTTTCCAAACCTCTTGGATTATGTTGTCTTCTGCCCCTTTAACGAATCCGTCCACCCATCCGCTGTGTCTGGGCTTTCTCCGGGCGTTATCTGAATTGTACCCTATCTACCCCTTTAACGTTTTCAATTATTTGGCGTTTTCCGCCGTTTATTGTTTTCTGGGGAGTCTAGGGAGTCTCTGAATGCCCACACATCCCTCCATTAATCTCCTCTGCACTCGCAGGGTCTTCACAATCCTAGTATCTCCCTTTCTTGTCCTTTCCCCCTTCTGTCTCCTTCCTCCACCTTCCTCCCGTCTCTCTCCTCTCCCCCTCTGGTCTCCCTCCTCTTCCTTCTGTTCTCCAGCCCCACGTTCAATTTTTCTTTATTACATTATATAAATTTTCTTTGCTGTTGTTCCTACCTTTGCCCCCGGAGTCAAGCTCTGAACCCAGACCTCGTCCAGCCCCTCTTCACTGCTTTGGCTTCGCGCCAAAAATCTCCCGCTTTTCAATATCTGGCCGGCCGGCCTTCCGAGCGGTCCGAGACACCCGGAAGGGAAAAAAGGTAAGGAGTCTGCTTGTGTTGCGGAATAGGGTGGACGTGGAGTAGATGGTGGGTATGCTGGAGGGCAGAGAGCAGGGAGTAGGGAGTAGGGAGAAGGCTGCTTCCACCGTGGCTGCTACTGCTTCAGACGCTTCCGAGGCTCCCCTCGGTCAGGCATTCCGACCCCGCCTCCCGACGTCAACGTGTTACGTCATACGACTTCCCAGGATTAGTGGTACTATGCGTGCAAGCTACTGTGAGACCAGATATGATTGGCAATGTGCACTGGAACAGTTCTGCAGAGCACACGCTGAAGGAAGGACTGACAGAGCCGCTTGAAGACAAGTAACTGCTATTCAATCTATAACAGTGAAAAACTAATTTTGGTTTTAAAAGCAGGCTATAGAGACACCAGATATGATTGGCAATGTGCACTGGAACAGTTCTGCAGAGCACACACTGTAGGCCTGAGAAACCCGCTTGAAGACAAGTAACTGCTATTCAATCTATAACAGTGAAACACAAATTTTGGTTTTAAAAGCACGCTATAGAGACACCAGATATGATTGGCAATGTGCACTGGAACAGTTCTGCAGAGCACACACTGTAGGCCTGAGACACCCGCTTGAAGACAAGTAACTGCTATTCAATCTATAACAGTGAAAAACAAATTTTGGTTTTAAAAGCACGCTATAGAGACACCAAATATGATTGGCAACTGTCAAAGCACGCTGGCACAGGTCTGCAGAGCACACGCTGAAGTAGGCCTGACACCCAGACGCTTGCAGACAACTAACTGCTCTTCTATTACAGTGAAAAAAAAATATTTATTTTAAATGTAAAGCTTAACCAATTGTTAAAACAGATATGAGTGGGGGCACTGGGCAAGTAGGCACAGTATCCAATGTGAACCTCACACAGAAGCTGGCAGGCAGGCAACTGCTCTTCTATTACAGTGGAAACAAAATTTTGGTTGTAAAAGCACGCTATAGAGACACAAGATATGAGTGGCAACTGTCAAAGCACTCTGGCAGGGTTGTGCAGGGCACACGCTGAAGGAAGGCCTGACAGAGCCGCTTGAAGGACACTGACTGTCTGCTATTAGCTTACACTGGAAACCTTTTTTCTTTGTAAAAGCACGCTAAAGAGACACCAGATATGATTGGCAACTGTCAAAGCACGCTGGCACAGGTCTGCAGAGCACACGCTGAAGTAGGCCTGACACCCAGATGCTTGCAGACAACTAACTGATCTTCTATTACAGTGAAAAAAAATGATTTCTTTAAAATCTAAAGCTTAACCAATTGTTAAAACAGATATGAGTGGTGGCACTGGGCAAGTAGGCACAGTATCCAATGTGAACCTCACACAGAAGCTGGCAGGCAGGCAACTGCTCTTCTATTACAGTGGAAACAAAATTTTGGTTGTAAAAGCACGCTATAGAGACACAAGATATGAGTGGCAACTGTCAAAGCACGCTGGCAGGGTTGTGCAGGGCACACGCTGAAGGAAGGCCTGACAGAGCCGCTTGAAGGACACTGACTGTCTGCTATTAGCTTACACTGGAAACCTTTTTTCTTTGTAAAAGCACGCTAAAGAGACACCAGATATGATTGGCAACTGTCAAAGCACGCTGGCACAGGTCTGCAGAGCACACGCTGTAGTAGGCCTGACACCCAGATGCTTGCAGACAACTAACTGATCTTCTATTACAGTGAAAAAAAATGATTTCTTTAAAATCTAAAGCTTAAGCTATTGTTAAAACAGATATGAGTGGTGGCACTGACTGTGCAAATGGGCAAGGCATCCAACCTAAAACAGAAGCTGGCAGGCAGGCAACTGCTCTTCTATTACAGTGAAAAAAATTATTTATTTTAAATCTAAAGCTTAACCAATTGTTAAAACAGATATGAGTGGTGGCACTGGGCAAGTGGGCACAGTATCCAATGTGAACCTCACACAGAAGCTGGCAGGTAGGCAACTGCTCTTCTATTACAGTGAAAAAAAATATTTATTTTAAATGTAAAGCTTAACCTATTGTTAAAACAGATATGAGTGGTGGCACTGGGCAAGTAGGCACAGTATCCAATGTGAACCTCACACAGAAGCTGGCAGGCAGGCACCTGCAATTACATTACACAGGAAAAAAAAAAAAAAAGCAGCCTGATGTTCTAGCCCTAAAAAGGGCTTTTTGGTGTGCTGTCCTTACAGCAGAGATCAGATGAGTCCTTCAGGATTGTAGTGGACACTGAATACCCTAGCCTAGCTATCAATTTCCCTATCTAATCAGCAGCAGCTAAACTTTCCCTCCTCTCACTAAGCATGCATCTTCCGAATGAATCGAAAATGGATGCTGGGAGGGAGGTTGGAGGGTGTGGAAGGGAGGGAGTGCTGCTGATTGGCTGGAATGTGTCTGCTGACCGAGAGGCACAGGGTCAAAGTTTGCCCAATGATGACGAATAGGGGCGGATCGAACTGCGCATGTGTCCGCCCGCCGTGGCGAACGCGAACACGCTAATTTCGCTGGGAACTGTTCGCCGGCGGACAGTTCGGTACATCACTATTCCTCACCTCTTGTGAAGGTATGGTGACATATTTGTAGCGTCCAAGTAACGTCCGTCAGGTCCATTGTCTGTGTTGCACCCTGTGTGTCAGTGGGTATCGTCCTTGGTGTGGTCGTTGCTTGTCCTAAAGGGGAGGTTGAAACACAACAAGGAAAAACAAGACATTGAGGAAAGTAAACGTAAACATGGCATGTAGAACAGTAACAATCATTGCTTCAACATTGTGGGTGTATCATAGTATAGTTTGACTTTATAATCGCTATGCGGTAGGAGCCAGAGTATCCCCAGGGGCCTGTCAGTACGGAGGAAAGGTGCCCAGGGACGTCTAGTGCAGACGTCCCGGGTTCGTGTATGGAGTGACTAATTTTCGTGGGCCCCCCAATAGGGTTAGCCTCATTATGTTGGTGTAGCTTCAGGTTTGTCTGTGGGGAGGCTTGCTCTTTGATTGGGGATCGGTGGCCTGTTTTGCGTTTATTGGCTCGTGGGCAAGGGTGTACAGATGCGTAAATTTGGATGCATATCTATATGTTTCAATAAAAAAAATATATATTTTTTTTTTCTTTTTTCTTTATATACTTTCTTCTTTTTTTTATGTATGTTTTATGTATATTTTTATTTTTTTTGGGGGGGGGTGGGGAGGGTGGTCCCATATAGCGTGTGATGCGCTGTGTGTCTACCCCTTTGGGTTGCGGTTCATGTGGCTGGGGTGTAGTGCCCTCAGTATAGTATGGAGCTATAGGGCTCACTGGGTCTATGAGGGGGGTCCGTGCTCCTCCG
Organism: Pelobates fuscus; assembly: GCF_036172605.1. Taxonomy (NCBI): domain Eukaryota; kingdom Metazoa; phylum Chordata; class Amphibia; order Anura; family Pelobatidae; genus Pelobates; species Pelobates fuscus. The sequence goes on from NC_086326.1 coordinate 38,560,516, forward strand.
TGTGCCTGGCCATCCGGTAGATTATGCGTGTAGAGGATCCCTGGGGGCCTGAATGCCTATGGTCTAATGGCGATGTCGCCTGTGTGTGCGTTGGCCCGTGGGTGAACCCCTTGGGGTGTGTCGGATTGGCGGGTTCCCATGTTACCGGTGGCTAAGTGATGTGGGTTCATGCGGGCGTTTCTTGTCAGGGTCACTAGCAGGTAGGCCCGTAGGTTCAGTTGGTGTTTTTTTTTTATTATTATTGTTTTTTTTTTTTTCCCCATTTTTGTCCCTCCGTCTCCTCCCTCCTCAGTCTCCCATCTAGTGAACAACTGTAAAAATAAGACTATAGTCCACAATTGGAACAAATAACGTAGGATTGTCACATATTAACACATAGTGCTTGTGTGTTTAGTGCCAGGTTATGTCTTATCTGGTTCTGGACGGTGGGGATTCTAATAGTTCGTAATCTCCTGGCGGTTGAGTCTGTGGTCTCGGAGGTCTTGATGGTGCATCTTCAATTGTCCCGGCGGTTTGATGCGGGTGAGGTTTGCTGTGAAGGTGAAAGTCCGTGTCTCAGTGTAGTGGCCGTATGGTTGCTTTTAGTTGGCCGGTGGAGGGCATGAGCCACCGGGCGCTGGAGCCCTATTCGGGTGCGGTGTTGGGCCTCTGGGAGAAAGCCTTCCTGTAGGTCGTCTGTCAGGCGGTTCGGTAGTGAGGTCGATAGTGGGGAGGCCCAGGCGTTCCGCAAATTCTGTTGCTTCAGAGATATTGTGCAGGGTGAATACACGGTTATTTTGTCTGACTTGCAGCTTGAAGGGGTGTCCCCATGTGTATCTTATGTGTCTCCTGGTCAGTTCCAGGGTTAGGGGTCTCAGTTCCCTTCTTTTGCGGAGTGTGCTTGGGGCTAAATCTTGATAGAAGCTTACTTGATGTCCCTCTATCTGGAGTGGGGTGTCTCTCGCCGCTCTCATCAGTGCTTCTTTGATGTGGAAATAGTGCATACGGATAATAATATCCCTGGGCTGGGTTGCGTTGGGGAGAGGGGCTTTAAGGGCCCTGTGGGCTCTATCTAATAGGAGCTCGGCCGGTGAGGCCTCTGGCAGTAGGCCGCAGAAAAGCTCTTAGTGTAGAGGCCAGTGTGTTGATTCCTAACGTCTCTGGTACCCCGCGAATCCGTATATTGTTACGGCGGGAGCGATTATTAAGATCCTCCTGGGCCTCCTCCAGCTGGCGTACCTGGTCCTGTAGTGCTGAAATGGCTGTCTCATTTGCCTGTGACCGCGTGGAGGTTCGGTCCAGCTGGTCCTCAATGGCGGTGGTTCTGCGTGTAAGATCATTCAGGCTGTCAGTGATGGGTGTCAGGTGCCTGGAGAACTCTGCTGCCATGTTTAGTTTGATCTCCTGCAGCAGGTGCCTTAATTCATCTCTGGTAAGAGGTGTCGAGGTTGCTTTACGGCTAGTATCACTTGCAGCCGAGTCGGAGTCTTCCTCGCGGCCATCTTCCCCACGTGTGGAGCTCTCCTCCCTGCGGGCGCGGAAGATCGGTGCTACCTCCGCTCCATGCTTCGTTTTTCGTCCTCCTCCCATATCAGGTTGGTTGGGTGCCTTGGTAGGGATGTGTTTGACCGGGTTTGCTTTTTGTTCGTCGGGTATACGTGCTGTTAGAAGCTGGTATAGTGCCTGCCGGGTCGGAGCTCTATCAGAAAGCAGCCATCCGCACCGGAAGTCAGGCGCCGCCCCCCCGGAAGCTGTAGTTTTAAAACATCTTGGGATCTACTTTTTGGGCACCCGTGAATTACAAAATATTTATCCTGAAAGCTCACATTTGTATCTAATGGACTATGGTGAAAGAGGGTCATACCTTCATATGTGTTGGGGGTGTATTAGGACTCATTATTTTTGGCCAAGATGTTTGGACTTCTCAGCCATCATTTTGGAGTAGTGCTTCCATTCAAGCCCCTTTTGGCATTACTAAATGACCCCCCCCCATCCTTCACCCAGTCTCTCCTAGCAGGTGCTATAGTTGTGTCATAAAAAATACACATACACCAGGTTGATTAGTTTTGTGCATGATATTAAAGAGCTTTTGATGAGGCTTCATGACATGTTTGTTATCCAAAACCAGACTTTGCACCCTTGGAGGTCCTACCTGGCTGCGTTGCCCTCTGCCTAACTGGCATTCTAGTCTCTGTGTGTCTCTTTACGACCAATGCATGGTCTCTCACTTTTTATTATGAATTTTTCTTTGGACTCCCCTTTTCACTTTCCCCTTCCTTACCTTTGCCCCTCCACCCTTTTTCCCTATATTAATTTCCTGACTCACCCCCTTTAGTATTATTCTAATTTTTGTATTTCTATCCTGTTATATGCAATTGCATATTAACGCTCACCTTTGACTGTGATGCTTGGTGGTGACTTTGTTGTACTTGCACGTTGGTTTTAACTAACTGTTATGTCTCTTTGTATGGAACACTTTATGTAAATGCTTGCATGTTCATGTTTTTTTTTTTTTGGGGGGGGGATTTAGGGAGGATTACATTTACTTCCCTTTTCCCTCAATAAAACGTGTTGAAAGCAGGCAAACAGAAAAAGGCATTTCTTATTTTGTGCTAATAGTTCAGACATTGTCTAGACTAGAGTATTTAAAGATAAAAGATAATGTGAAATGTTTGTCTCCAATAGTAAAATAAATACAATATGTTTAAATTCTTAAAATATTTTTTGTGTGAGTGTGTGTTTTGCTCCTTTGCAGTTTTATTTAACCCCTTAAGGATGGTGAGAATTTATACCATCCTTGGGGATCCGGCTCTAAACGCCGGCGGGTGGCATAGAACGCCCAATCGGTCCTATGCACCGGCGATCACGGTGTGGGGACTCACCTGGCAGCCCAGGGAGTCCCCCTCCTTCCTTTCCAGCTCCCCTGGGCCATGTGATCGTGAGCCGTCCATAGCAATGCCAGCAGGGGGAGTGCCTGTAATGACAGGTACTTCCACTGCTGTCTGTAAAAGTAAAAAAGTTACAGTTTAAAATAAAATATATACTTAGAACATATATATATTTATTATATATATGACCTGAGTATATACACCCTGTTCCAAATTATTATGCAAATTATATTTTTCTCATTTACCGAAATAATTGATGTAAATAACAGTCAGCACAATTCTCATGTTATCAACTATTAAGAGTACAATTCAAATTTTATTGAACAAACCTCCTAATGATAACAGTATTTTTTTAAACATAACAAACTTACAATGCACTGTTCCAAATTATTACGCACAGTAAGTTTCAAAACACTTTATAGGTTGTAGGTTGTAAATTGTCATTTGTTGTGTTTGCAGCATATTTACTGAAATCAAAAGCTATTTCAATCAAACTTATAACAACATTTTAACTTTTTAAACATTTTAACAGGTCACATTACATTTTAACATAGGACCCATTATTTGATAGCAGCTTAACAAGTCTCGCATCCATTGAATTTGTGAGTTTTTGGACAGTTTTTGCTTGAATTTGTTTGCAAGATGTCAGAATAGCCGCCCAGAGCTGCTGTTTGGATGTAAACTGCCTCCCACCCTCATAGATCTTTTGCTTGAGGATGCTCCAAAGGTTCTCAATAGGATTGAGGTCAGGAGAGGATGAAGGCCACATCATGACTTTCTCTCCTTTCTCTCCATAGTTCTTCCTTCTGTACCAGGGAAGAAAGTGATCAGTCAGAAACTCCACATACTTTGCAGAGGTCATCTTTACACCTTCGGGGACCCAAAATGGGCCAACCAGCTCTCTTCCCATGATTCCGGCCCAAAACATGACTCTACCACCTTCTGCTGACAACGCAGCTCCATCCATCGACTACTCCATCCATCTGGACCATCCAGGGTTGCACGGCACTCATCAGTGAACAGGACTGTTTGAAAATTAGTCTTCTTGTATTTTTCTGCCCAATGCTGCCATTTCTGTTTGTGAGCATTGGTTAGTGGTGGCCGAATAGAAGGTTTATGCACAGTTGCAAGATTCTGGAGGACTCTATACCTTGATGTCCGTGGAACACCAGCATCTTCAAATATCTGTTTGCTGCTATGTAATGGTATTTTAGCAGCTGCTCTCTTGATCCGATGCATGGATCTGGCAGAAATCTTCCTCAATGTGCCTTTATCTGCACGAACCTGTCTGTGCTCTGAATCAGCCACAAATCTCTTAATAGTGCGATGATCACGCTTGAGTTTTCGTGAAATATCTAATGTTTTCATACCTCGTCCAAGGCATTGAACTATTTCACTCTTTTCGGCAGCAGATAGATCCTTTTTCTTCCCCATATTGCATGAAAATGGTGCTCTGCTTAATAATGTGGAACACCCTCCTTTAGCAGTTTTTCCTTAAATTGGGCTCACCTGGCAATCTAATTATCACAGTTGTCCGAGATTGTTTTCAGTGATCAAAAGAGCCCTGAGACACAATGCCATCCATGAGTTAAACTGAAAAACAAAATATTTAATCTTTGTGACACTTAAATTGAATTTGCATAATAATTTGGAAAGGATTTATATACACATACATACATACACATACACTGTCTAAGTGTATTTAAAATTAATATATATATACAATTTGCGGGACCTGCCTGACAACCCAGACCAAAAGTCCAAGGAATTTAATTTGCTAGAACTATATTTAACCCTGTAACTTTCCAAGACACCATAAAACCTGTACATGGAGGGTACTGTTTTACTCAGAAGACTTCGCTGAACACAAATTTTATTGTGTCAAAACAGTTAAATGTATTACAATGATGATATCACCAGTGAAAGTGACATTTTCTGCATTTTTCACACACAAATGGCACTTAAATGGAAGATATAATTGTTGTGATACATTTTACTGTTTTGAAACACTAATATTTGTGTTCAGCGACGTCTCCCGAGTATAACAGTACCCGTTATGTACAGGTTTTATGGTGTTTTCAAAAGTTACAGAGTCAAATATAAGGATTGCGTTTCAGTTTTTTCACATTGAAATTCGCCAGGTTGGTTATGTTGCCTTTGAGATAGTATGGTAGCCCAGGAATGAAAATTCCCCTCATGATGGCATACCATTTGCAATAGTAGACAACCCAAGGTATTGCAAATTGGGTATTCCAGTCTTTTTTAGTAGCCACTTAGTCACAAGCACTGGCCAAAATTGTCATTCAAATTTTTTTTTGCTTTTTTCACACACAAATATTAACTCTAACTTTGGCCAGTGTTTGTGACCAAGTGGCTACTAAAAAGACTGGATGTAGCGGAGAGCCGATCTTTCACAGCTATTCTCCACTAGAGATCCCAGTGAGGCTCAGGAACAAGGTGATGATAAGTCCACAGGCAAGGTTTCTAGCAGGTAGAGTAATACAGCAATATCCCCATCGCAATCCCAATAACTGGACGACACACAGTTTCAGGAGTAGTACTGACAAGCTTTATTCCACAGTTCCTTATAAAGCCCTCTCCCATGCAAGGGAGGAGGTTCTATCACTTAAGACATTATCCAATCTGTGAACAGTAACCTCCCACACATTTCCTCCCCTCCTCTAGCATCATAATCCCCTTATCATGTACATAGTTTTACCCAAGTTTTGGATGTACCCTAAATACTTGGGGTACATCCACAAATCCAATATCTCCAGATAGCCCTAGTCTGGAGGAACAACATATTTTAAAATCAGCCCATTTGGATAAAGCGTTCGTGAGTTATGGGACTTTAAAGTATTGACCGACCGCAAGGGTAAAGTATCCGAAAACAGTTCCATGCATTTTGGCCCTGCGGTCGGTCACAAACAAGGGAATGAAAACAGACGAATTGCCTGTGTTATAGAGCCTGGAGAGGGTTTGAATGAATTCCCTTGTTTGTGGGGTTCTTTCTACCGAACGGCGGGTCATTCAGTAGTTTCTATACGAATTTCTGGAAGTATGGAGGTCTCAGCGGTGTTTGCCTAGTCAAGTGTCCGATTTTAGTTCCAGACTCTCGACGGCAAAACACCGCTGTTCGGCAGTTTAAGATGGCCGCCGCCACGTGTTCGTATCCCGAATGGCGGCCACCCAGAGGACAAAGACCACACTACATGAATAGGTAATTACCCGTTTGCAACATTGTTGCAAACGGTAATTGAAGGCACACTTTACACAGGGTGGTCTGGCTGTTCGGTAGTTTCATTCCCTTGTTTCATTCGAATGATTCTACCGAACAACCAGAGGAATACAGTACTTTACACACATTCAACTGCCAATATAACCGGATACAATGATTTCTATGCATGTTCACACACATTAAACTAGCAATATGACCAAATACAATTATTCCCATACATGTTGTAGGACAGCCCGGTACAAATCCGCTACACTGCTCCCCCTTGCCCACAAGCCGGCATACACAGTCTGATCCAACACGGATCGGCTTGGGGATGTCCGGGGGCTCACGGATCATTTCTCGAAGTCAGTTTGTCTTGACAACCCGTCAGCATTTCCATTCTGCTTACCCGGCCGGTACTGGATATTAAAGTCAAAAGGCTGTAGCGCCAAACTCCAGCGCAGCAGCCTGGCGTTGTCCCCAGCTACCCGGTTCAGCCAGACTAACGGGTTGTGATCCGTGAGCAAGGAGAAGGGCTGTCCATATAAATAGGGCTGCAGTTTCTTTAGGGCCCACACCACAGCCAGGCACTCCTTTTCGATGGCGGCGTAGCTTACTTCTCGAGGTAACAGTTTGCGACTGATGTAAGCCACTGGATGTTCGCCGCCATCGGCCCCGACTTGACTCCGTACTGCCCCCAATCCAATCATAGAAGCGTCTGTGTGAACAAGAAAACGTTTAGTTGGATTGGGAGCTGCCAAGACAGGGGCATTTATCAGTGCATTTTTCAATTGTTGGAATGCCTGCTCACACTCCGGGGTCCAGTTTACTTGGCGGGGAAGGTTCTTACGGGTCAGGTCAGTGAGGGGTTTGGCTAGGGCGCTATAATTGGGAACAAACTTCCTGTAATACCCCGCTGTCCCTAGAAACGCTAAAACCTGGGTCTTAGTCCTAGGGGTGGGCCACTGGGCTACAGCCTCTACTTTGGCGGGTTCGGGTTTCTGTTTACCGCACCCTACTCTATGTCCCAGGTACTGTACCTCAGCCATTCCGATACTACACTTGGCCGGCTTCAAGGTCAAACCTGCTTCCCTTATCCTATCTAGCACAGCTCCTATGTGAGCTAAATGTTCCTGCCACGTATTGCTAAAAATAGCAATATCGTCCAGGTAGGCACAGGTATAGTCCTGAAATCCATCCAGGAGTCGATCCACCATCCTTTGGAAGGTGGCTGGGGCGTTTTTCATCCCAAATGGCATGACCTTAAACTGGTACAAGCCAAATGGCATCTGGGGCCAGGGGGATTTGCCAATAACCTTTACACAAGTCAATAGTGGTGAGGTATTGGCCCCTGGCCATTCTGTCCAGTAACTCGTCTATCCGGGGCATCGGATAGGCGTCGGATACGGTCTTCTCGTTCAATCTCCTATAGTCCACGCAGAAGCGGGTCGTACCGTCTCGCTTTGGTACGAGGACTACAGGAGATGCCCAAGGACTGTCTGAGGGTTCAATCACCCCCAGTTGGAGCATCTCGTCGATCTCCTTACGCATGTTTGCCCGTACCGCTTCTGGGATGCGGTAGGGAGTCTGGCGCATGGGTAGTTGCCCTGGGGTCTCGACCCGGTGAGTTGCCAGAGGCGTGTATCCAGGTACATTAGAGAACGTGTCGCGTTTCTCTTCTAATAGTTGCTGTACCTCGATCCGCTCCTGTGGGCTCAGCCGATCTCCCAGCGCAACCTCCCCTAAATCCCCGGACAACTGCCCATCCCCCAGCAAATCGGGAAGGGGTAAGCTGTCAAACTCTTCCGTGTTAGGGGCACAGATGGCGGTTACCTCCTCAGTACGCTCATGGTAGGGCTTCAGCATGTTCACATGGAGCATGCGTCGCCCCCCAGTCCCTGTGCAGGGGCCGATAATATAGGTGGTGTCACATCTTTGCTCCACCACCTTATATGGGCCCTGCCAGGCGGCCTGTAACTTATCATGTCGGACAGGTTTTAAAATTAGTACTTTCTGCCCGACCTGAAAGCTACGGTCCCTGGCTCCCCGATCATACCATGTGCGCTGGCGGGTCTGGGCCTCCTGAAGGTTTTCCCTTACCGTCTTGGTCAACGCTTCTAGGCGGTCCCGAAAGGCCAACACATATGGTATGATGGGGGTGCCGTCTGTGCTCCGGTCTCCCTCCCAATGCTCTCTAATAAGATCTAATGGGCCTCGGACCCTCCTCCCAAACAGTAATTCAAACGGGGAGAACCCTGTGGATTCCTGCGGCACCTCCCGGTATGCGAATAGGTGGTGCGGCAGGAATCGTTCCCAGTCCTTGTGGGTCTCTGCGAAGGTTCGGAGCATCTGCTTCAAGGTACCATTGAATCGTTCGCAGAGCCCGTTCGTCTGGGGGTGGTAAGGGGCACTGATAATAGGCTTAATGCCACAGATCCTCCAGAGGTGTTGGGTGAATTCTGCGGTAAACTGGGTACCCTGATCCGAGATAATCTCCCTGGGTAATCCCATCCGGGAGAATATCCGCATGAGGGCATCCGCGACCGTTTCAGCGTGGATGTTGGTCAGAGCCACTGCCTCTGGATACCTGGTGGCATAATCTACTACCGTTAAAATATACCTTTTTCCTGACGGGCTAGCTTTATTGAGGGGGTCTATCAGATCCACCGCTATTCGGCTAAAAGGTTCCTCTATTATGGGTAAGGGGTGAAGTTTAGCCTTCCTGCGATCTCCCCTTTTTCCCACTCTCTGGCAGGTATCGCAAGTCGTGCAATATCTGCGTACTTCCTGGCTAATCCCTGGCCAGAAGAAACTCTGGGTTAGTCTGTACCTGGTGCGACTAACTCCTAGATGTCCGGATAGCGGAATATCATGCGCTATCCGGAGTAATTCAGCCCGGTACCGCTGCGGTACCACTAATTGTCTCCTCGCTATCGGGTCTGACCCCGTAATCTGCTTGCTTGTTTCCCTGTACAAAAGTTGTTTATCCCAGATAAATCTCTCTCCCTCCGCCCCGGGGGGACCCGTGACAACCTTGTCCCTATACACCTGAAGCGTGGGGTCTGTTGCAACTTCAGCTACAAATTCATTAGGTGGAGCCCAGGGGACACATTCTAGAGGGGGGGGTAGGGTTGCTTACCTGGACCTCCGGCAGTGTGTTGTGGTCCTGGGTGCGGGCCTGTTGTCGGGTGACTACAGGGTTGACCTCCCCTGTGGTGGGCGACTGGGGCTCAAAAGCAGAAGTGAGCCTCCCCAGATCGTTCCCCAATAAAACCTCCGCCGGTAAATGCGGCATCAACCCCACCTCCACTTCCCCTGACCCCGCTCCCCAATGTAAATGTACCCTTGCTGTAGGTAGCCGGTACACTGCTCCCCCAGCTACCCGGACGGCAACAGTTTTGTTCAGTTTTGCCTGATCTGAAATCAGGTGGCTCTGTACCAAAGTGATGGTGGCTCCCGAATCTCGTAACCCCCGGACTGCTGTACCATTCAGATATACGGTCTGTCGATGGTGCCGTAGATTGTCCACATTGGCCTGGACAGGATCTGCCTCGTGCAGTACCTCCCATTGTTCCACAGTGGTAATGGGGACTGCGGAACCATACGGGGTGGCAACTAGGTCCTGGTAGTGGTGGGCTGCGACCGCCCGGGGTGGAGGTGGGCCTGGACGAATCCAGGTGGAACGGTCCCGCAGCTGTGGGCATTCCCTTTTATAATGTCCCCACTTCTGGCAGTGATGACAGGGGCCAGCGGTGGGTTGTCGGATACGGGGCTGTGCAGCGGGTGGTGGTGGTGGTGGTAGTGGTCTCGGTGGAGCTGGGGTGTAGGTGGTTCCCCCGAATGTTTTAAAGGTTGCTTTTGGAGCTGCAGGTTTTTGTTGCCTGCGTGCATCCAGGTAGTCATCCGCTTTTCTAGCAGCCTCGGTGAGGGAAGTAGGGTTTCTGTCCCTTACCCATTCCTGGACCTCACTGGTTACTCCCTCATAGAACTGCTCCATCAGCAACATCTGTATTACATCCTCCATAGAACGTGCCTTGCTAGCTTGCACCCACCCGAGTGCTGCCCTCTGTAATCGGCATGCCCACTCTGCGTGCGAGTCCTTCTCTGCTTTCTTTAAATCCCGGAATCTCCGCCGGTATGCCTCGGGTGTTATAGCATACCTGGCGAGTATAATTTCTTTTACTTTACTGTAATTGCTTATTTCGTCATTAGGTACAGTCCGATATGCCTCTGCTGCCCTCCCGGTTAACCTTCCGGCCAAAATAGGTACCCAGTCCTCTGTGTTAATTTTATGCAGTGCACACAGTCTCTCAAAGTCTTGCAGGAAAGCGTCTATATCTTCCTCTGCCTCCACATATGTTTTAAAAGCCTGGTACGGTATTTTAGGCTTACCTTCCTGTGGCACACTACTTGCAGAGCTTTGTTCTGGAACTGTTGTCGCCTGTGTCCTTAGGATGAATTCTTGTACCTCGGACACTGTCCTGGTAATAATTTCTGCTGGGGGGTTTTCCCCATAAAGGGATAGCCTGAACTGAACCTGCCTCTGGAATTCCGATCCTTGTGGTGTTCCTCCCGGCTCCCTCTGTGCCGGAACTGAATCGCCCTCCATTCTGTACTCTGCCATGAGTTCTGTAACAAGTACTGCTTTCTTCTTATTGCTGGCTTGTATACCCCTTGCCTCTAGGAGGTCCTTTAGCGTGGAGCGTTTTAGCGCAGAAAAATCAATCTCCATCCGTACTCCATTTACGCTTGTTCCTCTGTGAGTCTGGATCCCAGCGCTGCCAACCAATGTAGCGGAGAGCCGATCTTTCACAGCTATTCTCCACTAGAGATCCCAGTGAGGCTCAGGAACAAGGTGATGATAAGTCCACAGGCAAGGTTTCTAGCAGGTAGAGTAATACAGCAATATCCCCATCGCAATCCCAATAACTGGACGACACACAGTTTCAGGAGTAGTACTGACAAGCTTTATTCCACAGTTCCTTATAAAGCCCTCTCCCATGCAAGGGAGGAGGTTCTATCACTTAAGACATTATCCAATCTGTGAACAGTAACCTCCCACACATCTCCTCCCCTCCTCTAGCATCATAATCCCCTTATCATGTACATAGTTTTACCCAAGTTTTGGATGTACCCTAAATACTTGGGGTACATCCACAAATCCAATATCTCCAGATAGCCCTAGTCTGGAGGAACAACATATTTTAAAATCAGCCCATTCGGATAAAGCGTTCGTGAGTTATGGGACTTTAAAGTATTGACCGACCGCAAGGGTAAAGTATCCGAAAACAGTTCCATGCATTTTGGCCCTGCGGTCGGTCACAAACAAGGGAATGAAAACAGACAAATTGCCTGTGTTATAGAGCCTGGAGAGGGTTTGAATGAATTCCCTTGTTTGTGGGGTTCTTTCTACCGAACGGCGGGTCATTCGGTAGTTTCTATACGAATTTCTGGAAGTATGGAGGTCTCAGCGGTGTTTGCCTAGTCAAGTGTCCGATTTTAGTTCCAGACTCTCGACGGCAAAACACCGCTGTTCGGCAGTTTAAGATGGCCGCCGCCACGTGTTCGTATCCCGAATGGCGGCCACCCAGAGGACAAAGACCACACTACATGAATAGGTAATTACCCGTTTGCAACATTGTTGCAAACGGTAATTGAAGGCACACTTTACACAGGGTGGTCTGGCTGTTCGGTAGTTTCATTCCCTTGTTTCATTCGAATGATTCTACCGAACAACCAGAGGAATACAGTACTTTACACACATTCAACTGCCAATATAACCGGATACAATGATTTCTATGCATGTTCACACACATTAAACTAGCAATATGACCAAATACAATTATTCCCATACATGTTGTAGGACAGCCCGGTACCAATCCGCTACACTGGACATACCCAATTTGTAATACCTTGGGTTTTCTACGTTTGCAAATGGTATGCCACAGGCCCGGACTGGCCATCGGGCATACCGGGCAAATGCCCGGTGGGCCGCGATGGCCGTGGGGCCGAGGCCGGCAGGGGAGATCACAGAATCTCCCCTGCCAGCCCCTGCAGGGCCAGCGCTATCAGTGTGCCGGCCCTGCATAGTGCCTCCATGGGGGGCCGGTGCGGAGATCAACGATCTCCCTCACCGGCCCAGAGACACTAAGATGCGGTCGCCGGCTGTGGAGTGTGGGAGGGAGGAGAGGACCGGCGGAGCTCTTGCCAGCAGCTCCGCCGGGTCCTCTCGCGTGGTCTGAGCGTTGCCACGGTTACCGCGGCAACGCTCAGATCTCGCGAGAGTTGACTCTCACCACTGGACCACCAGGGAAGATAGGAAGCATGGCAGCACAGCACCCCCCCATGGCAGCACGGCACCACCCCATGGCAGCATGGCACCCCCCCATGGCAGCACGGCACCCCCCCATGGCAGCACGGCACCCCCCCTCCAAGGCTAAAGGTAAGAAGGGAGGGGGGGAACATAACTTATTTTTTTTTTTTATAACAAAAAAATATATTTAAATTTAAATAAATACATTCACACTCACACACACAGCACCCCAGACACACACAGCACCCTAGACACACACAGCACCCTCACACACAGCACCCCCAGACACACCCAGACACACAGCACCCTCACACACAGCACCCCCAGACACACAGCACCCTCACACACACAGCACCCTCGCTCACACACACACACACACACACACACACACATATATATATATATATATATATATATATGTATATATATATATATACACACATATATAAATATATAAAATAACCCTCAGTGAGTTAAAAGACAAAGAAAATTAGAAACCTAGAATGTGACGGCAGATAAAAACACCCTCATACACAGCACCCCTCTTACATACACACACACACTGCGCCCCTCACACATACAATACTTCCATATAAATATATATATATATACACACACACACACACACTACAGCACCCCTGACACAGCACAACTACATACATTACACTCCAGATACACGCTAGATCCCTTACCCTTTATGCACTCTTAATCCTCTACACACACACACACACATACACACACACACACACTTTCCTATACACACTCTGGGTCCTTTACACACTAGATCTCCTACACACACACTGCACCACCTAAACACACACTACATTCTCTAAACACACCCTCTCTACAACCCCTACACACACTACGTCACCTATACACACACACTACAGCCCGTATGCACACACTCGCTACATCCCCTATAACACTATGCCCCCTATACACGCACTCTCTACAGCCCCTAGCCACACATATTACATCACAAACACGAATTAAATTGACCTATTTACACAATACCACACCACACTCTACACACACGCAATCCCACAAGCAGGCTCCAAACACATGCACCGTACACTTTCCTGGCCCTTTTGTCCTCTGTTATCCCACTTGTGGAAACACCTGAGACAAATTAAAAGCCAACTCAGTGCAAGCATGTTATTAAATTTGCTTGCGCTGCGCAGAACAAATTCAGGGCCTTTTTCTAATGCTAGAGCTCTTTAGCGGGGCTCTGCGCATTGAACCAACATGCTCACTTTGAGGGGGGCGTGCTTGTCATTAGTGATGACAAAACACACCCTCTCTGGCCCCGCCCCCTTCTTAGGGGGCCGCTCTGATTGAAAAATGCCCGGGCCTAATTTTTTTCCCAGTCCGGCCCTGGTATGCCATCATGGGGGTAATTCTCATTCCTGGGCTACAACACGGTCTCAAAGGCAACATAACCAATCTGGTGAATTTCAATGTGAAAAATCTAAAAAATGTATCATGCTATATTTGACCCTGTAACTTACCAAAACACTGAATACACTGAATCGCTGAATACAATTATGTGTATTTTATTGCAGTAAAAGCAGTATTATGACATTCACAGTTAGAATGTCATGTAGAACTAAACATTTTTTTTTATTCTTTTCTCCCATTTTTTTAATATTTTATTCATATTAAATTATGTTTCATACCTAAATATTTGATGTTAAATGAAAGCCATGTTTCCCCTGAATAAAATAATATATAATAAGTGTGGGTGTACATAATATGAAAGAGGCAAATTACACCTGAACAGACATATAGCGCAAATTCAAGTTTTTGTTTTGTTTTGATCACAATGTGTACATTTGGCTCAGTCCTTAAGGGGTTAATGCAAATTTTAGATATTATTTGTAGCTTTTTCAACTATCTCTTGGGCACCCTAAATTCCAACTACTCATAAACATTCTGAGCACTAAAACAAATTTAGCGTAATTAAGCATTTTTGGTGCATAAACCATGCCCTATGCAAACGTATTGATTAATTACTGACTATGTTGTATCAGCTGTAGCCACTGGAGGGCTCTTTAACCTGACATTCATCAGGATTTCCTGAATTTATTACGCATTTTAAAATTGTTATATTTCATTAATGTATAACTGAAAATAATAAACATAGTTTCCATTTGATTACCAACTCCAGTGGTCATTCTCTTCTCTATAAGTCATTGTGCCACGTATAGTGAGTACATAGTGACTATGTGTGTGTCAGTGAGCTTGCCTGTAGTGGGCATGTGCATGTGGTTTGTGTCACGTATTCATCCGCTTATAGAAATGTGGTTAATTACATTTACTGTCCACACAGGAAAAGTTGTGCCGAGCAGCAACCTAATCCACAGAAGGGTTAATGCTGAGCAGCAATTATGCAAATGAAACCTGGTAACTGACTTTGGGGTTTAAAGGCCGGTTACAGCCTATCAGAACTAACGGAGGGGTATTTAGGCCCAGTTCTCATCCTGCTCAGTGCCCTGCCGTGGTTTCCCTTGTGGTTGTCCGAGAGCGCGTTCGTGTTATTAGTTTTCTACCTGGTTTTTGACTTTGGCTTTGTTTATTTGACTTCTCTATATTCTGGTATCCTGACTCCTGGCTTTCCTCATCACTGCGTCCCGTTCTGTGTTCCCTGACCTCAGCAAGTATTTTTGACTATTCTATGTACGTTAAATCCGGCCATTCTAAGGACCGGTAATACGTTACTTATTTGTCATCCGTGCTATACAGATCTATGTGCTGAATCAAACAGTAATCCTGACAGTTTGTCAATGAGCTTGTATGTAATGAGCATGTGTGTGTCAGTGAGTTTGTCTGCAGTGAGCTTGTGTGTGCCAGTAAGCATGTCTGAAGTGAGCATGTGTGTATTTGTCAGTGAGTTTGTATGTAGTGAACTTGTGTGTGCCAGTGACCTTGTCACATACTCACTACAAAATAAGAAATAAAAAGGTGAATTGCGTCTTATCAACAACAGATAATACACAAATAGTGCAATGTGATATTCAAACCAATTTATAATACACATAAGTGAAAAAATAAGGCATATGAATAAAATGCAAAAAATACCTATTAAAGTTTGCATTTTATTAGTAGGTATTGTTCACATTTTCTTCATATGCACTTGTTTTTTCACGTATGTCTATTATAAATTAAGTGGTTTGAACATCACATTGCACTATTTGTGTATTATCTAATATCTTAAAGACACAGAGCACCCTTTTATTTCTTCTTTTGTATGTGAGTGTTATGAGCTTGTACACTGGTGAGGTGCGGTTTTTAAAGTTACAGCTTATTTTTCTTTTCTTATTTTATTGTTGGCACCTTTTTTTACTTGTTTAGCTTAAATACATGCTCACTACACATAATATCACATACACACACACACACACACACACACCAGCTCACTACAAACAAGCTCACTAGCACACAAACTCACTGCAGTAAGCTCACTGACACATACCTGCTCCCTACAGGCAAGCTCACTGACACACACATGCTCCCTAAAGACAAGCTCTCTGACACACCCACCCACACACACACAGTAACTACATTCAACCTCATTGACTCACACTAGCTCAATACAGACAATCTCAATGACACACACAAGCTTACAGGCAAGCTCACTGGCACACACACTCACTACATACAAGCTCACTGACACACACATGCTCACTACAGAAAAACTCACTTAGATACACACAAGCTCACTACAGACAAGCTTAGTGGCACACACATGCTCAGTATAGACAAGCTTACTGACACACACACAAGCTCACGACAGAAAAGCTCACTGACACACACACACATAATCACTACAGACAAGCTCACGGACACACACAAGCTCACTACAGAAACACTCACTGACACACACACAACCTCACTTCAGAGACGCTCATAGATACTGTATCACTCTCAATCATGGGCTGCTGAGTATTTGTCACTAAAGACTGTGGGAACACTGAGTAGTGAAGTCACAATTTTCTTGCCTCTTCTTGCTGGTGGGTTCAGCCGCTTTAGACCAGGGGTGGAAGAGAAGAGGCTCAGAAAAACTGCTGAGAATTGTGAAGGGAGACTTAAAGGGCTGAATTCATCAGGCAGCATTATTGGGGCTGCACAAGCTCCCAGCACCCCCCCTCCTTAATTCCCTCAGATTGTGAAAAATATTATTTATTTATTTATTTATTTTATTTATTATTGCAATTTATATAGCGCCAACATATTCCGTAGCGCTTTACAATATTATGAGAGGGGATTTAACTATAAATAGGACAATTACAAATAAACTTACAGGAACAATAGGTTGAAGAGGACCCTGCTCGATCGAGCTTACATTCTATAGGAGGTGGGGTGTAAAACACATTAGGACAGGAATTTTCAATCAAATAAGGTGGACTGCCCTTTAGGAGAGGGCAAGAGACAGGTATGTGAGGTATTGGTTAGTCTTGGAGGCCATACGCTTTCCTAAAGAGATGGGTTTTAAGGCACTTCTTAAAAGAAGCAAGGCTAAGGGAGAGTCTGATGGCGGTAGGCAGGCTATTCCATAGGAAGGGAGCCGCCCGCGAGAAGTCCTGCAAGCGCGAGTTGGCCGTACGAGTGCGGACAACGGACAGGAGGTGGTCACGGGCAGAGCGGAGAGACTGAGAAGGGACATACCTATGGATCTGTGAGGAGATATAAGAGGGGCTAGAGTTGTTCAGTGCTTTATAGGTGTGAGTTAGTACCTTGAATTGACTCCTATAGCATACAGGAAGCCAATGTAAGGACTGGCAGAGGGGTGAGGTGTGAGAGAAACGACTAGAGAGGAAAATCAGTCTAGCAGCAGCGTTCATTACGGACTGTAGGGGTGCAGTACGGCTTTTGGGAAGACCAATCAGGAGAGGGTTACAGTAATCCATGCGGGAAATTACTAGAGCATGGACAAGCTCCTTGGTGGTATCTGGTGCAAGAAAGGGGCTATGTTTTTAAGATGTAATCTACAGGATTTGGCAACATGCTGGATGTGAGGCTCAAAGGTGAGACCAGAGTCAAGTATGACGCCAAGACAGCGCGCTTGCAAGGATGGACTGATGTTGGTACCACAAACTTGAAGGGAGAGCGAAAGAGGAGGATCAGTATTAGGAGGAGGAAAGACAAGGATCTCAGTTTTTGAGAGATTGAGTTTCAGAAAGCGGGAGGACATCCAGTCAGAGATGGAAGAAAGGCAAGCAGTGACACGTTGCAGGACGGCAGGGGAGAGGTCCGGGGAGGAGAGATATAGCTGGGTGTCATCAGCGTACAGGTGGTAGTGGAATCCAAAAGAGGTAATAAGTTTTCCAAGAGAGGCAAAAAAAATTTAAAAAATGCTTGCACTGCCCCAGCCTACCGGGACATCCCCAGCTCTGTTTGCAATGTATCTGGATGACTATGCAAGTTTCTCTATATATTTTCAAATGTTTGTTTTTTGGGGGGATACTAGAGGGATTATGATGGATTTGTCTCATCAACATCCACTTTACACTTTTAATATTGTGTTTTTCTCAATCATTCTTCCTTGCTCTCTTTTTTATAAGCTGCTCATCTCATTTTTGGCATCTCTCCCTTCCCTCCTCACACAGACTTGGCCCTGCTCCCATCTGGCACCAAGTAAGCAATGCCTCTTTCATCACCTGTGTAACTATCTGATAATCAGCAGCCTTTTTATAACGCGGCCCACAGCCAACAACATGAACGCACTGACCTTGGAAGCACACAAAACATTACACCATCTGTCCACCAGAGGGCTTGACATATTTCATATTGCGCATTGAAGTTAGCATACTGTACCATGAAAGTGACTCTTATGCTCTGATAGAATTGGGTGAAGGATTTATCTGTAATAAAGTATGATCCTTTGAGAGTCCACAGATCTGTCATTTTGCTTCATTTATGTATTATTAATATACTTCAGTTATATAACACCAGCAAGTCCTGCAGGGACAGATGCATTGTGTAAAGGGAATTGTATAACTTGGTGTGACAGCCATAACAAACCTATAAAGTAGGAATTTAGATTCTCGCTGCTCATAAGAACTTTAAAATAAAGAAAAAATTAAGCAATAAAACTGGACAGTGTAGCTTGGGGTTAACCCATAGGAAACTGAAAAAACTGAAAAAGAGAGACTGGACTGTCCAGTGGCCACTGAGTATTAGTTAAAATATAACTTTTAATAACTGCAAAATATAAAAAGAGCTAGAAATGTGTCTGGCTCAAAATACGAACAAACATACAGTGGAAAGAAACTCCACAATAGAAAGGTAATAGTTGTCACTATGTACTAAATACTGTATCTCCAAAATGTGGATTAGCTAAATGGAAAAACCCTGAATCAATTAAACTCTGTATCAATGTAGTAAAAGGGAGAGAGCCCTTGTTAGCAAATAATAACGATACTACTGCAGAGTGACAGAAGGTAGTAACATTTAGCAGAAATAAGATAAGGATATAAATCCTGAGACAGAGATAGTGAGAGGAGATAGCCCAGGACGAATAGTACTAGATTAGCCTGGGTAAAAAAAATAATTTAAAAAGTGCAAATTAATGTCTGCGATGAATGGCTGCCTGGGATTCTATAAAGAACTTGGTTGCACTAATGATGTGATGAAAAATGTTCAGGCACTAATTTTAAAATTGTTTATCCTTTTGTAGCAAAGAGTTTAATGATGATGATTTGAAATATTATGGCTCTTGTATTACATAGCAATGCAGCCAGTGTATGGATATAGAGAGTGTCATATCTTCACCTTCTCTTGTCTCCTGAATCCTGGACTTTAGATTAAACATTTGAAATTGGAAATTAGTAGTCCAGCCAGATTCACTAGACCACATAAAAAACATTTATGTATGTATATGTATGTGTATATATATATATATATATATATATACACATATACAAATACAAATACCTTTCTTATTGGACTAACAGAATTTTTTAATGACGAGCTTTTGGGAGAACCTCCCTTTCTCAAGTCTGAAGCATTTCTGAGCAAGACAACGCAAAGAATTCAAAATTGAGTAGTGATGCAGGGGTTAAAGTGAGATGAGTGCAGATAAGAGACTGGCTTGATAGAAAATAAAGAGAAAAATATATATATATATACTTAAAGCAGGCATATAGAGAGTGAGAACCCAAACGCCAAATGGCGTTACCCACGTAGAAGATAACAACTCGGGGCGTGGCCTAGCACCTAATGTGAGCGGACGCATTTTCACGGAGCTCCCTGCCGGCGGCAACAAAACTGGAGAATAAAATCACCCACAACTATACTATGGGCAACAAAAAGAAATCACATCCCTCTCAGACCAACCTGGACCCGGGCACATCGAAAAATCCTGGTGGCCTTGATAAATATTTCCGTGACATGGTAAAAATCCTCGGCGAAGGCCTGGAAGACAGCATGGCGGCGCCATCTCCCCCTGCGTCGCTCTCCTCCACGCAGCACTGAGGGCACGGAATCATCATCATCACCGACCCACGGAATGGCAGATATGAGAGAAATTCTGCAAAACTTACCTTCTAAAGACGACCTGGCGAGCATGCTGTCAAAACTGGAGTCCTCCATGCAGGAACAGATCGCAGCTCTGTCTTCCGATATCAGGCAAGTGAATCATAGAGTTGGGGATCTGGAGGAAGACAGGGACCAAATATTAGACAGAGTCCTGGCCTTAGAACGCAACCAAGAAAGCAGAGACACTAAACTTATGTATATTATGAGGAATACAGAGGACCTTGACAACAGGGGTCGAAGGAATAATATCAGAATAAGGGGGCTTCCTGAAACTCAAGGGACTTCTGAAAACTTGCACCAGATATTACAATCCTTATTCAATAAATTACTACAAAGGCCTGAAGACACGCAAATTTTATTAGACAGAGCCCACAGGGCGCTGAAGCCTAAAGGGTTACCACAAGATTCCCCCAGGGACATAATCTGCAGAGTACACTATCACTCTGAAAAAGAAACAATTATGAGAAAGGCCAGAGAAACTGCTGAAATAATCTACGACAATGCAAGAATAATACTCCTCCCAGACCTGGCATGGCTTACTTTGAGAGGTAGAAGAACCCTGAGGCAGTTAACACAGGCTTTACAACAGGCCCATATTAAATATAGATGGGGCTTCCCTTTCTCACTGACAGCCTCCCATCAAGGTACCCAAGCTACAATAACATCCGCTATGGAAGTGGAATCATTCACTCAGCGTCTGGGTATACCCAACATTAACATCCCGGACTGGTACGACTTAACAGAACCTGAGACGTCACAAATCCTGCATCAACGATTGAAAGACCAAGCTTCGTACACAAGGAGGAGACCGACATGGAAGACTTCACCAGCATCACCGTTTCTGAGACCTAGAAGACATCCGATGACCCCAAGGAAAATAAACTGATGGAAGCAGACCTGGCGTACAGCGCAGAAATCTTAACTGTGACGAACTTCTGCATTTTTTTATGCCTGGACGTTTCTATTAAATCTGTTTCTCCCACTGGTCCGGATAGGGGTAACTATACAAAGTAGTTAATGGTCATATTTGCACGTTGAAAAGCATTGGTGACAATAAGGTAATTGATGGTTATATGTTGCCAGGTAATAACACGCCAAGATGACTTAGCCCAGGCAACGCGGTGCACGTGACCCGCAATACCACACAAGAAAGATTAGGTCCAAAAATAAGTGGTAATAATCTAGCCCACCACTAGACCAGTTTGATAACATAAAGTGTCTATTTTCCGCCTCCAGGGAAACCTCCCAATAATTGAGGTATTACAGTTACAGTAAATTCCCTCTGAGCACGACACCAGCTTTATAAGTGTCCACGCTCCCACAGGACACTAAATAGGGCCGATAGAGGTCCTGAGCGGTACCAAATAGTTGACGTTTTTATCCGTTGTAGTAGATAAACCTCCCCTGAGCCAGCACTTAGTGCTGGGTACACTCCGGGTATCGTACCGTCTCCTTTACAGGGGTCTAACTCATTGTTCACCTACCGCGAATTTTTATAGTAACAATTGTCAGACCTCTGATAACCTGCGAGTGGGTTCTACCTCACGCTAGGACTGCCACTCATAATACATTAAGCTTAATATAGACTTAAGATAGATTTGTAAATAGTTTTATTCTCAAAGTTTTTATTGTTTGAAACTGTTCATTTTGGTATATCACAGTACACTCACGCTTACAGACGCTCACAAGATAAGAAAGCTTCACACTCGTCCCCACCCCAAGTGCATATAGCAGACAAACTACTAGTCACATCTTCGCATTTGTGAGAGGCCTACGATAAGACTCCCTCTTGAACATGGGCTCATTGCGAATATGCTCCCTAAAT
Source organism: Pelobates fuscus (assembly GCF_036172605.1). Classification (NCBI taxonomy): domain Eukaryota; kingdom Metazoa; phylum Chordata; class Amphibia; order Anura; family Pelobatidae; genus Pelobates; species Pelobates fuscus. The sequence continues at coordinate 38,582,274 of NC_086326.1, forward strand.
GTCAGAGGGCTCAATGTCCCGGAAAAAAGAAAAATGGTACTAACTGATTTAGTGAAAAGTAAAACAGACATAGCTTTTCTAGTAGAAACTCATCTGAGAGGCCCAGATGCCAGAAACTTAAACACCCGAAATTCCAACACGTTTATTATAACAACTACAATAGGAGCAAATCCAGGGGAGTAGCGATACTGATAGGGAAAAAGTGTCCCTTTCAAATACTCTACACATGCTACAGATGAATCAGGCAGATTCATTATTTTGCAAGGAATTGTAGGGACAGAACCTATTACCTTAGTGTCCATATATCTCCCCAACAAACACCAATGTGGGGCGCTTAGAAAAATCCTAGCCAAAATTAAACGACATGCCAATGGCATACTTATTCTAGGAGGAGATTTTAATATCTCACTAGATGCCAAACAAGACAGCACCTCGAACACTAGCAAACACCTTGCTGCCTCGAGAATACAAATGCAACATATCATCCGCACACATCAACTATCAGACTGTTGGAGGATCTTTCACCCAATGACGAAAGACTTTACACACTACTCCAATCCAAATAAATCTTATTCAAGGATTGATTTTTTCCTGGTATCACACAGAGATTTAGGTTTGATAACTGACACCTCTATAGGCCCAATGTCGTGGTCTGACCATTCGCCAATTTTCCTCACATTACACATCCCATCCCTCCCCCGCCCCAAGGGCACTTGGAAACTAAACCCCAACCTACTCCAAACGAACAAAGTTAAAGAATCGATAACCAATACCACTAAACTATACTTCCAAGAAAACAATACCCCAGACACCACCGCTTATACACAGTGGGAAGCACATAAGGCAGTAATTAGGGGGGAACTAATAAAATGGGGCTCACACCTTAAGCGGGAGAAAAACAAACAGATTGATGAACTCCACAAAAAAATTGGACAGCTAGAGGAAGCTCACAAACTGGATATAAATGACACAGTATACTGCAAACTACTGGCCCTTAGGACAGAACTCAAATCACTATTACAAGATAAAGCGCGGAAAGCCATCCTTTGGACAAAACATATGTATTACACACAGGGCAATAGGTGTGGAAAATTACTAGCACAAGCCTTAAAACAAAAGCAAACACTCACTTACATTCCCAAAATCAAACGCCCAGACGAGTCATTTGTTCACACCACGGAAGAAATAGCTCAAACTTTCCATGCATACTACACCTCACTGTACAATTTAAGGGAGAAAGGACCTAACACAGAAGACATTAAAAAATACCTAGAAAACAAATTTGACACAACTCTCCTCCCAGCAGCAACCAGGTCACTAGAAGAACCATTCACTTTAGACAAAATTAGGATGGCAGTAAAGCAGACCCCCCACAATAAAAGCCCAGGCCCTGAGGGATTCTCTGCCACATACTACAAATTGTTCCAAACAGAACTTAATCCACACCTGTTGAAAGAAATCAATTCCATCCCACAACACAACCAGATACCCAGTCAAGCCTTGGAGGTGACAATCACACTTTTGCCCAAACCAGGGAAAGACCTGGAGAGGTGCGCCAGTTATAGGCCAATATATCTCTTATTAATGTAGATATCAAAATATTTACTAAGATGTTGGCATCTAGACTTAAACCATTTCTCCAGGAACTAATACACCCAGACCAAGCCGGCTTTGTTTCTGCTAGGGAGGCAAAGTACAACACCTCTAAGATTATAAATTTAATTAACTTCACGTCACATAAGCAAACCCCAACACTACTCTTGGCAATTGATGCAGAAAAGGCATTTGACAGGGTAGACTGGACCTTCCTTTTAACCACACTAGAGGCGTTAGGATTTGGCAACAGATGGATTCAATGGATCAGGGCCATTTACTCCCTCCCCACTGCCCGATTGAAAGTCAATGGCCAACTTTCCAAACCTTTCAAGATAAGCAATGGGACCCAGCAAGGATGCCCGCTGTCTCCGCTCTTGTTCATTTTATCTCTCGAACCACTACTACAGGCAGTACGACACCACCCCAACATACGAGGCATCATAGTTCAACAAAATGAGTATAAAGTGTCGGCCTTCGCCGATGATTTACTTTTCACTATAGAACAACCGCTGCAAAGTCTACCCTACCTGACACAGGTCTTAGAACAGTATAGTGAAGTTTCCAACTTCAAAATCAATACAGACAAATGCAAAATCCTTAACATTAACGTACACCCAGGTCAAGTAGATAAACTACAGCGAACTTACCCTTTCCAATGGGCACCCTACTCCATCAAATATCTAGGGATAAAAATAACTAACACACACAAAACCTTATATAAAGAAAATGTCCCTGATTTACTAACGGCAATCCGAAAGGACTTAGAGAGATGGGATAAACCTCAATTCCGTTGGCTAGGACGGATAAACATTATATCCATGAATATTCTTCCGCGCATTCTGTATCTCTTGAACACTATCCCTATACATATCCCAAGTGGCTTCTTCCGCTCACTACAAACGATGCTCTCGTCTTTCATCTGGCCAAAAAAACGCCCGCGGATTGCTCTCAATTTACTGACCAAACCCAAGGAGAAAGGGGGATTGGGATGCCCCAACATCCAAAATTATCACAAGGCAGTTCACCTAGGTAGGATTTTAGAATGGTCCAGAGGAGAAGGCACTAAAGCATGGGTCAAAATAGAACAATCACAAATACAAACTCCTCTTAAATCCCTTCCCTGGATTCTATCTACAGGTGCGGGCGACTTACCACATGACCTACCTACCGTTTCTGCTACTATAGACACGTGGAAAAAAAATACACTTACACGAAGACTTCACACCGACACCTTCACCTCACTACCCGATTTCCCATAACCCCAGATTTCCTTCCGGGAGGGATAATGCGATCTGGGACAAACTTCTAAAACACTCTAGGGACAGAATAGTAACGATAAATGACTTGGTCTCTAAGGACGGTCTCATGACCATAACGGAACTCACAGGCACAAACCACCCAACAATGTTACAAAATTTCCAATACTATCAGTTAAAACACTTCTTGAATAAAGAAGGTCTGTTATCCTGGAGGCCAAGAGAGGATACTAGGTTTGAAAGGATATGCTCTCTCCCACCTAAAACTAAAATAGCTTCCACATGCTACCAAATGATACAAGAAAATACAAACCATACTCTCCCTTGGTACACTATACGAAATCAACAATGGTTCTCAACTCTAGTAGATGAGAAGCACTGGCTGGCGATCTTCAATAAAATGCTGAAGTCTCATCCCAGCACAACGCTACAATAAATTAACTTTAAATTCCTTTCCCAATGGTATGTTACCCCTATAGATGCCAACAAATTCGACATAAATAACTCGCCATTATGTTGGAGATGCATGAAAGAGCAGGGCTCTTACCAACACATCTGGTGGTCATGTAGTAGATTGAGGGGGTATTGGAGAGAAGTGGCAAGAATTACTGAAATACTTAGTGGATTCTACTTACCATTTACCCCTGATGCACTTCTATTTTATAACATCCCGTTATCCATGTACAAGTTTAAAAATGCACTAGTCCTATACCTCCTCACGGCAGCTAAATCGGTAATTGCGGGGCTATGGAAAACAAATAGAAGACCTTCAAGGAGGGAATGGTTTATGAAAATTGGGGAAATTAATAGAATGGAAGAACTGAGAATGTCCACATTGGGCAAATCACAGCTCTATAAATCATTATGGGACCCATGGAAAACGTATCTTACGAACTCAAGCTAAGACGCAAGAGGTAGGGGACAAGTGTATGCTTTAGCATTCTCACATAGAACTAGAAGGAAACATGACAAGACCACAAACTCCCAACGAATCATAATCACCCAGTGCCCTCAAATAAGTACCAAATTGTCTGTAATATATGAACGCAACTTTTTCTTTGTATAAAGATTTCAATATCATCGACTCATTGAACGGAGTCAACAACCCAATGTAAGCGTAAACTTGTACTAGACGTTTAAATACCATGATGTTTGTAATGTTACCAAACATTTGTTAATGACATGTATTGTTTAATCTGACAAAACAAAATAAAAATAAAATAAATAAAAAAGAAGATAACAACTCAGTTAAAAAATAAAGGGTACATATATGCAATATTTACTAATTATTAAATTGCACATAACAAATCTTTATTCAATATTAAATGTTAGACAGCTAATAAAACGTGAAACTAAATGAAAATTGTGATACAAAAGTGTGCAGGTTGCTTTAAAAAAAAGAAAAAAAAAAAAAGAGATCCAAGTAGCCTGTTAGTTATGTTACACCTTGAGCTGCTGAGAATGTATCCAAATACAGAGCTCGGCACGCGTTTTGGCACAGTTGTGCTATGTTGTGCCTTTGTCAAGAGCATTAAGAACAAATCAACTCTGCTGTAAAAACTCTATCCACGCGTCTGCTACAGTACAGAGAGAAAAAAATATCTACATGAGTGCCACTTGTGGTCACCTGCAATCCAGCTCTTGAGGAAATACGGAAAATCATCAAAGACCTTCTGTTAACAGAAGATGAGACTCTGAAAAACATTTTCTCTGAAACACCCATTTTGGCCTTCAGACAAACACCATACCTCTAACAAAAATTAATCAACAGGAAGCTGCCCACCGATGGGAAGAATAAGGAAAACGGGACCAGTCAATGCAAAATACCGCGCTGCAAACTGTGTCAGCACATATGCACAGACAACACAGCAATAAAACCTACAGCATTAAAGGTTCATACTCCTGCACATCCAGCAATGTGGTATACATGATTCAATGCACCAAATGCAACCTAGGATGCTACATTGGGGAAACCAGCCATCAATTAAATATCAGAATAAATATGCACAGACACTCTATTAAACACCACAAAGAAGAATCATACTGCACTCCTGTAGGACACCACTTTACCCAGCCTGGCCACTCAATAAAGGACCTAAAAATCTAAGTAATGAAAAAAGTTTTTTTTTTTTTTTTTAAATACCCAAGAAATAAAAACTTTTGAAACCAAAATGATAAAATTGTTTAACAGCAAGAATAAAAGACTAAATATTGATTTGGGTTTCCTGTCCCACTACCAACACTTTACATGAACACTCCCCAACATTATCTTACTGTTCTGTTACATGTATCAACACTTTAAAACACATTATTCCAATATGTTTATTACATCAATATACAAAGTACTATATGTGGACCTATGCTTTCCCATACTCTTATGCATGTATGCTTATTTAAGTGACTGCATTTATATTTGAGTATATACATTCATGTGCATGTATGTATATGTGTTTATGTGTATGTATATGTATATGTGTTCATGTGTTTTTGCATTTGCATATATATTTATTTATGTGTGTGCGTGTGTGTGTATAAAGTGTTCCATCTTTTGCACTGTCTGCTTGTTGTTTTTTCTCCCTCTCCCCACTCACTCTGATCTTCAGAAATATATTTATGACCCTCTGCAATAATGTTGTCTATTTTGTGTCTTATCTGCACTAATGTAGCTTTAATCCCTGTATCACAACTCAACTTTGAATTCTATGTGTCATCTTGCTCAGAAATGCTGCAGACTTGAGAAAGGGAGGTTCTCCCGAAAGCTTGTCATTAAAAAAATCTGTTAGTCTAATAAGAAAGGTATTAAGAGATACAAAATTTACATATACATCACTATACTAATACGGTTACAATCTCTACTAGAGATGTCGCGAACATAAAATTTTCAGTTCGTGAACGGCGAACGCGAATTTCCGCAAATGTTCGCGAACGGGCGAACCGGGCGAACCGCCATAGACTTTAATAGGCAGGCGAATTTTAAAACCCACAGGGACTCTTTCTGGCCACAATAGTGATGGAAAAGTTGTTTCAAGGGGACTAACACCTGGACTGTGGCATGCCGGTGGGGGATCCATGGCAAAACTCCCATTGAAAATTACATAGTTGATGCAGAGTCTGGTTTTAATCCATAAAGGGCATAAATCACCTAACATTCCTAAATTGTTTGGAATAACGTGCTTTAAAACGTATTGGTATGATGTTGTATTTAGCACAGCCGCTACAGTGAATGTCACATCCTGTTCCAAGTTGCGGATCAGTCTGGTGATGGCTTCTGGTATCCAGTACTCTTTTTACTGAAGCTACATCAGGGTCCTGGTATGTGGCCGCACAAACGCTGGTGATCAACACCACTATTTAGCATAAGCACCCAAAACAATAAGAATTTTTCAAAGTGCGCTGTAAGCACAGTATTTGACGGTTCTATTTGACTGTCAGATATGAAGTGCAGGCCGCAAATGTACTATTTAGCATCCCAAAAATTTGAATTGGTCAAACTGCACTGTAACCACAGCATTTGACGGTTCTATTTGACTCTCATATATGAAGTGCACACTCCAAATTTACTTTTTATCACCCCAAAAATGTGAATGGGTCAAAGTGCGCTGTAAGCACAGTATTTGGATGGTTCTATTTGACTCTCAGATATGAAGTGCACACCCCAAATGTACTATTTAGCACCCAAAACAATTTGAATTTTTAAAAGTGCGCTGTAAGCACAGTGTTTCACGGTTCTATTTGACTCTCAGATATGAAGTGCACCGCAGGCCGCAAATGTACTATTTTGCATTAGCACCCAAAACAATAAGAATTTTTCAAAGTGCTCTGTAAGCACAGTATTTGACGGTTCTATTTGTCTCTCCGATATGAAGTGCACACCCCAAATGTATTATTTAGCACCCAAAACAATTTGAATTTTTAAAAGTGCGCTGTAAGCACAGTATTTGACAGTTCTATTTGACTCTCAGATATGAAGTGCACCGCAGTCCGCAAATGTACTATTTAGCACCCAAAACAATTAGAATTTTTAAAAGTGTGCCGTAAGCACAGTGTTTGACAGTTCTATTTGACTGTCAGATATGAAGTGCAGGTCGCAAATGTACTATTTAGCATCCCAAAAATTTGAATTGGTCAAACTGCGCTGTAACCACAGCATTTGACAACTCTATTTGACTCTCAGATTTGAAGTGCATCGCAGGCCGCAAATGTACTATTTAGCACCCAAAACTATTAGAATTTTTAAAAGTGCGCTGTAAGCACAGTGTTTCACGGTTTCATTTGACTCTCAGATATGAAGTGCACCGTAGGCCGAAAATTTACTATTTAGCATTAGCACCCAAAACAATAAGAATTTTTCAAAGTGCACTGTAAGCACAGTATTTGACTGTTCTATTTGACTCTCTCAGATATGAAGTGCACGGCAGGATGCAAATGTACTATTTAGCATTAGCACCCAAAACAATTAGAATTTTTAAAAGTGCGCTGTAAGCACAGTATTTGACGGTTCTATTTGACTTTCAGATATGAAGTGCACACCCCAAATGTACTTTTTATCATCCCAAAAATTTGAATGGGTCAAAGTGTGCTGTTAGCACAGTATTTGACCGTTCTATTTGACTCTCAGATATGAAGTGCACACCCCAAATGTACTATTTAGCACCCAAAACAATTAGAATTTTTAAAAGTGCACTGTAAGCACAGTGTTTGATGGTTCTATTTGACTCTCAGATATGAAGTGCACACCCCAAATGTACTATTTAGCATCCCAAAAATTGAATTGGTCAAACTGCACTGTAACCACAGCATTTGACGGTTCTATTTGACTCTCAGATATGAAGTGCACACTCCAAATTTACTTTTTATCACCCCAAAAATTTGAATGGGTCAAAGTGTGCTGTAAGCACAGTATTTGACGGTTCTATTTGACTCTCAGATATGAAGTGCACCGCAGGACGCAAATGTACTATTTAGCATTAGCACCCAAAACAATTAGATTTTTTAAAAGTGTGCTGTAAGCACAGTATTTGACGGTTCTATTCAACTCTCAGATATGAAGTGCACACCCCAAATGTACTATTTAGCACCCAAAACAATTAGAATTTGTAAAAGTGCGCTGTAAGCACAGTGTTTGACGGTTCTATTTGACTGTCAGATATGAAGTGCAGGCCGCAAATGTACTATTTAGCATTCGCACCCAAAACAATTTGAATTTTTAAAAGTGCACTTTAAGCACAGTATTTGACCGTTCTATTTGACTCTCAGATATGAAGTGCACTGCAGGACGCAAATGTACTATTAAGCACCCAAAATTATTAGAATTTTTCAAAGTGCGCTGTAAGTACAGTGTTTGACGGTTCTATTTGACTCTCAGATATGAAGTGCACCGCAGGACGCAAATGTACTATTTAGCACAGAAAAGTGTGATTTTTTTAAACCAACAATGTAACAGTAGTATTTAAGGGTTTTAATAGCCGAATAGCCGAAGTGCCGGATTGCCGAGGTCCCGAAGTTCCGAAATTACCAAATTTCCGAAGTGTCGTAGTGCCGAAGTTCCGAAGTGCTGAAGTGCTGAAGTGCCGAAGTTCCGAAGTGCCTAAGTACTAATATACTTACCCAGAAGAAGAATGTTACACCGTATATTTTAAATAAAAAGTATACAAACATAGCCAGGATTCAGCTGTAAGCATTTGCAACACTTACAACAATCAAGTAACATACATTCATATAAAATGTAAGTTACTTGGCCAGTCAATGTAATGACAGGAATGAATAAGTAGATAACTCCCTAATTCCCATGGTATTAGAGAGCTATCTACTAAAAGCCAAATTTACTAATACTAAGTAAAGATTACTTAGTATTAGTAAATTATGCCCCTACTCACTATACCGCGAGTAGGGGCATGTCTATTAATCAGTGAGCAGCCTTAAGGGGGGACCTATTGACCCCCCCAACCCCCACCCGTCGGCAGGTGGGGGCCCTAAAGTAAAATAAGGGGAGGACCTATTGTCCCCCCCCCCTGGCCCCAACCCATGAGCGGCAGGTGGGGGCCCTAAAATACAAATTAGGGGGGGACCTAATAAAAAATAACCCCCTCCCCCGGGTGACTAGGGGTCCCCAAACCCCTAGTCACACCCCTCCCCCACAAAATGTACCCCTACCTACCCCCCTCACCCTAAAAATAATGAGGGGGGACCATTTAACTAAGTACCTTAAAAAAAAAAAAACACTTACCATTTTATGTTTTCTTTCTTCTAAAATCTTATTTTTTCAGACCCTAAAAAGGTCAAATAAAAATCCATAATAACCGACGCACTTAAAAAAAAAAAAAACCCGCCCTGCAGTTAAGCTCAGAGCACTCTGATTGGTGGGTTTAAGCCATCCAATCAGAGTGCTCTGACAGGTAAATGAAGAGACTGACAGGTAAGTCTCTACATTTACCTGTCACAGAACTTTGATTGGTTGGTTTGAAATCCACCTATCAGAGTGCTCTGTGTCATTCTACACAGCGTGAGAAAGTTCTTTGGAAGTTTCCTACGCTGTGTAATTTGACTCATAACTCTCTGATTGGTGGATTAAGTAACCAATTTTTTTCCCCGTTAGACATGTCAGTAGGGATGTGAATGAGCAAAAAAATCAGTTCGGTTCGGCATTCCAAAATTCGGCACTTCGGCAAATTTGGCCCTTCAGCAATTTGGTAGGGTTAGGAGAAGGGTTAGGGTTAGGGTGGGGTTAGGTGTGGGGTTAGGGTTGGGTTAGGAGTAGGGTTAGGGTTAAGAGTAGGGTTAGGGGTGGGTTAGGATTAGGGTTAGGAGTAAGGTTAGGATTAAGAGAAGGGTTAGGGTTAAGAGTAGGGTTAGGATTAGGGTTAGGATTAGGGTTAGGATTAGGGTTAGAGTAGGGTTAGGTTTAGGAGTAAGAGTAGAGTTAGGGTAGGGTAAGAGTTAGAGTTAGGGTTGGAGTAGGAGTAGGGTTAGGGTAGGAGTAAGGTTAGGAGTAGGTTTAGGGTTAAGAGTAGGGATAGGGTAGGGTTAGGGTTAGGAGTAGGGTTAGGGTTAAGAGTAGGGTTAGGGTTGGGTTAGGATTAGAGTAGGGTTAGGTTTAGGAGTAGGAGTAGAATTAGGGTAGGGTTAGGGTTATGGTAATAGTTATGGTTAGGGTTAGGTTAGGAGTAGGGTCAGGGTTAGGAGTAGGGTTAGTATTAGGGTTAGAGTTGGATTAAGAGTAAGGTTAGGAGTAGGTTTAGGGTTGGGTTAGGAGTAGGGTTAGGGTTAAGAGTAGTGTTAGGGTAGGGTTACGGTTAGGAGTAGGGTTAGGGTTGGGTTAGGAGTAGGGGTAGGGTTAGAGTAGTGTTAGGGTTACGGTTAGGAGTAGGGTTAGGGTTGGGTTAGGAGTAGGGGTAGGGTTAGAGTAGTGTTAGGGTAGGGTTATGGTTAGAAGTAGGTTAGGGTTATGGTTAGGGTAGGGTTAGGTTTAGGAGTAGGGGTAGGGGTAGGGGTAGGTTAGGGTTAGGGGTATCCTCACCTTACTCCTAACCCAACCCCAACCCTACTCCTAAGCCAACCCTAACCCTAACCCAAACCTCACCCCTAACCCTACTCCTAACGCAATCCTAACTCTACTCCTAACCTAACTCTACTCCTAACCCTACTCTAACCCTAACCCTACCTTTGCCCTACTCCTAACCTAACCCTAACCCTACCCCTAACACTACTCCTAACCCTAACCCTACCCCAACCCCTATCCCTACCCCAACCCCAATCCTACCCTCACCCATTTTGCCATTTCTCAGAAGTCCAAAGCACTTCGGCACTTCCGAAATTCGGCACTTCGGCAATTCAGTTTGGTTTGGCACTTCCGAAATTCGACCATTCGGCACTTCGGACAATTGGACATTCGGAAACATCCGACTGTCCGAATGTCCGAAATTATTCCGAATTTCCATTCGGACCGAACCGAATTGCACATGTCTTTATGTCAGTAATTGCACAGTCAAACCAGCATTGTTTCACAATCATAACAAAATTATACTAAATAATGCTTGACATTTTTTATGCAGAATTATTTATTTTCTAATATTTCCCCAAAATTGTTCACATTGCATGATGACATTTTATGATATTAAGTAACAGATTTTGATGACATTAAGTAACAGATTTTGTGACAAAAATATATACGGAGGTTTTAAAAATATACATTATGTGTACATAATAATTAATTTGCTCTATTTTGTTTGGTTCAAAGAAAGCACATTTTTTTTAATGAAAATAGCTTCCCCAAATAAAAAGAACCAATAGGAATGTATACCAAAACTTGTATGGCAAGTTATTATTATTGTTATTATGATGAAATAAAATAAAATGAACAAGAAAAATAGGTACAAATCCTCAGTTTCTGCAGAAACTGGAGCTGACTGAGAGTACTAAAATAATAGGGGAGGGGAAGGGTAGAGTAGCAATGTGTTGAAAGGTTTAGCAACCAAATTTTAGCACCCAAAATATTAATAACTGTGTACATGAAATATCGGTCAGAAACATTAAATGAAAATAATAAAAAAAAGTGCATGCTCAGAAAATTACAGTGGCAAACTACAGGTATAATTGGAAACAATTCAATAGTAACACATAATAATATAGTAGCAATGTAAGAATAAATGAGGGAAAGTATCTACCAAGCTTCAGTCAGTACCTTGGCGTTGTGGGAGTTACTGCAGGATGTTAAATGCAGAGCATCACAATCGCTGTTCCTATGAGTGAGTATGAGTGTGAGATGAGGCCTTGGCATGGTGGAAGTTACTGCAGGATGTTAAATGCAGAGCATCACAACCGCTGTTCCTATGAGTGAGTATGAGTGTGAGATGAGGCCTTGGTATTGTGGGAGCTACTGCAGATGTTAAATGCAGAGCATCATAATCGCTGTTCCTATGAGTGAGTATGAGTGTGAGATGCCCATACCCAACTTCAATTAATTATGAGTTTAGATTGGGGCTTTAGACCTATAAGCCATCTCTAACAACACCCATGCACTATACATTCTTGGACTTTATTGTTATGTTTTGTTAGAATGTATAAATATAAAAGCTCAGATAACGTGTAATAATTCTTACTGAAAAAAATGAAAACACTAATGAATACATTAATAAACTAAACCCAATTCTTAGATTGCTGCTTCCAAGAAACATTAGTGCAAAGAATGCTGTGTAGGAAAATAATTCAGGGATTTTTAGGGTGTAGTATATGATTGCTATTTCTCCATGACATTATTTGTTTGGAGATATGTATTGTTATCTCTCTCAAGAAAATGACCTCCTTCCAAACAATTATTTCCGTACACTCCTCATACTTACTGTTTTGGCATCAACTACTGCATAAGTTGACTTCACTGGTAGCAACATTAACTCAGTCCAATGAGAAGGACTGGACAATTACTGCTTAATACAGAGTAAAGAACAGCATACACATTTACTTAAGGCTACTTAAAATCACCTATCTCAACAAACAAATATGAGAATTGGTCCATTTGTGATAAACCCGCCACTACACCACAGTACCCCAATATCGGTGGGTCCTATACCAATTTTAATGTGGGAGAAAAATTAAATAGTGGTAGTGCTAAATGAGCTAAAGTCTATTTCATTAATCTGCTGTAGGAGCATTGTGAATATAATTAATACAAATGTAATGTCATAAAAAATACAATTAAAAAACACTGTGTCAGACTAAATGATCGATAATTGTTTTCAGTTGTTTGATTTTGGCACTGTACTTTTTTCAGCAGTGTGCCCATGATGACCCCTGCCCCCTGCTGAAAGTGCCTTGAATGAGAAAGTGAGCATCAGAACTGGACCATGGAGCAGTGAAAGCAAGTTGCCTGGTCTGATGAATCACATTTTCTTTTAGATAAGCTGGATGGCTGTGTGTTTGTGCGTCATTTACCTGGGGAAGAGATGGCAGCAGGATGTACTATGGGACTAAATCAATAGTGTTCCCTGATGGCAGTGCCCTCTTTCAGCAGGATAATGCACCCTGCCACACTGCAAAAAAATTCAGGGATGGTTTGAGGGACATGACAAAGAGTTCAAGGTGTAGACCCTGGGGAGATAGTGCAGCTAAGCTAAGAAGGACACATGTATGAGTGTGGGGATGGATGCGTGTGATTGGTTGTGTATAAAGGTGTGGATGGGATTATGTGGTGTGTGAGTTTGGTGGGGGTGATCTTACCTCAGTGCCACTTGGGATTTGGGCCTGCAAACAGCTTCCTGTCCTCCTTCTCCTGTTTGTCCTGGGCCTGTAGTCACTCTGCTTGAGGGATGGAGGTTGAGGCTATTCTGGCTTCCCTCGGAGCTGCTACTATGCTGGATGGTGGTTGGCAACTATGCTCGCCTCACCCCAGGTATGACTGCCGGCGAGAATCCCCCATGTGGCCAGGCTCCTTCAGGGGCCTCCCCCGGATGGCCCCTGCTCCTGGGGGCTGCACTAGCACCAGCAGGCATTCCCATCCACCAGTGGGACTATCCCTTGATACTGCACCTCGGGCCCGATTGCAGAGTAGGATCCCCGGCTACTACCATGCAGGATGCGCAACCTACTACTGCCACGAGTCCCTCGACTCGCAGCCTACTATTTCCTCATGACCTGCCCCAGCCTTTGGCGTGGAAATGCAGGCCAGCAGCGGTGGAAGGCGGGAAGCACCCACCTTCCTGGCGGCGTGTGGCAGCCCAGCGGCCTTCCAGATCCCCCCGCAGCAGGCGGGATGGTGGGGCTGTGACCAGGGCCATTGTGGTGAGTAGGCCCTGCAGGGGCACGTGGTGTGCCACCATTGGGGATTTGGGAAGGACCTCACATGGGTCTAGGGCCTCCTCTATCTCCCCTTTTAGTTCACAAGGATGGTAGCTTCCTCTTCCACTTCCAATTTATTAGGGTGTTCTGATTGGGGCTCGAATTCCTGGGGATTGATAGCAGGGATTTCGTGGGGCACTCATTACGTATAGGGGGTATTACAGAGGCCACTAGGCTTGGCATGTCAGCACAGATAGCTCAGAGAATCGGGAGGTGGGAATTGGTGCGTTATATTTCTTATGTTCGCCCTGATGATCTCCTGAGTTGATTTCTCTCCGCAGGTCCGGTTCCCCCAGAATATGGATCATGGGACACTCCTAGCATGCGGCTGTCTGGCCTGGAGGGGAGCGGTTGGGTCTGACACCTTCTGAAGCAAAGGTTTGGTGGTTTGGCACCAGAGACATGAGGTGGGTGCGGCTCCTCCCCAACCTGGTTCAGCTGTCCCGCCTCCTGGGGGTACCGAGTGTCCTTGTCACCATCTAGGGGGAATGACCTGGGATCGGTGCCCGTATGGGATTAAGTTTCGGCCGTTAGCAGGATATGGCACGCATTATAGTTTTATTCCCGGAGGTACGACTGTGTAATGATATTGATGTTACAAAGTTTTGGAGTCCAGTAGCCAGATCAGCAATGTTTTCTGCCAGAGGTAGCCACTCGTTACCCAGGTGGTTGAGCCCCTGAGCCTTGAGTGGCCTTCTGGTCTTAAGCAGAGATGGGAGACTGGAACAGAGAAATGATAATCGTAGTGAGGCAAGCCGAGGTCAGTGGGAAGGAGAAGCAGCAAAGTCAAAAACGGTCCAAAATCAGCAACAGGTAGGAGAAACAGGAACAAGCTTGATTAGAGAGTACAGGAACCACAATAATCTGGCAAAGGTACAGAGACAGGAAGTGGCTTTTATAGGCCAAGAACCAGACACATAACCAGACACATGACCAGACACAGCTGAAGAGACTTGTCACTGATACCAATGTTTGTAGAGTCAAGGTTACCAGATCTCAGGTACATTTGCAAAAGGCAGGCTGGTGTACTGGTAAGGAAGAGGTTTAGCAACACGTAAACCAGGGTTCGAAACCCAGCAGAGTCAGTTCCTCACATTACTCCCACCTCTACAGGTGCCCTATTTCCTGGTTTAGCAGGGTACTGTGCATGGAAAGACTGAAGAAGATCAGGAGCATGAATATTGTCCACTGGTTCCCACGATCTATCCTCTTCAACATAGCCTTTCCAAAGAACCAAATATTGAAGCTTGTTGCGGAATATCCTGGAGTCAAGAATTTTTTCCACCTCGTATTCATCTTCACCATCCACGAGGACTGGTGGTGGGGCAGGCAGGGCTCGACCAGGGAAAGTATTTTCATGAAAAGGTTTAAGCAGTGCAACGTGAAACACCGGATGTATTTTCATGGAATCTGGAAGTTGCAGACGGAAGGTGACAGCATTGATCTGAGCGATGATCTCAAAAGGTCCCATGAACTTTTGACCCAATTTATGAGAAGGAATCCTAAGCTTAAGATTCTTTGTTGACAGCCAAACCTTGTCACCAACATGATAAACTGGGGCATCCTTTCTATGCCTATCAGCAGCTCTTTTGTAACATTCCTGAGCCTCCGAAAGAGTCTTCTTCAACAGTTCTTGGGAATCTCGTAAGGCGGTTAGCCGGTCAGTGACTGCAGGAATGGAAGTAGTAATTGGGAGACTCACTAGAAAGGTTGGATGGTAACCATAATTAGCAAAAAATGGGCTCAGAGAAGTGGAGCAGTGCTGGGCATTGTTATAGGCAAATTCCGCCGTGGGTAGAAAATCCAGCCAGTCATCCTGCAGGTAACTAATATAGCACCGCAAATATTGTTCTAAAGTCTGGTTGGTTCGCTCAGTCTGTCCATTACTTTGTGGATGAAAAGCTGACGACAGATTTACATTAATACCTAGAATAGAACAAAAATATTTCCAAAAATGAGATGTAAACTACACTCCCCTGTCAGAAATTACTTCATCAGGCACTCCATGCAAGCGAAATATTTCCCGAATAACTAGGTCAGCAGTCTGTTTAGCTGAAGGGCTGGTATGAAATGACTCATCTTAGTTAACCGGTCCACAACAACAAGAATGGTAGTGTGATCCTTAGAGGGAGGTAGTTCCACAATAAAGTCCATGGATATAGATCCCCAGGGACGATGAGGAATAGGAAGAGGCTGAAGCATGCCAACAGGGGATGAGCGAGGAGTCTTATGTCTGGCACATACATCACAAGAGGACACATACTTCTTAACATCCTCATAATATTTAGGCCACCAAAAGGATCGGGTAAGTAGTTCTTGTGTCTTTCGGATTCCTGGATGACCTGCTGGTTTTGAGTAATGGTAGAGACGTAAAACGTCCAGTCGCACTGATTCTGGAACAAACAGACGTTGTTGAAAAATCCAAAACCCATTAAGCATGGTCATATGAAGATCACGAGGAGGATCACGAAAAACTGGATCTTCAGCGTAGCCCTTTTTAATGCGAGACATTAGATCAGAAGGAAAGGTAACTCCTAAAAATCTACTCTCAGGCAAGATGGTGGCTTTGGTTACTGTAGTATGGAGGGGGTCAGCTATCCTAGACAAGGCATCTGCCTTGCCATTTCTGGAACCAGGGCGGTATGAAATAAAAAAAATTAAACCTTGAGAAAAATAGGGACCAGCGTGCTTGTCTGGCTGACAGTCTCTTAGCTGATTGAATACATTCCAGATTGTTGTGATCTGTGAGGACAGTAATTGGATGGGTGGCTCCCTCCAAGAGATGTCTCCATTCGGCAAAGGCAGCTTTTATAGCCAAAAGTTCTTTATTCCTTATGTCATAATTTCTTTCTGCTGGTAACATCTGGCGGGAATAGAAGGCACATGGATGTAACAACATCTTAGGTCCAGTCCTTTGAGACAGTATAGCCCCAACAGCCTAATCAGAAGCATCTACCTCTACAGTAAATGACAATTCTGGCTGAGGATGTACCAGGATAGGGGCAGATGTAAACAGAGTCTTTAATCTGGAAAATGCAGTGTCAGCCTTATTGGACCACTGAAAAGGAGTCCCTTTACGTGTAAGTTCAGTGATCGGTGTAATAACGGCAGAGAAATTCTTAATGAAACGCCTGTAAAAATTGGCAAACCCCACAAATCTCTGAATATCTTTTTCATTCTTGGGGATGGGCCAGTCCAGCACAGCTTTAATTTTACTTGCGTCCATACTTAAACCTTTAGGAGTTATTACATATCCCAGGAATTGAATTTCTGTTTGTTCAAACTCACATTTTTCCAGTTTAATGTATAGGTGGTGGGTACGAAGGCGCTCAAGAACAATGCAGACCTGTTTTCTGTGATTTTCAAGATTATCAGAAAATATTAGGATATCATCCAAATATGCCACAACAAACTGATCCAGGAGATCCCGTAGTACATCATTGATTAGATGCTGAAAAGTTGCAGGGGCATTACAAAGCCCAAATGGCATTACTAGATATTCGTAATGTCCGTACCTGGTTCTGAAAGCCGTTTTCCATTCATCATTTGGTCTTATGCGAACCAGATTATATGCCCCCCGTAGATCAAGCTTCGTAAATATTTTAGCTGACCGAAGTCTCTCCAGAAGTTCAGGAATGAGAGGCAAGGAATAGCGGTTTTTAACAGTGATTTTATTAATGTCCCTGTAATCGACACATGGCCGTAGACTGACATCTTTCTTTTCTACAAAGAATATAGGAGCTCCTGCTGGAGAAGTAGATGGTCGAATAAAGCCTTTGGCAAGATTTTCTTGTATGTATTCACGAAGTGCCTTCAATTTAGGCTCAGAAAGGGAGTATATACGGCCAAATGGGATAGCAGCTCCAGGTAGCAGCTCTATGGGGCAATCATAAGGCCTGTGAGGTGGAAGCTGATCAGCATTCTTCTTATCACAGACATCTGCAAAATCCCGATATTGTAGAGGAAGCTTAGTTAAGTTTGTATCAACCATTTCATTAATTGTTGTGGCAACAGGTGTTGCCTTAGAGGGTTGACAATTCATTAAGCAGTGTTCTGAAGGAAAGGACAAAGTTCTAGTCTTCCAATCAATCTGTGAGTTATGCAGAGCAAGCCAGGGTATACCCAAAATCACTGGAAACTGTGTTGAGGAAATTAGGTGGAAAGATATAGACTCATGGTGATTCACTTCCAGAATCAATTTTGAGGGCACAGTCTCATGTGTAACCGGGCCTGACGTAAGTGGAGAACCGTCTACTGTTTCCATTAACACAGGTGAAGATTTAGGGATAGACTGAATTTTATTTCCTGCTGCAAATGTAATATCCATAAAGTTTCCGCCTGCTCCAGAATCTATCATAGCTGTAGTTGAAATTTTATTATCACCATATTGCAAAGTGATAGGCACCACCAAATGAGGATGTTGAGTCATCATACCCTCTTCACCCTGAGCCAGAGAAAACAAGGGTTGTGTGACAGAATCCAGTTGGATGTGTTATACAGTATTTATCATATGTTGTAATAAAGGCTGTGCCTGTTTCATCCATACTACGCTGTCTGTCATTATTTGGGTGGTAAATGGGATAGTTCTATGTTGTTATGCCACATCACGATTCCCCACTATGTGACCTCCAAATTCCCCAGATCTCAATTCTATTGAGTATCTGTGGGATGTGCTGGAAGAGCAAATCCGATCCAAGGAGGCCCCACCTTGCAACTTTTAGAACTTAAAGGACCACTATAGTGCCAGTAAAACAAACTCCCGTGGCGCTGAAGGGGGAGGAACCTTACCTTTTTTCCAGCGCCGGGCTCCCTCGGTGCTGGGACTCTCCTCCTTCTTCTGGCGTCCCTGGCTGAATGCGCAGGCGCGGCAAGAGCCGCGCGCGCATTCAGCCAGTCCATAGGAAAGCATTCTCAATGCTTTCCTGTGGAAGCTGGCGTCTTCTCACTGTGAAAATCACACTGAGAAGCACGGAAGCGCCTCTAGCGGCTGTCAATGAGACAGCCACTAGAGGCTGGATTAACCCATAGGTAAACATAGCAGTTTCTCTGAAAGGGTTAAAACTAGCTGGACCTGGCACTCAGACCACTTCATTAAGCTGAAGTGGTCTGGGTGCCTATAGTGGTCCTTTAAAGGATCTGCTGGTAATGTCTTGGTGCCAGATACCACAGGACATGTACAGCAGTCTTGTGGAGTCCATGTGAATTGTTTTGGCAGCATTAGGGGGACCTACACATTATTAGACAGGTGGTTTTAATGTTTGCCTAATCAATGTATGTAGATGTAGTAATTAAATTACCAGATGTCTGATGCATTCAGTGTCTGGATTAAAATCAGTGTTTTTGCAACCGAACCTTATACAAAGTATAGCATTCTGAATCTTTATAAAGCACTGATTTATTAGATGAGTTATTAGTTTTATTGACCCTCCTCACTATTATTAGAGTGATGAAGTGTAGATAGGATGCAAATCTCACAGCATAGGAGTCGATCCGCCCAAATCACTAGCAGGTCAGCCTCACAAGAACCCATGCCAGACTGACTGCCAACTAAACAGGCCATACCACTGAGGACAGACTATGCAAGGATAACTGTTTCAGTGCTTTTTGCATGCTCCTTGCACCCTTAGCATAGCAAGAGTGCTTCAAATGATGCGCTCACTCTACTCTTTTTGGGAACAGGACAACAGAACAGGGAACAAATTTGGGATTGGGGACAGGACCCTAAAATCAGGACTGGTCTGCCAGAATCAGGATAATTGGGAGACCTATAATACTCTTATATCCTGTTCAGTTAATATTCTTATTTCGCTTTCATGCTCACTTCATTTTTATTCTTTCCTATTTTTAAATCTTTTTATGTTCCCTCTCCATTCCACACTCTTCTATTCCAATTTTCTCCCATCTCATTATTTTGCTTTCTTACCTTCTGCTGATGTTTCCTCTTCTGATTTTCCCCTAACCATGTATGATTCAATCTTATCCTTTGTTATCGTGTTTCTTTTTCCCTCTTTTCCACTGTTCGCCTAATCTTTGTCCCCTGTGTTTTCTGTTGCTTTCTCCACTCTTTCTCATTACTTTTCAAATGGGTAGGCTAAGTGTTAAGCGTTGGTGGATATGCACTCTAGTTCCAATGTTGAAGCTGGCTTTGTGATGCTATCCAAGGACCCAATCCCACCCGCATTTCATTCCCAAATATGAAACAGTTGCGAGCGCATATTGACTTTAATGGTCACACTATATTATCTTGTTCAGGTGTTTTTGAAACACAACTACACACTACGTGCTTGGAATGATGGTGTAGCCAGATTCCTCATCTCCAAATCTGAAGTGGTACCCTCTAGACTAGAACCAAGGTCCGCTAATTTTTTCAAATAACTTAAAGTGTTAAGGAGAAACGTTATTTTCTCTTTACCAGAGACTTCAACATTGTTTTAAGATATACATTAGATTTTGTGTATATTTGCTAGTTTCTGGAATTATGCAAGCTACTGTTTTCTCTGTTATGTGTTTTGGGTACCATGGAAAAAGACCCTCTTTTGGATCTACAGCAGCCACCACACTTTTAATGTGGTGAAATGCATTAATGAGATATATGTTTATTAAGCATTTCTTCAATTTGAATGAAATGTATCACTTTATGAGAATATATATGGATAACTCTACATAGAGTGAAAAAGGAGTTATTTCCCCATCCCTCTCTGACTTTTAGAACCACACAGACCCTTGCCCTAGTATTACTGTTTGTAAATATTCTTTCCATGGCTAGAAAATGGGGGGGGGGGGGAGTCTCTTCTAAAATATATTCAGAATTAATGTTTAAAACAGACATATAAATCATTAAATGTATAAAAACATTAATTATGATGGCATTATTGTACTTTAAAACATCAAGAAGAGTTGGGTCATCAACCAATTGCACGAGACAGAGGCATATATAAGTTAGTTGGTACTCTGGGATGATATGCCAGTTGACACCCCTTAGAATTAAAAAAAAAGTGTTTTCACCCATTGTGTCTCTTTGCACCCTTTCACCTTCTCTTGTGTCTCTCCTCACCTCTTTACCCCAATTTATGTCCCTCCTTATTCCCTTGTATCTGTTTCTATGCCCCAAGACAGCCTTGTTGGTGTCTTTCCTTTCTCACTTATCCCGTTTGTGCCCCCCTTTGTGGATTCCATCATGGAGCATCCCAAACATGCCAGGTAGAGTTGCATGAAGATCCCCTACTGTGGTCCCGCTCTCCATGATACAAAGAGTGACAGAAATGATGAAGGATAAACCCATTTACTCCATTACCTGGTGACCACCCTCCCCCACCATACTTGGTTTTTTTTTTGTACCCACACTACCTCCCTGTTTGTATGAACCTGGGTCTAGATCTGTGTTTTCCACCAGCTTTGCAGAGACATTGAATTAATTGTAAAATGAAGGTGACCTCCTATTAAAGGCCATACATCTTGTTGATGACCTTTCTTTCATACTTGGATCCTGAAATACATTGTACCCATGAGCTGTTAATCAAGTTCTACTTTATGCTGAGCTATTGTGTGAGTTCTATGGCACACAGATTTCAAGATACTTCTGAAAGGCAATTGATTAACATTATTGTTTATCCATTTCAAAAGAAATTAGGAATAACGCATACTTGAAACATTTTATCCCATATGCCATTATCTGTTGCAAACCCCTTAGTGATTTTCTGCAGGTCACTGAGTCCAAACATTACGGCTGCCTACAATTTCTTATTCACTTCTACGGTGTTTGTTTTTTTCTTTGTTTGCCCACGATTTGGGGAAAGTTGTGTAATCTATTTGCTGTCATTGTTTGGAATAGTGAAGGGTAGTCAAATTACGTAAAATGTCTGCAAATGCCATAACATGCAGTCTGTTTGGGATGTTTCACTTAACAAGACCTTATTGCTTACACACAATTTTTTTCTAAATAATGACATGATTGTTATGGGTATTCAACTAACTCGAGTCACTAGAAGGACACACACCGAGAAAAGGATTGACGCATAGTGGGGAGAATCTGACGAGAGGAGATATTGGTGAGAACTGTATATTCCACTTGAACCTTGTGCTAAAGAAAACTAACCGGAAATTGCAAAAACTGAGAGAATTTCTGAAAACTGAATTACTGAAATGATGAAAACAAATTAAAATGATTTATTAAGGACTATTTATTTGGGTTGAAACATTGAAGAGGGTTCATACAACTTTAAAGACAATCTCTCTAATTTGTAAGTATTTTTTTAATTTATTACATCAAATGAAAAAAAAAACATTGGCCTTTTATTCCATTGCCTAAATTATTTAGAGCAGTAATTTATAATAATAATAATAATAATAATAATAATAATAATAATAATAATAAGACAAATAATAAAATATTCTACATGTGTACAGTTTCTTCAAATTGCTTTATAACCACAAATGAGAGACATGTGTTGTTCTAGTTATATTATCTGACCCGAGGGCCAGTTATGACTGGCACGAAGACAATACTATTTGGGTTTTCAGCCAGATTTTAGGTTTTGTTTTTTTATTTGTACTATTGTTATTGTTGTTGTTAAAGTCACATCACATTAATGCAAATCCCCGGGGCTAGGCTGCACTTGCAGTGTATGTAGTGCATCATGAAACTTTCCGACAAAAATATCAGGAGAGTAGTCCAAAATCCTCAACAAAAGATATTGTCATTGGTCCACCAACCTCGAATCCTCATAGATGTGAGCTCATTTAATAATGTTTTGTTTTTTTTACCTTTAAATATGCTGTGCTGTTGATAATTTCACTTTTTTCCATGCATACCAATAGATCCATAAAAAAAAATATATATAAGAACATGCTTTAAAAAATGAAGGCAATCAAATAATAAATTGATAAACACATTCTCAGAATTAAAACAAATTAAATTGTCAATTTTAGGGGGACATTCGGATGTGTTTGTTGATTTGTTAATGCCCTTGTTCTCAGGGTGCAAATAATCCAGACTTTTTTTGGACTGATGTGAAATTTTATATGTAATCTCCAGGTGGTCCTCAGTTCCAGAATGATACAATTTGGATGCACATTCTGATTTTAGTAGGTAATCCTTGAACATGCATGATCATTGATATATTAATACAAAAAGAGAAGTCCTGCGCTTAGTCCCATTACTGCTGGGCCAGCAGCAAGGACTACAATACACATCAGCCCCAAATAGTAAAAACCAAAGAAAAGAAAATGTTACTTGCGCTTTCTCCTTAATCCCTATGTATATTTAGACAAATGGAGGTCATTTAGTTGCTCCAATGGCCATTGGAGGGAATGCCCGCCTGCCAACGTCAAGGCAGACCCCCCTAAGCGGGTCCTAACACTGACCTTTCAGCCTGCTTCCTTGAGCTTCTGGCAAAGATATCTCTAATGAGACAGAAAGGGGTATTTTTTATATACACCCCTATACTTATTAACCCTTAATAGGGAACACATGGGATGGGCAGCAGCATTGTAACCAGGCTGTGTGATACAAAGTAAATACAAATACAAAAAGAGAAGTCCTGCGCTTAGTCCCATTACTGCTGGGCCAGCAGCAAGGACTACAATACACATCAGCCCCAAATAGTAAAAACCAAAGAAAAGAAAATGTTACTTGCGCTTTCTCCTTAATCCCTATGTATATTTAGACAAATGGAGGTCATTTAGTTGCTCCAATGGCCATTGGAGGGAATGCCCGCCTGCCAACGTCAAGGCAGACCCCCCTAAGCGGGTCCTAACACTGACCCTTCATCCTGCTTCCTTAAGCTTCTGGCAAAGATATCTCTAATGAGACAGAAAGGGGTATTTTTTATTTTTTATATATCATTGATATATTGATGAGTTTTGTTTTAAAATAGTTATTCTTTTCAAAGAAGTTTAAACAGCCCCGGCTCATCAAATATCCTAATATAAATTAACAGGGAGTTTAGGATATACACACAAAACAACAAACAAACAAGTGTATGTACAAAAGTCAGGCTTCATTTGATCAGTTTTTATTACTTTGTCTTGAAATTTACTTTTAACCCTAATGTGGACCCATATTTAACTGGGACATGCTTATACTGCCATTGTCTTGCTTATCCAGGTAGAAACATGAAGTCAAAACTAAGTCGAGAGAGGGCTGACCCATCGACATGTCAGTCAGTGAGCTTCTCAGTTGTAAAAGCCAAACAAGTCTGTAAAATAAAATAGCTGTATTTTTCCTGGCATTCATGCATCTAAAATGTCCAAAGATACATATACACAAATAAAAAAGGAAAAAACAAATAAAGTCCTTCAGTCTATAAAAAGTGTCCCTGGTGACACTGGAATAAAGGGTGTGTGAATAGACAAAAACATGCCAAATCGATCGAGTTTTACTGCAAGTCAAGGCAGGCAGCAGTCTAAAACCAGGTCTTGACGTACTATATGAAATTATATCACACCACATATTTCATGACTGCAATCCATCTAAAATGAAATTTAAGTGAAGAGTCCTTGAAAATATAAGCACAAATTATGGTATAACACAGCTAAAAATATCATTCATAAAAATATGAACAGTATAATACTTGGTGTGATAATGATTTGAATAATACTCCTGCTCTGTTATTCTTAGTGTCTGTTAAAATTCATCAAGGTCAACTAAGCATTTCATACTCCAGAGGTCAATAAAATGGTAGCCATTACTTTGGGCAATAATTACAACAGTATTCAATTTGCCAAGAGAGGTAGAAGATTGCTACAGCTATGGTTAGGAAATAAATTGGATTTTCCAACTCAGCTATACTTGTTGCTTGGGTATTGTAACTAACATTTTGCGATTCTGTTTTTATTTCAATACAGTTTTCTGTTTTTGTGAATAACAGTTAATGTTATAACATAGCAGAACCTATAAATGCCGTTTGGAATACTAACTAGCAGAACTAGTGGGAATGAATCCATCAGAAAGGAGATATTGAACCAGCAAGTAAAACCCAAATTGATCAGACTAATTTGGAGTGTTCAAAGTAAACCTTCAGTAAAGCTAGTTCTGCTTCTTTTAATATCACGGCCTATTATAACACATTTAGACACTTTATCTATTGCGTCTATATTCATACTGTACTGTAAAGCACAAAACAATGCTTAGTTTCTATTGTTTAATATTTATGCATTTGTTTATGCATTTTACTTATTGATGTCCGTTTGACACCAATCGTGCTGTTTTTATAGGTTTTTTATAGAGAGATACAAATGTGTTTTTTTTCCGGTTTTGTTGTATCTATTGACTGGTTAAGATTTTATAGTGCAATAACAATAAAAAAAAAAAAAAAGCAATACTGTTCTATTGGCATCGTGTCCTTTGTTAGTTCAAATGGAATTTTATTTCAGCCCTACATTAAATTTCTTATTGACCGGTATTTTTTAGCCATCATACAAAATAAATAGGACAAAGGGATGTTGAGCAATAAACAGAGATGTATTTTTTCTGTTTAGTCAAAGAAACACTCCACTCCACAAAAAAATCAACTGAAAAAAATCACTGTTTAGTAAATATGTCCTTAATGAAACATGCATGCATTTAAAGGGATACTAGAAGTGCCATTAATACAAAGGTGTTTTCCTAGCATGATAATTCCCGTGCACCACCCCCATGGTGGTCGATAACGGGTTAAAAACGCTTTATTTACTTAACTTAGCCAAACACTAATGTCCCTTAGCCCTGGGTCGCACCTCCATCTCCTCATCCATCCCGCGACAAGCAGGCGCTAATGCTTTCAATGCTTTCTTATGGGGGGAAAATCTGATGCTGGATGACCTCATGCAGAGCGTGAAGACATCCAGTGTCAGTTACCGGAGCAAAGGTGGAAGACAGCCACTGGAGGCAGACTTAGTGCTGCAATGTAAACATTGTATTTTCTCTGCAGCACTGAGTGCAATAGGGACACTGCACCCAGACCACCTCAATGAGCTGAATTGGTCTGGGTACCTATAGTGTCCCTTTAATTATGCATATTTTATCATTGAAAAACAGCCTACATTAAAACAAAAGAGAACCTCCACTAGGTGGCAATGTGTTTTACAAAAACTGCAAAAGCAGCTCTACACATTGTGTGGAATACCCTCTCCCCTCACACTCCACAATCAATACAAACAAACTCATGGTATATGTCAAGATTACACCTTAAGGTCCGCCATTATAAATGTAATTTGTGAAGGGGTTTAACTTACCCCACGTATTATTGATATACAAAAGGTGTATATCAAGTACATAAAAGACAAAGTAAAAGGACAAAATATAGTGCAGATGGTACTGAAATGTACACCATATTTTTAATATAAACTCAGGTCACTCACATGTAGTGGAGCCTATAAATATTGGCTCTGCAAGATTAACTTTTATGTTCTTGGGACAGCATAATAGCACTTCTACTTATTAGCATTTCATCCAAATTTCCTCCACCTATAAAATGTAGAGTAGGTATCAAGGTCACATTTTCCAGAGCCTAAAATCCTGGCTCTGGGAGTAAAAGGTATAGTGCCAAAATTCTGGGGATAGCACCTCCCCTATGAAGATTCTTGATGTTTCAGAGGACTTGATGAAAATATTTATTACATTTATTATAACAAATAAAAAATATAGGGTAAATACCAAATTCACTTGTCCGAAATAAAAGTACAAAGTCAGCTAAAACGCGCTTCACTCCTTCCTGAGCTTCTTCAGTCAGTTGTAGTCCTGTAGTTAGAAGCTGCAACCAGGTTAATTTATAAAAGTCCCATTTTCTATTCAAATCTGCACTCCTAAAAACCCTTCATGCCTAAAGCACCTAAGCAAGCTAAAGAGCTTTAGGTGTCTGGAGTGTCCTTTTATGTAAGCTGGCCAATCCTTCAAAGTCAACATATAAAGATAATACAAAAATTGATTTTTGTTTGTTTTGTACACTTCAGAGCTTAGTTTCTGCTAAGCCAAAATGTTACATTGTCAGTTCACAAATAAATGTCCCATTTTTTTTGCACAAGCTTTGAGTGCCTATTCACTTTATATGTTGACAGAGTTATTGAAAAGTGCAGAGATGCAGGTAAATATGAAGGACTTGGAATTTGAGGAAGGGAGATGCAAGGAGATATATAGATAAAGTGATGTGACTGACTTTTCAGGACGTAACATCTGATGACAGAGTTCTAGGTGCTTACCAATCTTCTACCTGGCTCACTGAAGCAATGTCTCTCACTTTCCTTGCTATTTAGTTTTCCCACTCCTCATGTACATGGCCTAATGTTCACTAATTGTTTGTGTTAGTAGAACTCCCTGCACTGCCTCTAAAGCAGGGGTACCCAAAAGGCAAATTCCCATATATTACAGAACTATAGCTCCCATGATGCTTTGCATGAATTTGCATGGCTGTTGAACAACAGAGTATCTGTAGTTTTAACCCCTTAAGGACCAAACTTCTGGAATAAAAGGGAATCATGACATGTCACACATGTCATGTGTCCTTAAGGGGTTAAAGCAACTGGGGATGTACTTTTGGGCACTCTGCTCTAAAGCACTTCTGCTTTTTCGGAGGTCTCTACACGAATTTCAGCTATCCAAAAACACTTTCGGTACTTTTTGGGAGTATAAATAAATGAACTCAGTCCCTTTGAAAGATTCACACTACAGAACTGTAAGTAGTTCTGTTATACGAACACTATTTTATTTTGTGCTTCTTACCCTTACCTAATACTACTTAATTCTCATACATAAAGCCGTTCATGTAAATAATGTATTTGTGCTTTTAATTTAAGTGGTTCGTCAAATTGTTTCTTCAAATGTTTGATTCGCACATTTAAAAATGCTTCCAAAGCTTATTAGTAGTCCGGGCATATGAACCCCTTTACTTCAAAATCTCCATGTTTGGGGAAATCATATTTGGTTATATACTTATGTTTTGTGAGATTCTTCCATTCGTGCATTTATGCATGGCATTCGTTTTAAAACATCTTTTTGTGTGTTTTACCATACAAATAAATGTCATTAGAATGTTGTTTCAGTTAATATGATTTGGTGTTTAAACTTACTAAGCAATCATTTCATGTGTTTTTCCATTTGTATGTATATAAAATGTAATTTGTGCTTTTCTATTTCTTTTAATAACTTATTCGTTCCACTTACTATATTTAATGTCTTACTTATTTCGGTAAAATGTTCGAAGAATATTTGTGCTTGTTCAGGCATATTAAATGCTCGTTTAATTATAATTAAGGTTTTAAATGGCATAAATAATTATTTTTCTTAAAATTCCCTCTTTCCCTTCAAAAATATGACTATAGGTGTTTAAGGTCCTATGCAATCCATTAATTCATTATAAGTTTTTTAAAAAACTGTTAATTATAAATAAGTAGGTTATATGTTTTTTTCATAACATAAAACCAACATAAAAAAATGTCTAAATTAAATTTAAAGATTTCTTTATCCCCCCTAAAATATTTAGTTTAGCTATCAATACACATTCTAGGGGCAGGATTGCATATTTCCTCTACCACCTAAGCATCAATTGCTGGTTAGTAAATCCATTCCATTCTCTTTAATATTTTTTTTTTGTTTTTGTTTCTCAAATAAACTTGGAAGTTGAAATCTGAGGTGCTTTCCCTTTAAAATGAGTCTAAAACAATATAACTTAAAAATTATTATAAAATGACAACTGTGCCGTTATCCGCCAATCCAACTATACAATACACCAAAATTCCAATTTAAATTAAAATTAAGTTATTACCAATATAGATAATAATTCAAATTTAAATACATTTTATTGAAAATTACGCTTTGTAAAAGGATAAATAATATGTGTAAAATTCCTCTAATATATATCAACGTTTTATATCCATCCCATTTCCTCATAATCCAAAATTAACCCAATGTAGTTAATCCCATTCAGCGTCCTCCAGCACTCCTGGGGTTAAAAATCTGATTACAAGATCTAGGGAGATAGAAACTAAGATGGTGTAATATCACCTGGTAAAAACCTCCACCGAGTACACCCTATGTGGAGTTCTCACCTTGTTTGGGGGCACTTATCCAAGCCCCTGTGGTGAATCTCATACAATAAGACTAGTTCCAATTCAGATTGTCATATCCTAGAAGATTAAGAGAAGAACATTTCCTCCGATTGTGCAGCACTGTATAAACAGGGATCGGTGCACTCTCCCTATGTACCCCACTTACCTGATTCTGGGACTTAAACTAGCTCCACAGTATCTCACAAAAACAGGTCTTGGGCACCCCAGTGCTATTTCCCAAACGTTGTAAATATTATTACGCTCCCCATTGAAAGGTATGAAGTAACCATCTGTAGGTTTTCTCACCAACTAGGTAAAAAACTTTCCTAGGTGGGCCGGGGCCTGACAACCAAGATGGCCAGAGGTGTCTTTTGCTAGCTCATGCCAACCTGAACTAAAATGGTTTAAATACCTCAGCTAATCTAGCGGGACACAACCCTAAGATACCCCGGGATTACCTTACTATACCCAAATACACACTAAGCCTGAATCTGGGTTCCGTGATGGAAGCACACTGTGTCTCAGAATGCGGCCTACTGAGGGAGAGACGACCCATCTCCCAGCTCCGAGTTTAAGTTTGCCACAGAAGTCTGAGCAGCCCTGCCCCCCCCCCCCCCCTCTTGGATTGTCGGGGGATATCCCAGTCCCCACTGGGTGTACCTACACCTCTGTGGGGTCGACACATCAACACAGCGAATCTGAGACTGCGTGGTCACCTAAGATGGCGGATGCGCTGTGTGACGAGACCAATCTCGCCACTGTGCATTGGAGGAGCCTGGTTGCCCGCCTGCTGCCTTTAGACTATGGCCCCATGTTAAAACGCTTGATTTTCCCCTGCAAAGACACGAAAGCCAGGTCATTCAGTACTTGCCCTATTTGAACAGTGATACCCCAGATAGCTATGCCATGGAGCCCATTCGTATAACGAAAGACTATGTGAAAGACTTTCGCTCCATGGCAATTGAACTGTATGTATGTGATCTTAGCGCCATTCAGTAATAATGTGTGCTCAGATCTAGAATCTGGAGAATTTACCTGTTTTATGCAATAGATGCACAGATATATTTTTATGTCTTTTGCTACCATGTGTTCAATGGAGTTTTGCCTCTGTC
The DNA here is from genome assembly GCF_036172605.1 of Pelobates fuscus. Classification (NCBI taxonomy): domain Eukaryota; kingdom Metazoa; phylum Chordata; class Amphibia; order Anura; family Pelobatidae; genus Pelobates; species Pelobates fuscus. Next base: position 38,612,089 of record NC_086326.1, read on the forward strand.
CTTGGAGATAATTGGATTACTTCCCAATTATCTCCAGGATAGAAGACTCTGTGGAACTGGTTTTGGGCAGAAAAGCTATGCTTCATTTGGTCACAAAGGACTTTGATCTATCTTTTGAACCACTGGACCAATTTGGATGATTTTGACATGTGTGTGTATTTGGAGTATGATGATTCTGAAAATTTAAGTTTATGTGAATGTGATGTATACTTTTAAAGTTATGAATAATGTGGAAAAACTGTATTTCTCTGCCTGTGATAATTACATTAACCCATTGTGTAAGGTAATTGTATCACAGGCAGAGGGGAGGATTTTGTGTGGGAGTGTCTGAGTGTATTGTTGTCAGGGTACCTGAGGTCTCTACCTCCGAGAGAGGTAGAGACTTAGTCGTCCATCCATCCGGACGGCCTGTTTTCTCTCTTCCTCGCGGTCCATCCGGTCATGCAAAGCCGGCCGCGAGGGAGTGACTCCCTTTTATAGCATGACGCCCGGAAGTCGACGTCAGGACGTCAAACCGGAACGACCTGTCACTCAATTGGTTCAGGATCAATCAGGACTCGTCGGAGGTGTGGCTACTTATCTGAACAGGGCATTTAACAGTGCTTCTTTCGTTAGCTCATTGCCCTGTCGTGGTTCTAGCTTGTTCTAGTCACTCTGTGCTCGTGTCTTCTAGTTATCCCTTTTGGTTTTGACCCGGCTTGTTTGCTCTACTCTGCTTATCTCTGTTACCCTTGATTCGGCTTGTCTCTCGCTTACCTGTCTTCTGTTACCCTCGACCTCGGCTTACCTTTGACCATTCTCTACTGTACTACTTACGTTAGTCCGGCCATTCTAAGGTCCGGTATACATATCTGGCTACTGTTTGTACTCTGCATGTTGGATCCCTGTCCCGATCCTGACATTACGACAGGGCCAATGGATCCTGCAAGTACAAACAGTCAGCTTGGTTCTCCTGATCCTAGGTTTGAAGCCATGGATCACAGAATGGATCAGATGGCGCTAGCGCTACAGGAGTTACGTACTACCCCTATCTCTACTGTAAGTTCAGGCCTAGAGGTAGCCACTGTAGGTGCTTCTTCTCGCATTACCCCACCAGTACGTTATGGTGGTGCCCCTGAGAAGTGTCGTGGTTTTTTAAACCAAATTAGTATCCACTTTGAATTGCAACCTCGCTCCTATCCTACGGATAGGGCAAAGGTGGGATTTATTATCACCTTACTCATTGAGAAGGCTCTGAGATGGGCCAACCCACTATGGGAGAACGATAACCCGTTAGTATACAATTATAACGCATTTGTAGCTGCTTTTAGAAGAACTTTTGACCCTCCAGGTAGAAAGGTTAATGCAGCCAGATTACTGTTACGCCTGAGACAGGAGAACCGAACACTTGTGGATTATGCACTAGAGTTCAGGTCTCTGGCGTCAGAAGTCAAGTGGAATGAGCAGGCGTATATGGATGTATTTTTGAATGGGCTATCAGATGTAATCCTTGATGAGGTTGCTACTAGAGAACTTCCTGAAAATTTAGAGGATTTAATTTCGTTCATTTCTCGTATAGATGAACGTTTAAGAGAGAGACAGAACACTCGAGAGAGGAACCGCATTTCTAAGTCCTGACTCCACGGCCTCATTACTTCCTGAACCTATGCAGATAGGCTATACCCGTCTCTCTGAGGAGGAGAGACAGTACAGGAGAAGGGAGGGGTTATGTATGTATTGTGGAGCCAGAGGTCATTTACTCTCGAACTGCCCTAACCGCCCGGGAAACGCTCGCACCTAAGTTTCTCTAGAGGACAGTCCTTGGGTGTTTCTATTTTGTCCTCTACTCCTAATTATAAAGATCACAGGCTTCTGCTACCAGTTTCCTTAACTTGGGAGAAGGAAGTAATAGAGGCTATGGCTTTGATAGATTCCGGAGCTGCTGAGAATTTTATCGACCAAGCCTTTGCCACTAAACACAATATCCCATCCCAGTTAAGGGAGACACCCTTGGCCGTTGAGGCCATAGATGGTAGACCATTACTGGACCCTGTTATCTTTCGTGAGACCATACCCATTAACTTAAATGTTGGGATCCTACACGTGGAAAATGTATCTCTTATGCTCATTTCGTCCCCTTCTGTTCCCATAGTTCTGGGGTATCCATGGTTGAAGAGACATAACTCTATTATCGATTGAGAATTAGGGGAGATACTCTCGTGGGGTCAGAGCTGCCAGGAGAGGTGTTTACGCAAGGTTTCTCCATTGGCTAATATTAACACACCAGGTAGTTCTACTCAGTCCACAGAGAAACAGATACCGTCCCTGTACCAAGACCTAAAGGCAGTATTCGACAAGAAGAATGCTGATTCATTACCAATATGACCAAACAAGGGGCTGATACTAAGACCTGGTCTACGGAGGCTCTTGTTGCTTTCAAGACTCTCAAATAACTTTTTGCTTCTGCTCCCATTCTAGTCCATCCTGATACGACTCTGCCGTTCTTACTCGAGGTCGATGCCTCTGAGACGGGAGTTGGCACTGTTCTGTCTCAAAGGTTAGGGGTGGACAAACCGTTACACCCTTGTGGGTTCTTCTCTAAGAAATTATCTGGTCCTGAAAGCAGATATGACATCGGTGATGGGGAACTGTTAGCGGTCATTAAGGCTTTAAAGGAGTGGAGACATTTACTAGAAGGGACATTACACCCTGTTACTATTTTAACGGATCATAAGAACTTGTCTTACATTGGGGAGGCTAAGCGCCTGTCCGCCAGGCAAGCTCGTTGGTCCTTGTTCCTCACTCACTTTAATTATGTACTTACTTATAGACCTGGTTCTAAGAACTCTAAAGCTGATGCTTTGTCTCGTCAATATGAACCGTTCACTATAACTGAGCCAGTCCTTTCCTCGATAGTTCCTAAGGGTAACATCATCGCTAACACGAGTCTCAGGATTCACTCTCCGTTGCTTGCTGAGATCATGAAATTACAGCATCTTGCGCCCAAACAGACTCCTGGGGATCGACACTTCGTTCCCGGCACTCTCCAACTAGAAGTGTTACGCTCTTTCCACAACAGCAAGGTGGCTGGGCATCCTGGCATTCGCAAGACGTATGCTTTGATCTCTAAGGATTTCTGGTGGCCTGATCTACGGAAAGATATTAAAGAATTCATCGGGGCGTGTGAGGTTTGTACCAAGACTAAGCAACCTCATTCGCTCCCATGCGGATTTCTGCACCCTTTAGAGGTTCCTGAAAAGCCATGGTCCTGTTTAGCTATGGACTTCATTGTTGATTTGCCTATCTCTAGAAAGCAGACTGTTATCCTCACTGTGGTGGACAGATTTACTAAGATGGCTCACTTCATTCCCTTACCTAAACTCCCATCTTCGCCCGAATTAGCAGAGATATTCGCTAGGGAGATCTTCCGTTTACATGGGATACCTTCCCAAATTGCATCTGACAGAGGTTCCCAATTTGTTTCCCGTTTTTGGAAATCCTTCTGCTCTCAACTAGGCATCAAATTGAATTTCTCTTCTGCCTACCATCCTCAGTCCAATGGAGCTGCTGAACGCACCAACCAAAAGGTTGAACAATATTTACGTTGTTTCGTTTCTGAACACCAGGTTGGGTCGGTCTGATTCCTTGGGCAGAGTTTGCACACAACAATCTCGTTTGTGATTCTACGCACTCTAGCCCCTTCTTCATGAATTATGGCTTTCATCCTTCCATTCTGCCTTCGGAGGCTTCTTCCCAAGGGGTACCGTCGGTTGATGTTCATGTTGCCAATTTAAGGAAGTTGTGGGACCAGACTCGACAAATTCTTCTGCACAATTCTATGCTGGTTAAAAAACACGCTGACACACGTAGAAGGGCTGCACCGGTATTTGTTCCAGGCGATAGAGTGTGGCTAAGTACTAGAACGGTTAAAAGTGCCTTCCATGAAGTTCCCTCCTCGGTATATTGGACCTTACAGGGTGTTGACTCGAATTAACCCAGTTGCGTATCGTCTAGCTTTGCCTACTACCTTACGCATTCCTAACTCGTTTCATGTTTCGTTGCTGAAACCACTAGTATGTAACAGATTCTCCTCCACGATCGCCCCTCCTCGCTCTGTTCAGGTGGAGGGTCAGGAGGAGTATGAGGTCAATTCCATCGTCGATTCTCGAATCTCCCGGGGGAAAGTACAATATCTGGTCGATTGGAGAGGATATGGTCCTGAGGAGAGAAGTTGGGTACCTCAGGAGGATGTTTATGCTCCCCGTCTCCGCAGGGCATTTCACTCTCGCTTCCCTTCTCGTCCTGGTTCCTTCCGCCCGGTGGGCGTATCTGAGAGGGGGGGTACTGTCAGGGTACCTGAGGTCTCTACCTCCGAGAGAGGTAGAGACTTAGTCGTCCATCCATCTGGACGGCCTGTTTTCTCTCTTCCTCGCGGTCCATCCGGTCATGCAAAGCCGGCCGCGAGGGAGTGACTCCCTTTTATAGCATGACGCCCGGAAGTCGACGTCAGGACGTCAAACCGGAACGACCTGTCACTCAATTGGTTCAGGACCAATCAGGACTCGTCGGAGGTGTGGCTACTTATCTGAACAGGGCATTTAACAGTGCTTCTTTCGTTAGCTCATTGCCCTGTCGTGGTTCTAGCTTGTTCTAGTCACTCTGTGCTCGTGTCTTCTAGTTATCCCTTTTGGTTTTGACCCGGCTTGTTTGCTCTACTCTGCTTATCTCTGTTACCCTTGATTCGGCTTGTCTCTCGCTTACCTGTCTTCTGTTACCCTCGACCTCGGCTTACCTTTGACCATTCTCTACTGTACTACTTACGTTAGTCCGGCCATTCTAAGGTCCGGTATACGTATCTGGCTACTGTTTGTACTCTGCGTGTTGGATCCCTGTCCCGATCCTGACAATTGTACATGTTTATTGGTTGTTTTCCAAAACCCCATGGGTGGTACTAATGTGTAAGAATGTGTATATAAGAACAATAAACCCACAGCTCTGTCTGTTCACTGCCTGACCCTCAACACGGAGCTTTGTCTTGTTCTTGGGGGTATTTATTGTATGCTGTTCCAGTTCGACTGCTAGGAGTGTAAACCTTTCGTATTGTTTTTCCTATTCGACTGTTTACAGCATTCGTATGTTTGAGAGCATTTGTATGCTTCTCCGGTTCGGTGGATTGGTGTCTACAGTAGCTGCCTTTATATCTGGAAGGGAATATCTCCTAAACGGCTGTTAACCCCTTTTATGCCTGGGGTTGCCGTTACAATTGGTGGCAAGCGGCGGGATCATTCCTACAACCAGAAGGACAGCTACAAGGAGACAACATTCCCTGGATTTACAAATTGAGGGCAACGCATGTCCCAGTACAGCGACCCTGACAGCACCAGGATGGAACCAGCAGTGGAGTACAGCTACTCTTTGGAGGAGTTTGACCGTATGATGTGGTTGCGGCTGAACTTCTACGGACCCAATTCACCTGAGAAATCCGTGAAGTTCGTGAGGAGCCTACTGTTCAAGACCCTGCTATACCGGGCAGTAGGTGATGGTCAGCTGCCACATTGGGTGGACCTCCACCGGCAGCTATATTTGTGGGACAGAGAGAGCCAAGTCTCCTCTCCTCAGCGGCAGAAGGCATTACAGGGGGCAGAGACAGTCGGTCCTGTCCCCCAGCAGCAGAGCCAAGTGCTGGGAGCCCAGTATCCATTCCCCATCGGCAGAGTGTCCAGCAGGGAATCGAGAGCCCAGTCTCCTTTCCCCAGCAGCAGGACACTGTATTGGGAGCGGAGAGAGTCGGTCTCCCTCCCAGTGGCTGGAAGTATGTTTGAGAGAGGAGCTTCTTACCCCCACTCCCCAGTGGCAGGCTGATTTACAGGGGGCAGAGACAGTTGGTCCTGTCCCTCAGCAGCAGAGCGATTTATTGGAAATTGGGAGCCCAGTCTCCATTCCCCAGCAGCATGCTGAGTTACAGGGGACAGAGACAGTCGATCCTGTCCCCCAGCAGCAAAGTGACTTACTGGGAGAGGAGAGCCTTGTCCTCCCTCCCCAGAGGCAGAGTGTCCAGCAGGGAATAGAGAGCCCAGTCTCCTTTACCCAGCAGCAGGACACTGTGCTGGGAGCGGAGACAGTCGGTCTCCCTCCCCAGCAGCTGAAAGTATGTATGGGAGAGGAGCTTGTTACCCCCTCTCCCCAGCGGCCGCTTAACGCACCAGGGGGAGACAGTAAGCCCCACAACTGTGCAGATGGGACCATGGTCTGTGCACTTACAGCACAGGGGGTAGGGACAGTCGGTCCTGTTCCCCAGCAACAGGGCTGTTTAGCCAAAGGGGAGACAGTCGGTCTCCCACCACAGCAGCATGGTGCTTTGTCCAAAGGGGAGATGATCAGTCTCCGCCGTCCAGCAGCACAGCTATGTATCCAAAGGGGAGACAGTCGGTCTCCCCCTCCAGCAACCAGGCTCCCACCAGGCTACATCCGTGGTAGTGCTGGCACCAGGGCAGAGTACAGCTGGTCTCTGCCCACCTCGCAACCCACCAATTCAGCGTACGAGTCCCCCACACAGCTGTGGTGAGGCACCTGGACATGGACAAGTTTTCCCCGTACTCAGGTGTAGTAACCATTTATTGAGGGTGGGCTGTACTACTAATTGTGTTTTATGGGTTGCTGGACTAACCAGGGCACTGACCGGCAGGAGGTCAGATACCCAGTTAGTCTGTTTGGAAAAGGGGAGAGATGTGACAAGACCAATCTCGCCACTGTGCATTGGATTAGCCTGGTTGCCGCCTGCTGCCTTTAGACTATGGTCCCATGTTGAAACGCTCGATTTTCCCCTGCAAAACGAGAAAGCCAGGTCATTCGGTACTTGCCCTATTTGAACAGTGATACCCCAGATAACTATGCCATGGAGCCCATTCGTATAACGAAAGACTATGTGAAAGACTTTGGCTCCATGGCAACTGAACTGTATGTATGTAATCTGAGCACCATTCAGTAATAATGTGCGCTCAGATCTAAGCTACCTGGGGATATGTTGAATGTATCTGTTTTATGCAATAGCTGCACAGTTATATCTTTTTATTAGAGATGTCCCGAATAGTTCGCTGGCGGATAGTTCCTGGCGAATAGTTCCTTACCATGGCGGGCGAACATATGCGATGTTCGATCCGCCCCCTATTCATCATCATTGAGTAAACATTGACCCTGTACCTCACAGTCAGCAGACACATTCTAGCCAATCAGCAGCAGACCCTCCCTCCCAGACCCTCCCACCTCCTGGACAGCATCCATTTTAGATTCAGTCGGAAGCTGCATTCTTAGTGAGAGGAGGGACAGTGTAGCTGCTGCTGATTTAATAGGGAAATTGATAGCTAGGCTAGTGTATTCAGTGTCCACTACAGTCCCGAAGGACTTATCTGATATCTGCTGTAAGGACAGCACCCCAAAAAGCCCATTTTAGGGCTAGAACATCAGTCTGCTTTTTTTTTTTTCCCTGTGTAATCTAATTGCAGTTGCCTGCCTGCCAGCGTGTGTGTCAGGCTCACAGCGTATACTGTGCCCACTTGCCCAGTGCCACCACTCATATCTGGTGTCACAATAGCTTGCATTTAAAAAAAAACAAAACTTTTTTGACTGTAATATAATAGCAGTCCGTTTCCTTCACACGTGTGCGTTTCAGGGCCTGCCAGGGCACAGTGTCACACCACTGCAACTCATATCTGGTGTAACAGTAGTGTACATTTAAAAAAAAAAAAACACTTTTTTGACTGTGAAATAATAACAGTCAGTTTCCTTCACGCGTGTGCGTTTCAGGGCCTGCCAGGGCAAAGTGTCACACCAGTGCAACTCATATCTGGTGTAACAGTAGTGTACAATTAAAAAAATAAACCTAGAAATCTGACTGTGAAATAATAGCAGTCAGTTTCCTTCACACGTGTGCGTTTCAGGGCCTGTCAGGGCACAGTGTCACACCAGTGCAACTCATATCTGGTGTAACAGTAGTGTACATTAAAAAAAAATAATAACATTTTGACTGTAATAGATTGAATAGCAGTTAGTTGTCTGCAAGCGTGTGTGTCAGGCCTACAGCGTCTACTCTGCCATCTTCTGCCAGTGCACAGTGCCACTCATATCTGTTGTCACAATAGCTTGCATTTAAAAACAAAAAAAGTTTTTGACTGAGTTATTTACACATCCGTTTGAAGAAATGAGTGATGCACAACCATTATTGCCAGAGGATGTAGATAACAGGGATATGTCTCAGTCAGGCAGCATTACACAAATGGACATACGGTGTGATGATAATGATGTTGTACCTGCTGCTGCTTCCTTTGCTGAGTTGTCAGATACAAGCGGTTGATGATGACGATGCGTCCCTGGGTGTCACGTGGGTGCCCGTTCGTCAAGAAGAAGAACAGGGCGAAAGTTCAGATGATGAGACAGAGAGGAGGAGGAGGAGACGAATTGGAAGCAGGGGGAGGTCATCGCAAGGAGCTAGTGGCACAGTCAGACAGCATGCATCGGCACCCAGGGTCAGCCCGACAGCACGCCAATCAACGCATGCTGTTGCCACCACCAGAATGCCGTCATTGCAGAGCTCAGCAGTGTTGACTTTTTTGGGGGTGTCTGCCTCTGACAACAGCAATGCCATTTGAAACCTGTGCCAAAAGAAACTGAGTCGTAGCAAGTCCAACACCCACCTAGGTACAACTGCTTTGCGAAGGCACATGATCGCACATCACAAACGCCTATGGGATTAACACATGAGTACAAGTAGCACACAAACTCAAAGCCGCCATCCTCCTCCTGGTCCAGCATCTTCAGCCACGTCCACCACTGCTGTCCTCCTTGCCCCCTCTCAACCATCCGCCACTCCGACTCTCGCCTTGAGCAGTTCCTGCTCATCCCACAGTCAGGTGTCTGTCAAGGACATGTTTGAGCGTAAGAAGCCAATGTCACAAAGTCACCCCCTTGCCCGGCATCTGACAGCTGGCTTGTCTGAACTCTTAACCCACCAGCTTTTACCATACAAGCTGGTGGAGTCTGAGGCGATTGTGCAAAATGAAGCAATGGCATGTTTGGCACACAGTGTGGGGGCAAGGGTCCATCTGACCACTGATACCTGGTCTGCAAAGCATGGTCAGGGCAGGTATATCACCTACACTGCACATTGGGTAAACCTGCTGACGGCTGCCAAGCATGGAATGCGTGGCTCTCCAGAGGAGTTGGTGACACCACCACGACTTGCAGGCAGGCCTGCTGCCACCTCCTCTACTCCTCCTACTCCATCCTCTTCCATAACCTCCTCGGCTGAGTCCTCTTCTGCTGCTGCGTCTTGCTCCACATCAACGGCACCCCCCCCCCCCCCAGCTCCCAAGGTACTATTCCACATCCCGGATACGGCAGTGTCACGCCGTCTTGGGGTTGACTTGCCTGAAAGCAGAGAGTCACACTGGACCAGCACTCCTGTCCGCCCTGAACGTACAGGTGGATCAGTGACTGACTCCGCACCAACTGGAGATTGGCAAAGTGGTTTGTGACAACGGAAGAAATTTGTTGGCGGCATTGAATTTGGGCAAGTTGACACATGTGCCGTGCATGGCACATGTGTGTAATCTGATCGTACAACACTTGCATTAGTACCCATGCTTACAGCACATCCTGAAGCAGGCCAGGAAGGTGTGTGGCCATTTCAGGCGTTCCTACACTGCCATGGCGCACTTTTCAGATACCCAGCGGCGAAAGAACATGCCAGTGAGGCGCTTGATTTGTGACAGCCCGACACGTTGGAATTCAACACTCCTAATGTTCTACCGCCTGCTCCAACAAGAAAAAGCCGCTAACGACTATTTGTATGACCGGGGTGCTAGGACAGCCTCTGCAGAGCTGGGAATTTTTTTGCCACGTTACTGGACGCTCATGCGCAATGCCTGTAGGCTCATGCGTCCTTTTGAGGAGGTGACAGACCTAGTCAGTCGCACCGAAGGCACCATCAGCGACATCATACCATTTCTTTTCTTCCTGGAGCGTGCCCTGCGAAGAGTGCTGGATCAGGCCGTAGATGAGTGTGAAGAGGAAGAGTTGTGGTCACCATCACCACCAGAAACAGCCTTATCAGCATCGCTTGCTGGACCTGCGGCAACGCTGGAAGAGGATTGTGAGGAAGAGGAGTCAGAGGAGGAATGTGGCTTTGAGGAGGAGGAGGAAGACCAACCACAACAGGCATCCCAGGGTGCTCGTTGCCACCTATCTGGTACCCGTGGTGTTGTACGTGGCTGGGGGGAAGAACATACCTTCAGTGAGATCACTGAGGACGAGGAACGGGACATGAGTAGCTCGGCATCCAACCTTGTGCAAATGGGGTCTTTCATGCTGTCGTGCCTGTTGAGGGACCCTCGTATAAAAAGGCTGAAGGAGAACGACCTGTCCACACTACTAGACCCCAGGTATAAGCAGAAAGTGCCTGAAATGTTACCGAATTACCGCAAGTTGGAAAGGATGCAGCAGTTCCAAAATAAATTAAAAAGTATGCTTTACACAGCGTATAAGGGTGATGTCACAGCACAACGGGAATCTAACAGGGGAAGAGGTGAAACTAATCCTTCTCCTCCCACGACCACGCCGGCAAGGACAGGACACTTTACAGACGTGTTGTTGATGGAGGACATGCAGATCGTTTTAAGTCCTATGCATCGCCACAGCCCTTCGGGGTCCACCCTCAGAGAACGACTCGACCGACAGGTAGCAGACTACCTCGCCTTAACTGCAGATATCGACACTCTGAGGAGCGATGAACCCCTTGACTACTGGGTGTGCAGGCTTAACCTGTGGCCTGAGCTATCCCAATTTGCGATAGATCTTCTGACCTGCCCCGCTTCAAGTGTCCTGTCAGAAACGACCTTCAGTGCAGCAGGAGGTATTGTCACTGAGAAGTCGCCTAGGTCAAAAAAGTCTAGATTACCTCACCTTTATTAAGATGAATGAGGGATGGATCCCGAAGGGACTGACAGTGGGCAATACATTTGACTAAAAAAGGCCTGATCAGGGGGACGTGAGAGGGATTAAACTGATAAGAATAGTACTACTTAACACACCACTCCTATCTGGTGGCACATTAGATTGCACGCGCAGTGCCCCAAATTTGAAGTAGGAGGACCGACCAAGCATATTTTTCCATCTCCCGGTTCCTAAAATCAATGCCATATACACGTCCCCTGTTAGGGGACGTAACAGGGATTACACTGATAAGAATAGTGCTACTTAACACACCACTCCTTTCTGGTGGCACATTAGATTACACGCGCAGTGCCCCAAATTTGAAGTAGGAGGACCAACCAAGCATCTTTTTCCATCTCCCGGTTCCTAAAATCGATGCCATATACACGTCCCCTGAACGGTACATGGCTAGCTTGGTATTCAACCTTGTGCAAATGGGGAGTTTGCGGTTGTGCAAATGGACTGTTTGCGGTTGTTAGCGGTGCGTTAAATGGGGAGTTTGGTCTGTCACTGTGAAGCAGGCGTAACCCTTACACTACCTGATCGATACAACATCATACCTGATGTTTTAAAGCACGTTATTCCAAACAATTTAGGAATGTTAGGTGATTTATGCCCTTTATGGATTAAAACCAGACTCTGCATCTACTATGTAATTTTCCATGGGAGTTTTGCCATGGATCCCCCTCCAGCATGCCACAGTCCAGGTGTTAGTCCCCTTGAAACAACTTTTCCATCACTATTGTGGCCAGAAAGAGTCCCTGTGGGTTTTAAAATTTGCCTGCCTATTGAAGTCTATGGCGGTTCGCCCGGTTCGCCCGTTCGCAAACATTTGCGGAAATTCGCGTTCGCCATTTGCGAACAGAACATTTTATGTTCGTGACATCTCTAATTTGTATGTATTTTATTGTCTTTTGCTACCAATGGAGTTTTGCCTCTGTCCTTGGAGATAATTGGATTACTTCCCAATTATCTCCAGGATAGAAGACTCTGTGGAACTGGTTTTGAGCAGAAAAGCCATGCTTCATTTGGTCACAAAGGACTTCGATCTATCTTTTGAACCACTGGACCAATTTGGATGATTTTGACATATGTTTGTATTTGGAGTATGCTGATTCTGAAAATGTGAATGTGATGTATACTTTTAAAGTTATGAATAATGTGGTGAAACTGTATTTCTCTGCCTGTGATAATTACATGAACCCATTGTGTAAGGTAATTGTATCACAGGCAGAGGGGAGGATTTTGTGTGGGAGTGTCTGAGTGTATTGTACGTGTTTATTGGTTGTTTTCCAAAACCCTGTGGGTGGTACTAATGTGTAAGAATGTGTATATAAGAACAATAAACCCACAGCTCTGTCTGTTCACTGCTTGACCCTCAACACGGAGCTTTGTCTCGTTATTGGGGGGATTTATTGTATGCTGTTCCAGTTCGACTGGTAGGTGTGTAAACTTTTCGTATGGTTTTTCCTTTTCGGATGTATACAGCATTCATATGGTTCCGGTTCGGCTGTTTACGGCATTCATATGCTTCTCCAGTTCGTTGGATTGGTGTCTACAGTAGCTGCCTGTATATCTGGAAGGGAATATCTCCTAAACGGCTTTTAACCCCTTTTATGCCTGGGGGTGCCGTTACACACTGCAACCTCAACAGGCCCATGCAAGTTTTACCGTCATGGCAGGAGACCTTCAAGGCTAAATTTGAGTGGATTTGTCAAGCCTTTTGGCTCCGCTTGCAAAGCAGATCGCACCAGCAGACCTCCCCTACCGATCTGGAGAGCCAGGCTACAACAGGGGCCACTCGACCGTCTTCCAATCGGAAGACCTTATCGGAGTTGAACCCAGCCGGTTACTCGGACCCGACACAAAGCCAAGTCTGCTGAAAGACAAGTTATCCTAAACTGTCATAAGGCTCGGGGTAGGGGGATTGCAATAAAGCCAGGTCCCAATGACCATAACCACCAGGGCACAATGCATAATACGATAGGTGTAGGCTGAGTTTGGCCATAACTAAAAGCAGCTCCCTCTGTACAGAGGTTTGAAATAACTGTTCTAAGATGTACTCATACCCAGCGGTCTTTACATACTATTATTTAGCAACCTGTCGGTTGGTGTAGAATATTTGGTCATAATCTTTTGTTATACCCCTAACCATATCTCAACATGGCTAGATTACACAGACGTGTATTTAACCCCTTAACGACGAGTGACGGACGAGGTCCGTCACTCAGGGGAATGCGTTAATGACGAGTGACGGACCTCGTCCGTCACCCGTTAAAATTAACCCCAGATCGCCGCAATCGTGGTGATCGTGGGGTTAATGGTGCTCCGGTCTGCCTCTGCATTAGAGGCAGACCGGGAGCACCGGATCGGGCTGCCCCAGTACATGTGCCCGCTCTGACAGCATGTCTGAGCGGGCACATGTGCTCTCTATACTCACCTCCGCCTCCCTGCACTTCCTGGTTCTGTGTGAAGTGCAGGGAGACGGATCTTCAGTGATCCTGCCCCCTGGTGGAAAAAAAAATAGTAAAATTAAAATCCCACCCCCCTCTACCCCCCCTTTACCCATTTTAATAAAAAATTAACCCCTTCCCTGCCAATTGATCACTGACTACAGTGATCAATTGGCAGGGATTCAATTTTACTAAGATCTGATTTTTTTTTTTAACCCCTGAGGGTTAATTCTTTTTTTTAACCCTCAGGGGTTCAATTTATTTTATTAATTAATTTAAATATTTTAAAATTATAAATTTAGCTAGCTGGGGAGGGTGGAAGTTAGTGGGGAATTGGGGGATTTAGTATTACGCTAACTAGGGGTTAACGTTAAAAAAAGTTTAAAAATAAGCTTTAAAAAGTTAAAAAATTAAGTAAAAAAAAAGTTTTAATAACATTTAAGTTAAAAATTTAAAAAAATAAACCCTTTACCCAGTCCAAATAAAAATTAACCCCTTCCCTGCCAGTCGATCACTGCCTACAGTGATCAAAATACAGATCACAGTATTATACTGTTCTAATTTTTTTTTAACCCCTGACGATTAACTTTTATTTATTTTTTAACCCTCAGGGGTTAAATTTATTTAATTAACTAATTTAAATATTGTATAATTAAATATTTTGCTAGCTGGGGTGGGTGGGAGTTATGGGAAAATGGGTAATTTACTGTTAGTGCTGCTTACTGCTAGTTAGGGGTTAACGTAAAAAAAAAAGCTTAGAAAAATTTTAAATCTGTAAAAAAAAGTTTTACGAAAGTTTAGGAAACTTTAAAAAAATGAATAATCAAAACAAAAGTTTAAAAAATAGTTTTAAAAAGTAAAAAAAGTTTTAAAAAGTAAAAAAATACATTTAATAACGCTCATTACCACTACACCTGGTACAAGCTAGCGGAAAAATGATCCCACGCTAAGGTTCAAAATATGCCTTTTGAAATACCCTGGGATGTCTTCTTTAAGAAATGGTATGGCTTTATAGGGTATTTGGTTTATATAGCCTGGTAAAATACTCTAAAATGGGACATGGGCACAGCGTAAAAATTAAAAGTTTGAAAAAAAATGGAATGGCTGTGTCCCAAATGTGCCCCTCCGATGTCCACATATACCTGGCAAAGGTACATACGGGGGTATTTTTGTACTCAGCAGACATAGCTGAGCAACATATGAAGTATTATACAGTGGTAGTACACATAAGGTTTGCAAAATATACTGTGCAAACTCACTTTGTGTGTCAAAAAGGCAGAAAAAACGCTTATTACCACTACACCTGGTACAAGCTAGCGGAAAAATGATCCCACGCTAAGGTTCAAAATATGCCTTTTGAAATTCCCTGGGATGTCTTCTTTAAGAAATGGTATGGCTTTATGGGGTATTTGGATTATATAGCCTGGTAAAATACTCTAAAATGGGACATGGGCACAGCGTAAAAATTCAAAATTTGAAAAAAAATGGAATGGTTGTGTCCCAAATGTGCCCCTCCGATGTCCACATATACCTGGCAAAGGTACATACGGGGGTATTTTTGTACTCAACAGACATAGCTGAGCAAAATATGAAGTATTATACAGTGGTAGTACACATATGGTTTGCAAAATATACTGTGCAAACTCACTTTGTGTGTCAAAAAGGCAGAAAAAATGCTTATAACCACTACACCTGGTACACGCTAGCGGAAAAATGATCCCACGCTAAGGTTCAAAATATGCCTTTTGAATACCCTGGGGTGTCTACTTTAAGAAATGGTAGGCCTTTGTGGGGTAGTTTGAATTTAAAACCTGCAAAGATGCTTGGAAATTGCACATAGGCCCGGCGTCAAAATTCAAAGTTCGGTCAAAACTGATATGGCTTGGTCTCCTATATGGCACTGTAGCTTCACAAAATAGTGCCATAGACATACAATGGGGGTGTCCTTTTACTCAGAAGACTTAGCTGAGCATAATTTGGGGGGTTTGAACTTAGTGGCACACATGAAATATACAAAATGCCCAGCAAAAATGCAATCCGTATGTAAAAAATGCACAAAATTATTTTTTACCACATACTTTGGCATGTAATGGTAAAAAAATGGGGGCATGTTAAGGCACAATATGCACCTTATGAGATACCCTGGAGTGTCTTCTTTTACAAATGGTAGGCCTTTGTGGGGTGTTTTGAACAGTCAAACTGTTATAATACCCCAAATGGAAGCATAGGCTCATTAAATCCGTCTCTCAAAATTCTACTGTGAATACTGAAAAGGACAGGTCTCCTGTATGGCACTGTAGCTTCACGAAATAGTGCCATAGACATACAATGGGGGTGTCCTTTTACTCAGAAGACTTAGCTGAGCATAATTTGGGGGGTTTGAACTTAGTGGCACACATGAAATATACAAAATGCCCAGCAAAAATGCAATCCGTATGTAAAATATGCACAAAATTATTTTTTACCACATACTTTGGCATGTAATGGTAAAAAAATGGGGGCATGTTAAGGCACAATATGCACCTTATGAGATACCCTGGAGTGTCTACTTTTACAAATGGTAGGCCTTTGTGGGGTTTTTTTGAACAGTCAAACTACTATAATATCCCAAATGGAAGCATAGGCTCATTAAATCCACCTCTCAAAACTCTACTGTGAATACTGAAAAGGACAGGTCTCCTATATGGCACTGTAGCTTCACGAAATAGTGCCAAAGACATACAATGGGGGTACCGTTGTACTCAGCAGAAGTAACTGAACACATAATAAAACTTTGTACAGGAATAGCACACACCAACTTTACAAAATACACATGAGAAGTTCTTTGTTATAAGTTTGTGTGCGAAAACCCCCAAAAAACACAATTTTACTCCAATATTTAGCAGAGGTTGGCGGTAAAATGGCTACGTAGAAAGTGTCAAAACAACCTTAGGTAAATAGCCTGTGGTGTCTACTTTATATAAATATATACTTTTGTGTGGCAATTTTGTTTTCTTTTATGGCTATTAGGCTTACAAGACAAACATACCAAATTCTAAAATCGCTCCACATAAAAAGTTTATTTTACTCCTTGTGCTTTGTGACCTGTAACTACCAAAAAAAACTTAAAATCCCAGACACATTATATATTCTGTAATTCAGAACAACTAAATGAATTTATTTTTAATTACTTTTCTTAACCTGCACTAATCATGTACACATTATTATTGCAAAAACTGTAAAAAAACACACAAAAATTCATTTTTTTGCATATTTCTGTATTTTTTTTATAATAAATAAGCATTTATATATATGTGTGTTACATCAAATTAAAGCCCTTTCTGTCCTTTAAAAAACGGTATATAATATGTGTCGGTGCAATAAATTAGTAAAATGCAAATTGCAGTTGAACGCAAATAGCAAAAAATGCAAAAAATGCCGTTGTCATTAAGTGAAAGACAAGCTTCTGAAGCTCTGTCCTTAAGGGGTTAAACTAGGCAATGCTCCCTGTTTAGTTAGTAAAGCTCTCAGCTCTTGAAATGTCTGCATTCTATGAGCTCACAGAGTAAAGAATGGAGTGCATATAGCATGTGTCAGATCCACTTATGAGGCCTCTCATAGCAACTAAGTTTAGCCAAAAACCCTGTTGAAGTTTAATATATATGTGTATTGCTGTAAGTTAATGACAAGTTTGTATTATCTTGATATTTATTTTAACAAAAATGTGCAGTATCATCAGAAACTAACAATTGTTTTCCTATGTCTCTTGATTAAGTTTGCAACATCTGTTGTGGCTTTTGCAAACATGTATGTCTAACTTATGCACAACTAAAATAAAGAGTTAAAAAAACAAAACTTTCATAGGCTTCTTCATCTTAGTTTAGAGGTCCCGCAAGGCCAACTCCCATCCTCACGCTAGGAGGTACAAAGCCCAGTGACCCAACGCATAGTTAAAACCTTGCACTGTAGTATAGTCAGGGCCTCATCTGTCACTGCCAATCTTTCTTAAATCTTGTAATTGTCACAGAAAGGCCAACACCTTGCTCTTATGTCACTGGCATCAAAAAGCCCCCACAAGCCAAATCACAAATAGAGCCTCCCTAGCCGCTTGGCAATTAGTCTCACCTGTCTCCAAACTAGTTAGATTAATATAATTTCCCACTTGGCATTAGTTATAGTTAGCAGGTTCACTTCATACATATCACTATCATATTGATAATCAATTTGTTTACTTTACACCCATAATATGTCTAACACTTCGCTATACTGAGATGGACTATCGCTTCCCACCACCCCGACCAGCTCTAACCAAGTCTCATAGGTAATTTTAATCCAATATACAATAAAAAAAAAACAAGTAAAATATGGCACTAAGATTATTTGTAAAAATTCCAAATGATCAATAATTAGGTAAAAGCAAATAAAGCTATATCATTTTTATAAGAGAAAAATTTACAAGGTTTCTAAAAAAAAGTACAAAAAAAAGAGTTTTTTCAATTATATTAATATAATGTTTTTTTATAGATAAATGATTGTATGTGTGTTTTTAATCAATTTTATATTTTTTGTTATTAATTTGTTCTTTCTACTTCCCTTCTTAATATATATTTATTATATGAATGTGTTTGTCTCTTTGATATTTATATCTTTAATATACCAAGTATGTCCCCCGTTTAAAACATCAAATTTGGCGCCAAATTGAGAAGGTTGTTGTCCGTGACGTCACGTCCGGTTTCGCTGGCTGAATAGAGTCACCATCTCGGTACACCAAAAGGGGCACTTTTTTAGCACTACGTATCTCGCACCTGAGGAAGACGCAGACTGTGTTGAAATGTGTTATGCTTTGATTGTGAACTTGTATGACACCAAACAAATTGAGATGTAGGATTTTTAATATTTATTGTATTATTAAATGTGTAACACCGTTGAAACTACAGTGAAGTGGGAGTTGGAGAACATGTCCAAGAGAGGCTGTTCCCTAGTTTAGCCGTAACCAGCAGACTAAATTCAGCTTTATATCCCTAGTTATTTGCCAGCCCTGTATGACATCAAAAGAATATGTTACGCATCTAAGGAAACAAGAATAGAGTAATCCGAAAAACCATTCACCTGCTACATCGGATCATCAGAAGTTCTGAAACACACTGCCTCAAGACTGTAGCAGTACTTACCCTCTTCAGGGGCCGGCCGGGGTCCTCTTTTCTCGCCGCGCGTGGTCCTGCTCCTGCACGAGCCGCGCGCGGCTCATCCAACGACGAGATCAGGAAGGCAGGCAGTGACCGCGAGAAGCGGTCACGTGTCCCGCGAGAAGCGGTCACGTGTCCCGCCTGACACTAAGAGCGCGCCGCGCGTCTCGGGCACGCTCTTAAAGGGACAGTGGGAGACAAAATTAGAATCAGTCTCCCATTGGCCCCTGTCATGCCACGTTCCCCATACACTCACGTTTTGGGGGCGTGGATATAACAGGGGACAATCAAAGTGAACATTAGGGTATTTATACTCACCTGTTTCCTTTGCACCTTGCCCTATCGTGGTTTCTGTTCAGTTCCCTTTAGTGCTTGTTTCGTTCAGTTGTTTTTTTGGTGCTTGACCTTGGCTTTGTTCCTGACTCCGTTCTCTCTTTATCCTTGCTTGTTTATCTGCTGGTTTGTCCTCCTGTGTACCAGTCCCCGGCTTGTTCTACTTTACGCTGTCTCTCCGTTCCCTTGACCTCGGCTTGTTCTGGACTCTGTCTTTTCTTGTACTCGTCTAAGTCCGGCCATTCTAAGGTCTGGTAAGACGAGTCCTGTTTTCTTGTCTCTTGACTATCTGGACTATTTCTGCGTGTTGGGGTATATTACCGTGACAAAGACAAGGTGTTAAATAACCCACCCTCTTGTATGATAGGCTGGTGATCCGGTTCATGTGAACATGTGTTGTTAGTTAATATTACAAAGTTGCTACAAGAATGATTAGGATGACACCCGAAAAATAAATAAATACGTGTGTGTGTGTGTGTGTGTGTACATAGGTCAGACTTCATTTTATCAGCTTTTATTACTTGTCTGGAAATGAAAATTAATTTTAAACCCCTTGTGGACCTATATTTCACTGGGGCATGCTTATACTGCCAGCTTATCGCTTATCTGGGTAGAAATATAAAGCCAAAATTAAGTAAAGTGTTCTGATTGAATTTTGACAAATACTGGAGTAAAAGCTGACCCATCAGCTATTCAGCTGTAAAAGCTAAACACAGTCAAGTCTGTAAAATAAAATAGCTGTATTTTTCCGTGAACTTATGTATCTAATATGTCCAAAGATACTTATATGCAAATAAAAAAGGAAAAAACAAATAAAGTCCTTCAGTGCATAAAATGTGTCCCTGGTGACACTAGAATAAAGGGTGTGTGAATAGGCAGAAACATGCCAAATCGATCGAGTTTTACTGCAAGTCAAGGCAGCAGTCCATAACAGGTCTTGATGTGTATTACGTGAAATTATATCACACCACACATTTCATGACTGCAATCCGTCTAAAATGAAATTTCTGTGAAAATTGCACAAATTATGGTAGAAGGCGGCTTAAAATTACAGTCATAAAAATATGAACAAAATAATGCTTGGTGAGGTAGTGATTTGAATAATGCTTCTGCCAGTAATTACAATAAAACCCCCAGGGCAAAACCATCCAAAAGCTAAATTCTACTACTAATCGGTTAAATCATTTATATTATTATTTTATAAATTATTTTGGGGGATATATTAATAATCAAAAACATTTTTCCATTTCATTATAAAATGTATATGGGGAAATGTACCAAGTCTTTTCACCTATGGGCTATCAGTGTTATCTCTTTTGTATTACCTATACAACATCTCTGATGTATGCCCATTTAACCTGTACATTTTAGATCAGATTTCTTCTTGACATCAAAAAAGCTTCGGATAATTTCCAGATTACTGTTTGTCAATCATTTTATACACTGTGTACATTATCAAGGTTCTTTTCTAAATACTTATGGAATGAGCAGCTATTGGCTCCATATTTGGTGAAGTTACATAGTTACATAGCTGAAAAGAGACATGTATCCAAAGCCTTTTTCACATCTGATTTTGCTGTTGATCCAAAAGAAGGCAATCCCCCCCCCCCCACCCAGTTTGAAGTGCTTTCAATGTTACAACAAACTATAAAAAATACCTTCTTGACCCAATAATGATAGCCCAATTTGTCTATGGATCCAGAAGCTATTACCTCACAATTTAAAAACTTTATCCCTGAATATTTTGTGTTTGCAAGTATTTTTTGAATTGCTGTTTAAACATTCGTGCAGATACTGATAAAACCAACTCTTCAGGCAGAGAATTCCACATCCTTATTGTTAGTACCGTAAAAAAAAAACTTTCCTTTGCCTTAGACAAAATCTTTTTTTTTCCAGTCTAAATGATAACCCAAGTCGTAATAAAAAGAGATATCTAGCCTCAAGTTCAAAATCCAATAGATTGCTAATCTGATTCTCATTAGAAGTTACTTGATTTGCTATGCTAGTCCTGGGGCTTCGTAGCTCCATCTCTGAGTAGTGAGGTAAA
This sequence comes from Pelobates fuscus, assembly GCF_036172605.1. NCBI lineage: Eukaryota > Metazoa > Chordata > Amphibia > Anura > Pelobatidae > Pelobates > Pelobates fuscus. The sequence continues at coordinate 38,633,052 of NC_086326.1, forward strand.
CTTCTAAAAAATAAACATTATGTTTCTTTAGATCGTTAGACTACCTTTTGAGTGCCGTTGTTTGTTTTTGGAGCTACTGATGCTACTTTGATTAGTGTCATTGCCACTATTTCCTGTTTGGAAATCATAATAGTCAGCTAACGAAGTATGTGCACCTGACCTTGCCCTTCTAAACCTTCTATGAGATTTTTCATTGATGATCTTGAAATCTTGATATTCACATTGAAATGCCCTATGTATTTTTTTTTTCCTTTTAAAAATTTTATTGTGAGATTTAAATTTAGATTCCATCAACCCATACGGGGGATTCTCTTTGAATAATATCACTCCCTCTATCTCCTTTTCCAACAACTTATTTGTCTCAGCTACATTTTCTTTTGCAATAGTGACTAGGAAATTCATAAGTTTAGAGGGCCATTCTAAGAGCATCTCATATACAGAGACATGGAAAAATTATGGGAGTGTGTAACATTGTTTGACTTATTACCATCACTGATTATATAATCAGTGTCATGCTCTCTCACCATGGAAACTCATTAGATATAATCTGCGAATGTCTGGCTTTTTCTATCCTCATTGCAGTCACCTTTATTTGGTTAAATTGTATTCATGATATTTAACCCATGCACTACATATACACAATATAAATATACATCAGTATGTAGTGCCCAATTCGGTGGAGGAAATAATGTAGAGATCGCAGTATTTTTTTAGGTCCCCTATCACAAAGGTGGCCAAAAGGTAGATTCCCATGTGTCGTAACACTCCCACAATGCATTGCCATTGATCTACCATTTGTTCATCTTTGTAGGGTTGTATTTAGCACTGAGCAGTGTTTGTATGTTTGAATGTCAGATTACTTTTTGTAAGGAGTATGTGTGTGTCAGTGTAGCAGTATGTTTTAATGTAGTGATGACATTTGAATGCAGAGGTGTATTTGTGTGAGGTGTTGTTGTTTGAATGCTGAGATGTATGCACATATACACATACACTGCAACACACACAGACACACAAATGCACACACTGACACACATGCAGATACAGAGACACACATACTGACACAGATGCAGGTACACAGAAACACAGATACATATCCTGACACAGATGCTGGTACATTAACACACAGAAACACACAATGACACACACATAGATGCACAGACACACAGATAAACACACTGACACACATGCATATACACAAACACAAAAAAACACACTGACACAGATACAGATACATAGACACACAGATGAACACACTGACACAGATACAGATACATAGACACACAGATGAACACACTGACAAGCATGAAGTTGCACAGACACACAGAAATACACAGATACACACATGCAAATACACAGACACACAAAAATACACACAGACACATATACAGATACACAGAAACACACAGTGACACAAATAGAGATACACAGACACACAGATGCACACATTGACTAACATGCAGACACACATATACACGTACATTTTCCTACCAATTGCAGGAGAGTGGATTCAATGGGGGCCAATCTGCTTCTGAGGCTGTTGGGAGTCAGAGGATGGCTTCTCCTCCTCTATGGCTTCTCCTCCTGACTTCTCTCCTGTGTGGCTCGGTCTCTGATAACTGGAACAAAGTGACCAACTTTCACTTCCTCCCAGCAATGCCAGTCTTAAAGGGGCCTGTTAGTGCACTGTGGTGCTTTAACACTGCATCCAATGATGATACATGCATCCAATGATGACACACGCTTCACTACCCGGACCCCAGTGCAGAAGTTCTGCATCAAGGCCCAATTTATATATCACCAATTTATATTACTTCTGGAGAGTGCTAGAGCCTTCAACAGCATGGTTGATACCGACTGTCCCATATTCAGCAATCAAGCAGTTATTGGGGACCCTACTAGCAGAGCTGCATGTTACTGCACAAGCAATCTTTCCAGCACTTGAGAAGAGAGGCTCCTACTCTCAATGCTGCTTTGTTTGTTCATGCTTGAATCATGGTGGCTCCTGCTACTCAGGTATGGTATATTTTGCAAACAAAATCTGTGTAAGTCATATATACACAATTTTGATAGTGAAGGGGTTAATATCTGATATAATGCTTCATAGTAAATTAATTACATTAATTGTATCAATATAACCAGAAGTCCTTGGGATTGCAATAATAGAAAATAAAATACAACAACTGCACTCCCTACTCAAAGAGCAGCAGCTAGTTGACAAAAACAATATTAAATAGCACTTTGGTCCCCTTGACTCTCTTTTCTGCTCTTATGTTTTGTGCATGTAATGCAGGGGAGGCCAGAATGTAGACCCCCGCCTGTTGTAGCACTACAACCCCATTATGTATAACCAGCCATAAGGCTGATATTGTAAAATATATATTGGTGCTGTTTCTTACCAGAGCAATTAAAATAAAAAAAATATATATACACCCTTTTCTTGTCTTGCACAATTGCACGTTAATTGTAGGCGTATAACTAATTACCCTGTTGATTTAGCCATTTATAAACACATACAGTATCTCACAAAAGTGAGTACACCCCTCACTCACTTTTGTTGCCAATGGTTTAGACATTATTTGCTGTGTGTTGAGTTATTTTGAGGGGACAACACATTTACACTGTTATACAGGCTGTACACTTACTACTTTAGAATGTAGCAGACTGTCATTTCTTAATTGTTGTCACATGAAAATATATAATAAAAGAATGACAAAAAATGTGAGGGGTGTACTCCCTTTTGTGAGATACTGTACCTAGGTTTTGGTCTAACAAAATTTTGGGTCATTGATAACCTGTGTGACCCATAGGGTGTGGACAAGACACATTGGATGTGAGGTCATGGAAGATATTACTGTAATAATTATCCCTATTTATGTAATGATTTAAATGAGAAAAATAAGTGCGTGCAAAGAATTCAACTCCTTTAATTCCAGCTACGTGCAATAAAGGTTTGTGTGCTTACATTTCTGTGTTCATTTTCATTTTCTTTTTATAATCATGTATTTTTTTTTTATTTTTTTATAAAACTAAGTGCTCCCATTCTCTAAGTGCAACAAACGGAAGGGGATGCTCCCCACTCAAATATCCTTAAATCAACAACTTTTAGTTCAATATTATTAAAATTGATTGGACTTTATTATTGATTGGACCCTGGGCAAAGCATTTGCTTGGGCCCCCTGGATCCTATTGCAAGGGTGACAAAAAGGTAGATCACCATCTGTTGTGAAACTCCAACAATGCATTGACAGCTGGGGATCTACCATTTACCCATGTTTGCAGGTTTTTATTTAGCACTGACCAGTGTTTGTGTGTTTGAATGTAAGCATGTTTTTGTATGGAATATGTTTGTGTAAATATATGCTTGTAAGTGGTGTTTGCGTTTGAATGCAAGCATGTATTTATGTGTGTTGGTTTTTGAATGCAAGGGTGTGTTTATATATATATAAGTTTGATGTTTAACAGAGAAGTGTGTTTGTATGTAGTGTTGATATTTCAACATAGGAGTGTGTTTGTATATAGTGTTAAAGTTTGAATTCAGGGGTGTATTTGTGTGTTGTGCTGGTGTGTGAATGCTGAGATGTATGCAAATATATACACACACACACACACACACACACACACACACACACACACACTGAAACACATGCAGATACCCAGATATACACACTGACACACATGCAGTTATACAGTCACATATACACACACTGACAGTGAGTCACACACACTGGCATACAGATACATAACCTGTCAAACATGCAGATACACAGATATACACACCAATATACACACTGGCATATACACACACACAGATACACATACTGATAACATACAGATACATGGAAATACACAATGACAACATACAGGCACACAGATACACATTCTGACATACATACACACATATACACACACTTGCAGATACACAGATACACACACAGACTACATACAGATACACACACATATATATATATATATATACACTGACACATACACACAGATACACAGACACATGGTGACAGACATGCTGACAAACACACAGGTATATGCTGGCAGACATACCTATACAGACACATACTAACACGCACATGCTAACACACACAGACATACTAAAAGGCATGCTGACCGATTCACCGACACACAAATACACTGACATACTGACACATACAGACATACTGATACAGACAAGCGCGCACACACACACACTGACAGCCATACTGACACACAGAGACACATAATCTGACAACCATACCGACACACACACATTCTGACAAGCATATTGACACACACACAGACATATTGGCACACACACACTGACAGACATACTGACAGACACACATATACCGACATACAGTCACTGACACACACACACTGACAGGCATACTGACACACTGACACACAGAGTCACACACACTGACATACAGATGCATAACCTGTCAAACATACAGATACACAGATATACACACCAATATACACACTGACATATACACATATACAGATACACATACTGATAACATACAGATACATGGAAATACACAATGACAACATACAGACACACAGATACGCATTCTGACATACATACACACATATACACACACTTACAGATACACACACAGACTACATACAGATACACACACATATATATACACTGACACATACACACAGATACACAGACACATAGTGACAGACATGCTGACAAACACACAGGTATATGCTGGCAGACATACCTATACAGACACATACTAACACGCACATGCTAACACACACAGACATAATAAAAGGCATGCTGACAGATTCACCGACACACAAATACACTGACATACTGACACATACAGACATACTGATACAGACAAGCGCGGACACACACACACTGACAGCCATGCTTACACACAGAGACACATAATCTGACAACCATACAGACACACACACATTCTGACAAGCATATTGACACACACACAGACATATTGGCACATGCACACTGACAGACATACTGACAGACACACATATACTGACAGACATTCACCGACACACACAAACTGATAGACATACTGACACACACATACATACTGACAGACAGACATACTGACATACAGACATATACTGACAGACATCCACAGGCACACACACACACAAGCTGACAGACATACTGACACAGACATATCCTGACATACATTCACAGACACACACAAACTGACAGACACACACAAAATGTACACTTTTAAGCCCACCCTCCAGTTTCCTACCTTGGAGAGTTGTGGCTCGTGGCTGAAGCTGTTGGGAGTTGGAGTCTGACTCTCCCGGCCTGGTCCCCTCCTCTCTGTCTCCTCCATCTTTCCCGAGCAGCTCATCTCTTTGTGGGAGAAATTGACTCGCGGCCGTCACTTCCGCCCATGTTGCCAAAAAGCAAGAGGGCCCAGTTGTGTTGTTAAAGCATCACAGCGTACAACTGGCCCCTGCTAACACAAGCCCACCGAGTGGCCCTAAGTGCAGGGGCCACACAGTGGGCCTCCTTAGTGTGCGGGTCCTCGGTAGCACTGGTGGGCTTATGGAGAGGAAAAAAAAATGGTGGAGGGCAGCGGGCCCATGGTGGAGGGCAGCGGGCTGCTTCGGATCCCCCAGGAGTAACTGGGCCCGGGGCAGCTGCCCCATTTGCCCGCATGTTAAAGACGGCCTTGTGCAGATGTCAACAACAGAAAAAGGTGCTTGGAATTTTGATATCACTCATGGCCATGGTGACCAGATCCACGATGTTTACCGGGACACATATAATTTTGTCATATATATGAAAACTCATTAAAAGGGATGCCCTGCAGTATATATCATGTACATTATGCAGGATTCTTCATTGAATAATTGCTCAATCTTATACACCTTCTTCTGAATTCTGTATACTGCCGTGCTACCCTTTGCATGTGCTGCCTATCAATATTTATATGTGATATGTGTCCCAGAAATCATGGTTCATCTGGTCACCCTGCTCATGGCACACAATCACATACTAGCTAGTACATCTTTACACTCAATGCATGTTATACTATTCAATAGCCTTGTAAACAGTGGGGGGGAAAACTGATTCGTCCGGGAAAAAAAAATAGTTTGTGGTGATTTGTGTTTTTTTCATGTGGGGATCTGATGAATTTCGTCCATGCACTTGTTTCGGGAACCTATGCGTGTACTGCAAAATATATATATATATATATATACACACATAATGTATATATTTTACAGTACACTGATAGGCGCATTTTCCTACTATTTAGTTCACAAATTAAGTGAAGTGAAATAGCATACTACAAAATCAGCATTCAGAGGCTTGTCCACTAACTATCAATCATCTTTATTTCCTCATCAATTATCTGTTTGTTTGTTTTTTTTTGTTTTTGTGCCACAGATGGAACTCTGAATCACAAAACAAACAAAATGGCTTGTTCATTCATTGTTTTGCTTGTTTCAAGATTCAGACAAAGGAGTTATAGAATTCAGTTATAGAATTCAGAGGAATTGCTGACTCTCCAAAATTCGGACGAACGGCTAGTCATTTCAAAATGATGCAGAAGTCTACTCTTCAATACAGCACAGTGAAGCATTTAAAAGGAGTTTCAGAGCAAGTACATCCTTATCTGACTTGTATAAAAAAGATCAAAGGAAACGTTAACCTAAACAAAAACAAATATATGATATAATAGATAGATGATAGATCTTTTTTTATAATTTTCATACTTTTTTGTTTTAGTTAAAAAAACTCATCTTAATACTTTGCCTGCACTTTTGTTAGTTTAAAAAAAAAAGGAATTTTATGTTTTGTTTTTAAAAATGTTTAAATTGTCCTTATTTTTTTTTTTGCTAATTCACCACTATCTTATATGTGGGGATTAATTTTACTTTAAAAGCTTATTTACATATTGCTTCAAATCTTAAGCAGTAACTATTTCAGATATATGATAAAGTATATCAATAGTTGTTTATTAGTTTTCATTCATGTTTTATTTTTGTTTTTGTTGTATTGTTTTTTTACGGGGGTAAGTAACTTAATATTCGTTGCAAATTCCCAAAGTATTTAATGTCTTGATTTTTTTAAATCTGCCCACTGTTAACATTGTGTTGAAATGTTTTGGATCCCAAATAGTTTTTCTACTTTCATAATAAAAGTCCAATGTGGAAAGAAATGACTGCATGGGAAATTGAAGTATATCAAGAGGAGATCTGTCTCAAAACACTCATCACTAATTAAAGATGCAATGCTAAAAACAATACAAAATGCCTCTCAATAAACGCTAATCCAAACTTTTATTATAAACTACATTGTGTTTCATTGAAAGTGAAATATAACATGTTTGATTTGTCTAGTGAAAAATGTGATTAAGTTAAAAAAAAATCTAGCAAAACTTAAAAACTTAATCCCCCTCTAGAAATGGGGGTAGAGGAGGGGCTGTATGGGATAACAACCATAAATATATATATATATATATATATATAAAAAATATTTAAATTGATATATTATATTAGCGATAAACCATCCCTGAGAGGTTACTAAAAAACAGTAACAGAAAAAAGGATTCTGAAACTTTCATTGATACTTTATCTTTCATATAATATGGCGTATAACTTTAAATATTTTTGATAAATTTTCTTAAACTACCTTATTTTTCTGTTCAATCTACAAGTTAACACAACTCATGAAAATAAGTTATTTAGCTCTTTTTGTTTAGTAGATAACAACCAAAAATAAAACGTAGATAAAACAGGCGCTAATCAAATATTTAATAATCTAAAAAAGTAGTGAAATAAAAATTGGGCGTATATCTCTTTAAAGTGGAAAATATTCTGTGTATCTCTTTAAAAAGCAAAATAGTCTGTGTATCTCTTTAAAGAGAAAAATATTTTGGGAAAACAAAACACTTTCATGTGCAAAAAATCAAATTGCAAGAATAATGTAACCTTTTATCAATTTAAAGTGCAATTCAATAGTAAATAGCAATCAATGTGTGCTTATTGTGACAAAATTGCCTCAGTCAACACAGATTATAAGCAAATATAAAAGAACGCTTTATATAAGTTTTATCAAGTTTGTATATGTTTGTTATGCGCACCTACTTTTTGGGTTGATTCTTATCGCTTAGTGTTTAGCCTTCCCGCAGCGTATGTTGAGTGTCTGTTCAAACCTCAGAATTTCAGTCTGTTTAGGTCAAGTAATATGTGATTTGCGCTATAATAATATATAAATCAGGACAGTAGACAGTGGATAGTACTCATAGGTTTTCCAACACGGAAACAGAACCGAGAAATCCTAAAATTCTGGACCATTGGAATCCATGATGAACAAACATTTTTATCTCTACCAGGTAACATCATTTTTTGTTATTTTCTTTTTTTCTTTTTTTTATTCAGGCATTAAGAAAGTACAATACATGTAGGTAAGAGTTATTCCAAACATTCAAATGTGTACAAGCGTGGCGTAGATAAAAAGGAAAGTGTTTCAATTTCACAAGGAAATAAAATCCTGTCTAAGACTGCCTCGCTTTTAAAATTGTAAAGAAAAGTAATAGAAACAGGCTGAGTATACACGTCTGGTTCTAAATAATAACATGCTTTTGTAAACGAGCTGATGAACATGTCAGTAAAGAACTGGGATAAAAGCAAAGAAACCAGATGATACTAACTGACAATGTAAATAGTGTAACTGAGAACACAGGAAACTGCATGGCGGAAAATCTAGTGTAAGCAGTAAATGTAACAGCCAACAGAGAAACTAATATCTCAGTCATACGGAGCCGTCATCCAATGCCCAGTTTAGGTCAGAGCAGAGTCCATACACCAGGTAATTTAAGTGACATTTATATATATATATATATATATATATATATATATATATATATATATATATATATATATATATATATATATATGCTGTTATGAAGAAAAAAATAAAATAAAAGGAGTAATGAAGTCTGTCTGGTGTAAAAATATGATGTATCTTCCTAGATACACCCCACCTCGTAGTTAAACTGACAAACATCAAGCCACTTAAAGGCACCATTGCTTCATGCATCCCTGTAGCCAATGAACTGTAGGTGTCAGCTCATCAGTAAAGTTTTGTTTTTTATTAATGGGGTACAGAGGATCTCATTGCAATCCCCAATCAATTTCATATAAATACAAGTTACTTATTGCAGCTATCAGTGACTGTTGGTGACTAGGCAGTCTATGTACTTCACTGGAGATTAAAAGGTATGTATCTTTAAATGTTGATGCCATTATATTCCCAGACTATATGCATTGGATGTTCCATATTTTACAATATTTTGTTAATGATATTCATTTTGCAAAGGTACCTATAAAATATTACATATTTATTTTATTTTATAGAAAGCGAGAAGATAGTTATAGAAGATTTGTTTTGTAAAGTTAATGGTACAAAAGAAAAAAAAGTTATGCAGATGAAATAAATATAAATATTAATATTCCAATGTGGACACCTAGTAGATATAAAGAAAATAGTTAATTCACTAAATAATGAATTGGGATGAGTTAAGAACTGATATGTAACATTAGAGCCCAATTTTCTGATTTGGAAAGTTTTAGCGATAGATCACAGTTCAATGAGTACATTGTTACGTAGCGCAGCAGAGGATCATTTGCCAAATAATACTTGGAAAAATTATAACATTAATTAAAAAGAATAACTAGCTGTCAGTTTTCCCCATCCCAGGAGGGTTTATGCCAACATCAGGCCAGGGAGTTCATATCGTGCATATGATCGGTGTTAATGAGTTCGGCTTCTGCGATGCCATGTGAATGGATAATTGCCTGGAATTCTTCATGTGCTTTGTAGTCCAGGTGTCTGTAGTGTGTCTCTATCAATACTTCACAGGCAGTGAATGCATATTCAGACTTCCATTGTATTCAATTAACTGTTAGATATGGTGAATTGCAAAGGACACTTTTTGTAGACCCTTTTTAGACCACAATGGCCACGACAAAAACATTGCTTAGAATGTTTTACTCGCAAATTTCATTTGCTTTGTTCATTCTCTGCAATTCTCATTTAGTGCACAAATCTCATAATTAACCTTAAGAAAACATTTATACAAAAGCAAATCTTCCTCCCTCATCTGTGTCTTCGTTATACGTTCAATGTGTAACATACGTGTCACTATCTGCATGACAACAAATTGACAACAGATTTAAACTGCAACTGCAAAGGTTTCAGGTTAAAAAAAAATGTTTATTAAGAATGGCAGTAAAAAAGAAACCAGGGTAAAAAATGTGGTCAGCATCTTACATTGTACTAACCATACAGGACAAACGTTTTCAACCAGTGTGACATGGACCATCTTTGCTAAAATTAGCTCTCAGCTCAGGCTGTGCTGGCCCTGAGGGGTACAGAGCCATGTGGACGTCTGAGGAAGTCCAAGAAAATGTATTTTTAACCCTTTCCCAATAGCCAGTGCATGAGAATTGCACGCAAGACTGCTGAGTCCCTTTGAGTGGGACTAGCGAAAATAATCGCAGACTTACAGGCATTCCCTGCAGTGGGAATAAATCACCAGAGCTTACAATCAGTTTGTAAGTGAGATACTAAAAACAAAAACTTAATTTGTCCTCAGAGATGTTTTACATAAATAATACATAAGATCAAATCTAAATGAAGACAAACCCCGCCATAGGCAGAAAACAATCATGGCACCTCTTACACAAATATAAGAGTGGAATTTTTATACTTGCACACAGCACATTCTACTTCCCAAGGACCAATCCTAGCCCCTCCATACTCTCTATCTTTCTGCCTTACTCTCTATTTCGCTTTCAATCTCTCTCCATATCTGTTTAACTCTGTCTCCATCACCCTTTCTTTCTGCTCTCCCTTTTTCTGACTCTCTATTGCCCTCTAGATTTCATTTCTCTAGCTTTCTCTTCTCCTCTCTGTCTCTCCCTCTACCTTCTATAACCTTATCTTCCCCTCTCTAGCTCCCACTCTCCATTCTCTAGCTTTGTGTTCTCCGCTCTGGCTCTCAATCTCTCTTTTATAGCTTCCCCTTCTCTTCTCCTCTCTGGCTCTCCCTCTCTCTTCTCTAGCTATCTCTTCTCCTCTCTGGCTATCCCTCTCTCTTCACTAGCTATCACTTTCCTCTATGGCTATTGTTCTCTCTTCTCTAGCTATCTCTTCTCCTCTTTGGCAATCCATCTCTCTCTCTTCTCAAGCTATCTCTTCTCCTCTCTGGCTATTGCTCTCTCTTCTCTAGCTATCTCTTCTTCTCTCTGGCTCTCCCTCTCTCTTCTTTAGCTACATTTTCTCCTCTCTGGTTATCCCTCTCTCTTCTCTATCTCTTCTCCTCTCTGGCAATCCCTCTCTCTTCTCTAGCTATCTCTTCTCCTCTCTGGCTATCCCTCTCTCTTCTCTAGCTATCTCTTCTCCTTTCTGGCTCTCCATCTCCCTTCTCTAGCTATCTCTTATCCTCTCTAGCTCCCACTCTCAATTCTCTAGCTATCTCTTCTCCTCTCTGGCTCTCTATCTCTCTTCTCTAGCTATCTCTTTTCCTCTGTGGCTATCCCTCTCTCTTCTCTAGCTATCTCTTCTCCTCTCTGGCTATTCCTCTCTCTTCTCTAGCTATCTCTTCTCCTCTCTGGCTATCCCTCTCTCTTCTCTAGCTATCTCTTCTCCTTTCTGGCTCTCCATCTCCCTTCTCTAGCTATCTCTTCTCCTCTCTAGCTCCCACTCTCAATTCTCTAGCTTTGTGTTCTCCTCTCTGGCTCTCAATCTCTCTTTTATAGCTTTCCCTTCTCTTCTTCTCTTTGACTATCCCTCTCTCTTCTCTAGCTATCTCTTTGTAATGAATATGCCCAAGACGCAGAGTTTAAATCACCAGAACCACAGAGGTAGGTAGAGAAAGCCCCTATACTGGTCCTTAGAATAGCCGGCTGAAAGGAGCTAGCAGAGCCAGAGACAAGCCGAGGTTAAAGGAGTACAGAAATACACAAAAGCGAGGAACAAGCCGAGTCAGGAAACCAGAAACCAGAGGAGTCAAGGGAAAGCCAAGTATAAAACACAAATAAGCTATCAGGAACAGGCTGAGGAGGAACTAGGAACACAAGGAACACTAGGAACCACAACAGAGCACTGAGTTGAAGGCAGGCTGGGCTTTTATATGATTAGGGAAATAACCACGCCCCCAAATGGTATGAGTCATTTGAGCTCTTTTGTTTAGAGCTCTTTTTGCTAACATGTGACTGCATTGCCCCTTTAAAAGGTGCGGGTGTACAGCGGCCGGCTTACTTGAAGCTTAATGTATCTATCTTCTGTATGGGAGCGGCTGTCTGACTGATCCTGCTGTCGGCGGATCGGCGGACTGGCAAGGTAAGTGTCCTGTTTCTTACACTCTTCTCCTCTCTGGCTATTGCTCTCTCTTCTCTAGCTACCTCTTCTCCTCACTGGCTCTCCATCTCTGTTCTCTAGCTATCTCTTCTCCTCTCTGGCTATTGCCTTCTCTTCTCTAGCTATCTCTTCTCCTCTCTGGCTTTCCATCTCTCTTCACTAGCTATCTCTTCTCCTCTCTGGCTATCCCTCGCTCTTCTCTAGATATCTCTTCTCCTCTCTGGCTATTGCCTTCTCTTCTCTAGCTATCTCTTCTCCTCTCTGGCTCTCTATCTCTCTTCTCTAGCTATCTCTTCTCCTCTCTGGCTATCCCTCTCTCTTCTCTAGCTATCTCTTCTCCTCTCTGGCTATTCCTCTCTCTTCTCTAGCTATCTCTTCTCCTCTCTGGCTATCCCTCGCTCTTCTCTAGCTATCTCTTCTCCTCTCTGGCTCTCCATCTCTCTTCTCTAGCTATCTCTTCTCCTCTCTGGCTATTGCCTTCTCTTCTCTAGCTATCTCTTCTCCTCTCTGGCTCTCCATCTCTCTTCTCTAGCTATCTCTTCTCCTCTCTGGCTATCCCTCTCTCTTCTCTAGCTTTCTCTTCTCCTCTCTGGCTATTCCTCTCTCTTCTATAGCTATCTCTTCTCCTCTCTGGCTCTGCATCTCCCTTCTCTAGCTATCTTTCCCCTCTCTGGCCCTTCTCTAACTATCTCTTCTCCTCTCTGGCTCTTAATCTTTCTTCTCTAGCTTTCTCTTCCCCTCTTTGGCTCTCCCTCTATCTTCTCTAGCTAACTCTTCTCCTCATTGGCTATCCCTCTCTTTTCTCTAGCTATCTCTTCTCCTCTCTGGCTCTCCCTCTCTCTTCTCTAGTTACCTCCCTATGGCTCTCCATCTCCCTTCTCTAGCTTTATTTCCACCTCTCTGGCTCTCCATATCCCTTCTCTGGCTCTCTCTTTCCCTTTCTGGCTCACCATCTCCATTCTCTAGGCTTTTCATTCTCCTCTCTGGCTCTACCTCACCCTTCTCCAGCTTTCTCTTCTCTTTTCTTGCTCTCCATCTCCCTTTTCTATCTTTATCTTCCCATCTCCCCCTCTCTATTCTCAAGCCTTCACTTCTGCTCTCTTGCTCTCCCTCTCTCTTCTCGAGCCTTCTCATCTCCTCTCTGGCTCCCTCCCCCTCTATGGTTTTCACTCTCTATGGCTTTCAACCAGTTTGCCATAAACACAATACAAATTAAATTCAGGGATTTAACAGGTTTAATGTACTCTACAAATCATGTTTTTTTGTCATTTTTTTTTCTTTTATTGAGACATAGATGCAATACAATACATAAGTATAGGAGAGAGGAGTCTGAGCATGTACACTTTTAGATAAAATTATTTTATGTTACAATCTCATAAATTAACTGTCTAAATGTTTAGTTAAATAATAAAGAAAATAGGATATACTATCTGGTCTGGGCATAATAACAGCAGTATGTGTGTTAATGAAATGCTAGACAAGAGGAATACTTTTAGTAAGATAAGGTGTTTGACTCCAATAAGTGTGGAGTGTCATGCAATTTGAGTTTTAAAACAAATCAAAGCTTAAATAAAAGGTATAGCAATGCTGGGCAATCAGAGGCACAAATATGCAAGACTACCAGTCAACAATAGGGAATCCCCTGGTTAGATGAGTTAAACGTCCCAATGCGATGAAACCTTTCTTAACCAATTCCCTGGTTTGGATGACTGAAGGGAAGTACTGGTAGATCAGCAAGGTATGCAGCAAGACAGAAGTGAGCTGGATTGCCCCTCCAGCTTCAGGCTTGGATGAGGGCCAGCATCTCTGAGCCACGGACTCGGGGCTCTTAGAGTGCATGTCCTCCCGTTTCAGGGATTTGTAAAAGGGCTTTGGTGGTCAGTCGCCTTTGCGGAGAGCAGTCTTCTTCCTGTGTGGACGATGCGGCGGGGTCTCTCCCTTAGCAGCCATTTGCCCAGATGAGCTGAAAAGGAGTGGTACTTGTGGCTTTGCATAGGCAATTCCCGAGGGTGTCCCATCTTTTAAAATAGCAGATTTGAGTAGAGCACTCTCACATAGTGTGTCTGGAAGCCATGCAGTGCAAGTCTGTCCCCCCGCCCCCCACAAATCATGGTTTTAACAAGTTTGAACATTAAAATCTGGCAATTACCAAAACTATTAAGCCAATTTTCCTCTAATATAGTTCCAAGTAAATTAACATCTCTAACCTGTAGATGATGGTGACTAGAACATAAAATGTAGGTATGCCTTGGAAACTTTTCTCCTATTGAAGTTTACCTTGGTCCAAAAGCAGTTGCTAACTGCTGGTCTAGACTTATTGATTATTCTTAATGATTTGATGATAGGTTTTAGCCTTAGAAACAAGGTACAATAAAAGATGTGGGTCAATAGGGAGGCAAGATTGCTGCTATGTAGGTGACAGTGTGGCTTGGAACTAAAATGTACCGTATTATTTATAGAGCAAGCATTAAATCCGTAACTGTACAATTGCTCACTTGTCTGTGTTATGCTGTACGTTGATTGTTTTAGTGACACCTAGTGGCAAGAAGAAAACATTGCCTATTTACTCTGATCTTTTTTATTATTATTAAAATGAGTACATTTGTAGGCAGCATTAGCAATTAAACACTCCTTTAAACATGACTTTCTAAACAAAACCAAAAAGTCAAATGACCAGAACAAGCCATGGACTGTAAAATTATGACCGTTTGAGTCACATAACCATGGCACCCATTCTGGTCTTGTCATCTACAAAGTGACTAAATGTTATGAAGAGTATTTGAATTTGTGCTTTAAAGAGCAATTGTTCTAGACGACGGACTGATAAATTGTAGGTTTGGTAAAATTTCTGTTGTGTTATAGAGAGCTTCTTTCTCAAGGTCATTGTCAAATATTGAATGAAAAGCCTCTAAATTATTCATTTTTAGTAAGGCTGCATTTATATCATTTAAAATCATTAAAAAAAAAAAATGTTACTAATGAATGAGCCTTTATGTAAAAATGAAATGTACCCCATAGTAAGAGAAAAATGTATATATTTTCTGATTGTCTAAATTGCTCAGAATTAGCTTTTTGCCTAGTTCCTAATGCCTAAAGGCATTATATCATATTTTTCTCTTTTAGCAATTTGCGTTTGGAGATTTTCAGAAAAAGGTTTTCAGGCAATGAATAATTAGGGATTATTCTAGCCTCGGTGAGGGAATAATCTAAATTTTATTAAAGACAGGAGGCGAATATTTGCTTTACCTTCTTTACTGAAATCTCCAGCAGCAAAGAAACAGTTAACAGAACTTTTCAAAACAACCAATCAGAACAAAGCAACAGTAGTATAAAACCCCTAAGCAGGCTCTTCCACTTCCTCTTTCTTTGATGAGGTCGAGCAGGAGAGCAAGGAAACCAACGAATCCACCTTGTAGCAAACACATCCAGAGAAACAATCGTCAAGCCCAGAGAGAAAACAGATTACACTGCAAGAAAAAGGAAAACATTGTGAAAGTAAACTGTCAAGGCAAGATGTCATATCCATACAATATCACTTGCACATCATAATACCTGATGAATAAACAAAGTCTACAGATCTTATGAAGACCTAGTATCTAGTATGTACCTTAACTAAAAGGCATTGACGAAACATAATTACAACACAAACATGATGAATAAAATGCACACAGACAATCATCATTGAATAATAGAAATAACCTTTATTATGTAAAACAATGCATTCACAAAACATAACAATATCCCCAATTAATTATAAGACCCAAATCCAGGGGGTGGGGGTGGGGGGGAAATATTCACCTCCTTTCTTTAATAAAATTTAGATTATTCTCTTCCCAAGGCTACAATAATCCCTAATTTTATGGCAGGACAGGAGGCCTCATATTTGCAATTTTAACTCCCAAATAGTAGAACCAGAAGCAATATGAGATAGAGGACTGAAATAAAAGGAGAATGAAAAAACCCATTCCCTAAACCAAGCAGCGGTGTAGAGAAAATGCAGAAAATGCAGGGACCCAACGGCTTCCAAAGTTGTTGAGGTGACAGTACCCTGAACCAAAAGTGTCCCAGAGGAACTCTCAAGGTCAGCCAATGAGAGGATCCACCAAATCCAACAGGCGAGCGAAGATGCAGAAACAGTCCAAAACAGCCGTACGCAGAAATCAACAGCTGTCCATGAGTAGACGGACGAAATAACCAGATCCTGGATCCACATGGTCATGTACAATCTGTCAACAGAGCCGTGGCCAGTCCGGAGAATAGGGGTACAACACAGAGGACGAATAGAAATTAAG
The DNA here is from genome assembly GCF_036172605.1 of Pelobates fuscus. Classification (NCBI taxonomy): domain Eukaryota; kingdom Metazoa; phylum Chordata; class Amphibia; order Anura; family Pelobatidae; genus Pelobates; species Pelobates fuscus. The sequence continues at coordinate 38,649,711 of NC_086326.1, forward strand.
TATGTGTGGAGCAGAAACCGATGTACTGAACGACAAGAAGGAAGAAGACACTATGTCGATACCATGATGTCAGAACGCCATGAAATACAAGATGTACTGGAGAAAACTGTAAGCGGAAAAACTGGCGCAAGGTAAGTACTTGTCATCAGGTTATTCCTCAAGGAAATACAGAACACACGATACCACTAGACTTTAGGAATAGCGAGAGAAAAGGCTCCCGTAAGTTATACTCCTCTTGGTAGACTGCAGACCAAGAGATCCTTACCAATGCCAGAATCTTGAGAAAACACACATGAGTCGTCCACTAGCTGACATAGGACGTGAATGTCCCCATACGATCCTACCCTGCGAGGGCAACTCAGCCAGACAATGGGGACAGCCATGATAAGTACCACCATAGGGACCCAAACATCTCTCCAGACACCAGTCATGGCAGGCTACCCCTGTGGATCCCACACAGGACATTAAGAGACAGGGAGTCGTAGATTGCGGAGGACTCCTCCGAAGTGGTGTGGCCAGGCGAAACGACACTCCCAGGAATTCGGTCTGAAGCAAAGCCCGAAGTATCCTGGAGGTAAATGGGATGCGTACGCCCCGAAGGAGACCAAGCTTGGAAAACGCATCCCTCGCCTTGCTGAGGGTCTGGCAGCCAGCTGGAGAACTGCTCTGTATGGGAGTTCGCACCAAATTTAATCATGCCAGTACTCGAGACCCTGGAGGGTGAGGCAAACAATCATTGGGGTCTCTTCATGGTCGGGTGAAGCCGTCCGCCACATGAGTGTCTCGTCCCACAGACATTCTGTCACAAATGACGAATACTTGTCCAGACGCTATAGATAGCGATCCTACGTGAGATCCGACTGCAGTCCGTAGTGGGCAACCAGTGATAAGTCCACGCCGGAAGGTAGCGAGCAGTACTACTTCCCCTGGGAAAGATGTGAATGTTGAACAAACCTGCAGGTAGTTCCATGCAGTTGGCGTGAAGAGGTCCCTCCTTCGGACTCCAGAGTCCAGGCCGAAGTTGGTTGGGGTCCGAAACTCCTAGGTAGGCCAGGTCCCCCTATGTTGGAGTCATCAATTAAGTTTAAGATGAGCTTCGTCCGAAGGTCACATGATTCGGTCGTACTAGGCCAAAGACCCAGGAAAGCGTCATGTTGAAGCGGCAGATAGTACCGGATCCTGGAGGTATGGCCTCGATGGCGAATAACAACTGGTCAATCGACCGGGTTGGGCCCCTAAGTGTGACCCGTGGGTTGCGGAGCATATGCCTGGCATTTTCCTTGAAGACGGACATCTTGGTCCTCGGGAGGCGGAGCACCACATGGACCGAATATTCTATGAAAGACCAGAAACTGGGTTGACTGGGAGTGAGTCAGATTCAATATGTCCATGTTGATGGCAAAATCCATGCTGGTTTCTCTCATATCCAAAACGAAAAAATGTAGTACTAGCGCTAATATTTGGAAGTGAGGAAAACGAATAAGCAGCTATAACACCAATTCTTATCTTAAAATGGATCTAGTGGTAAAGTGCTGGTGAAGCGCTATGTAAATTACAACAGTCGTGAATAGACTCTCAGTGTATAAATACAAATAGACAGTACCTTTTAGGTATACAATAAAAGTGTCCTTAGTTGATAATCAATGTCTTAAAGATAAACAAAATATACCAAACATAGTGTAAACTGTGATAATAATAAATTGAAGTAATAAGAGTGAAACATTCCCACTCACACTTTTAAGAGCTAATAGTGTATAGCTCAATTTGATAGCCCGTGGGGTCCGTAAAGGCGACCCTATCCCTTCTTTTTACTGGATGTTCTTCCCTTTGATTTCTGAAACGGTGAAAAGCATATATGGTACAGTACCTTATGGTTCCAATAAAGTATAAAAAGAACAAGTTGGTACTTACAAACACAGAGCCATCCACATCGGCTCTGATCAAGGGTATATGTGGTTAAGGACCACGCGCCTTCTTTAAAAGAGCACGAACAATGCCAGCAGTGTAGAAAAAATATATAGATATACTTTATTTACAAAAAAATATATATAACAATATAAAAACACTGACTAGGCATATAAGAAGTCCAAATTAATAAAGACTGATCTTCTCCAAATTCCAGGACGCGTTTCGCTGTGACAGCTTCTTCAACTGGATGTGTAAAAATCGGAAAAGTCTCTGTTTCTTCTGTAGGACCAGTTCCTGCTTTTATACCTCTTTAAAAGTCCAATCTTTAGTTCTAGGTTCGTGATTTCGCGGGCTTTCGCCATGGGAACGGCGACGCCCTGCGATTCACGCCTCATTTTTGTTTACTTCCTGGTTTTCCGCATCACTTCCGGTCACGTGTCGGTCGGCCGATACGTCATGCGTTCCACCTTGTGGTTCACTCGGCCGATACCCGGAAGTATGTAGTTTTATAGAATAGCATTGGGAGGTAGATAGAAAATGGTGTTTAAACGCATAAATAAAAATATTTGTAAGAATAATGAACTTCTTTCCTCAAAATCGTTCTTACTCATTGAGTAAGTAATGAGTAAGAACGAGATGGAATGGATTTTTAAACTAAACACTCTCATACCTTATGGTCTTAATACGGACTTTGAGATGTGCCATTTTTTTAAATAAATATATGTTTTATTTCTAATTTATTTAAGCATCGTTCTTACTATGTACTTATATTGGAGTCTTTTATGGTTCTTATATACTGTATATTACATTCTATGTACCGTATATACTCGAGTATAAGCCGAGTTTTTCAGCCCATTTTTTGGGCTGAAAAACCCCAACTCGGCTTATACTCGAGTCAAGGTCTGTATTATGGCAATTTACATTGCCATAATACAGACTGGGGGAGAGGGGGGCTGACAGAGCTGTAACTTACCTGTTCTGCAGCTCTTGTCAGCTCTCTCCTCCTGCGCGCCGTCCGTTCAGCACCTCAGTCAGCTCCCAGTGTAAATCTCGCGAGAGCCGCGGCTCTCGCGAGACTTACAGTGTGAGCTGATAGAAGGAGCTGCACGGACGGCGCAGAAGAGGAGAGAGCTGACAGGAGCTGCAGAACAGGTAAGTTACAGCTCTGCCAGCCCCCCTCTCCCCCCCAATGAACTGCCACTGGACCACCAGGGAAGGAGAGCCCCCCTCCCTGCCATGTATCAAGCAGGGAGGGGGGACGAAAATAAAATAAAAATATAAATAAAATAAGAAATAATAATAAAAAAAATAATAATAATAATAATAAAAAAGGGGGTATAAGGACCACTGTGGGAGGGGGGGGTATAAGGACCACTATGGGAGGGAGGGGGTGGGATAAGGACCACTATGGGAGGGAGGGGGGTATAAGGACCGCTATGGGAGGGAGGGGGGGATAAGGACCACTATGGGAGGGAGGGGGGATAAGGACCACTATGGGAGGGAGGGGGGGGGATAAGGACCACTATGGAAGGGAGGGGGGATAAGGACCACTATCGGAGGGAGGGGGTGGGATAAGGACCACTATGGGAGGGAGGGGGGGAGAAAATGAACACTATGGGAGGGAGGGGGGATAAGGACCACTATGGGAGGGAGGGAGGGGGGGGATAAGGACCACTATGGGAGGGAGGGGGATAAGGACCACTATGGGAGGGAGGGGGGGATAAGGACCACTATGGGAGGGAGGGGGGATAAGGACCACTAGGGGAGGGAGGGGGGATAAGGACCACTAGGGGAGGGGAGGGGGAAGTAAGGACCACTAGGGGAGGGGAGGGGGAAGTAAGGACCACTAGGGGAGGGTAAGGACCACTAGGGGAGGGGTGAGTCAGGACCACTGGGGGAGGGGGGTGAAGGAACACGGGGGTGGGGAGGTAAGGACCACTGAGGGAGGAGGAGGGGAGGTCAGGACATATGGGGGGGGGGCAAATATCCTTGCACCGGCCCTGCACACACTGCATTCATACACTGCATTCATACACACACTGCACTCATACACACACACTGCACTCATACACACGCTGCACTCATACACACGCTGCACTCATACACACACGCTGCACTCATACACACACGCTGCACTCATACACACACACGCTGCACTCATACACACACACGCTGCACTCATACGCACACACTGCATTTACACACTATATATACATTACACACTATATATACATTATACACACACTGTAAATAAATATTCAATTAATATATTTTTTTAGGATCTAATTTTATTTAGAAATTTACCAGTAGCTGCTGCATTTCTCACCCTAGTCTTATACTCGAGTCAATAAGTTTTCCCAGTTTTTTGGGGAAAAATTAGGGGCCTCGGCTTATATTCGGGTCGGCTTATACTCGAGTATATACGGTATATATTTTTATTTAAAAAAATGTCTTTATCTGCTGCTTAATGTTATGGTCTTTTAAATAGAATTATCTATTTATACTATACTTATGGAGATGTGTATGTTTAAGATATACTCCTTTGTATGCTATATAAGTTCCTTTATGGATAAACTAATAGTTTTTTAGGTTCTATTTCATAGAAGAATATAAACAGTTTTTTTATATTTCTTTTTCTCTATTGAGATTCAAAGTAAAGATACACTCTAAGATTCCTCTTATTTTGAGGAAAAGAAGTTCATTATTCTTACAAATTTTTTTATTTATGCGTTTAAACACCATTTTCTATCTACCTCCCAATGCTATTCTATAAAACTACATACTTCCGGGTATCGGCCGAGTGAACCGCAAGGTGGAACGCATGACATATCGGCCGACCGACACGTGACCGGAAGTGATGCGGAAAACCAGGAAGTAAACTAAAATGAGGCGTGAATCGCAGGGCGTCGCCGTTCCCATGGCGAAAGCCTGCAAAATCACGAACCTAGAACTAAAGATTGGACTTTTAAAGAGGTATAAAAGCAGGAACTGGTCCTACAGAAGAAACTTTTCCGATTTTTACACATCCAGTTGAAGAAGCTGTCACAGCGAAACGCGTCCTGGAATTTGGAGAAGATCAGTCTTTATTAATTTGGACTTTTTATATGCCTAGTCAGTGTTTTTATATTGTTATATATATATTTATGTAAATAAAGTATATCTATTTATTTTTTCTACACTGCTGGCATTGTTCGTGCTCTTTTAAAGAAGGCGTGTGGTTCTTAACCACATATACCCTTGATCAGAGCCGATGTGGATGGCTCTGTGTTTGTAAGTACCAACTTGTTCTTTTATACTTTATTGAAACCATAAGGTACTGCACCATATATGCTTTTCACCGTTTCAGAAATCAAAGGGAAGAACATCCAGTAAAAAGAAGGGATAGGGTCGCCTTTACGGACCCCACGGGCTATCAAATTGAGCTATACACTATTAGCTCTTTAAAGTGTGAGTGGGAATTTTTCACTCTTATTACTTCAATTTATTATTATCACAGTTTACACTATGTTTGGTATATTTTGTTTATCTTTAAGGCATTGATTATCAACTAAGGACACTTTTATTGTATACCTAAAAGGTACTGTCTATTTGTATTTATACACTGAAAGTCTATTCACGACTGTTGTAATTTACATAGCGCTTCACCAGCACTTCTCTCATATCCAGTTGAGGGAGAGAACCAATCGTCCACGCCGAGCAGCTCTCTGAGGGGATGAGTGCCCTCCGTCTCAAAGTGTCCACAGGCGACATATGCACTGGGAGCATGCACCCTTTGCCCAGCATGGCAACTTCGGAATGAGTCGGAATGGACGCCTCTTTTGGTCATGCGTATCGCTCATGGAACGGTCCAAGGTTCCGCAACCTTGATCCTGAGTCCGGGCACGGTCCGAGAGACCTCTGGGGCTAGTTAAGGGGAAACCTATGAATAGAGACGTGTCAGCTCAATTTGTACGTGAGGGTAACTCCGGAGAGCAGACCCAGCACTTGGATGCCAAATCCATCAGTTTGATGTCCAGCTCAGACAAGGGCTGGTTCTCAGGGGTTGAAACCAACTAGGTGATACCTATAAGTCATATCGGTCCATTCCCAAAGGGAATTAATATTTTTCACTTTCCAAGCTGTAACGCGCCGTTTGTCCCGAGGAAACATCTGTGTCCACGTGTCATCGACATCCAGTGGTTAGTCCCAGATAGAGTGCAAACCTTGTATCAGGTGTTTGCGGGGTCCTATCCGGACTCCGTCATGAAGACTGATCCTCTTGATGAATCCATCTGTTAGCCAACGTGTACCAGGGGTGCTTGGTGTAGCATCAAGGATGGCCAGTGGAGTGTCCCCTGTAGGGTACCGATGGTTTCTGGCAGTGAGGTCAGCGGGGTGGCATGAAGACAGGCCAAGTGACCTTCTGGGTACGGGAGATTTGTCCTTCAGTCGTGATTGCATAACTGCCATAGAGGACACACTGTCGGAGTGATACCTGATGTGGCCAGCTGGGGGTCACCCAGCGTGCAAGAGGGGGTCACCCAACAAGCACAAGCATACCATGCAGTATAGGCCAGCAGGGGAGGGGGTCACCCTCAGTCTGAACAAAGTTCGACACTGTAGGTACAGTAGTGCCGTAGTGGTTAGCCGTATAATAAAGTAACCAGACATTGCTGGTAGGAGGGGGTCACCCTCATATAACCATAACCGGGCATTGCAGATCCAGCAGTGCTGTAGGTAAGAGGGGGTCACCCTCAGTGTGGTATCATAGAGGTCTGTACACCCAGTAGTGCAGTCAGCGAGAGGGGGTCACTCTCATTATGGTTAAAACGGGACCCTGTACGTCCAGCAGAATAATCCACAGGAGGGGGTCACCCTCAGTATCTGCGTATAGCAGAGCACCGTAAGAACAGTAGCTCAATCAGTGGGAGGGGTACCTTCTTTTACTGGTATACCCGGACGCTGCAGGTCCAGCAGTGCAGACTGTAGGAGGGGTTCCCCCTCGGTATGATAATAACAGGACATTGATGGAGCATTAGTGTAGGAAGCAGGAGGGGGTCACCCTCAGCATTAACCCTACAGGACACCGTAGAGCCAGCAGGGTACTCATTGGTAGCCATCTTACCAGAGAGAGGGGGTCACCCAGCCCACAATGGTGTCACACATCCATTATTATGGTCCAGTAGTGGGTAGACCCCAGAAATATGGATGGGGGGGGTCACCCCCCAGTAATAACAGGGCTGTATGTGGGGCCTGTCAGCCCCCCTGAAAGGTAGAAGGGTCCATACAGCTAGAAGCTGACTCACATCTACAGACCACTCAGGTATTATATTAGGATACACTTTCGAAGTGTATGTATAGTGGAAATATTTAAGTCCCTTGCAGGAAGGGCAGCAAATCCTAGGCAGGGGAGCTAGATGCTGAAGAACAGGCCATTTAATTTTTATGAGAAATGACTGAACCTTAAGAGAAAGACTTGATTAGCATATATCACATGTGGCATAGTCTTGTTAAACAATGATTTTTTAAACAATGATTTTTATTAGAGCAGTAACATGCCCCTTTAAATCTGAGATTCACATGTAATTAGTAAAAAAGCATGACAAGTCTACTGCTAAGATAGAGAACGTAGTCACATTGCATCAGACATCATAGTAAGCTGCAGTTGTGAGCTGTGAGAGTGCCTGGGACAGATCCTGCTATCCAGGATCTGTCACATATGCAGCATGTGAGACAGGCACAGTAAGTAGGGAGAGGGGAGGCTGGCCACATGACCAGCAGGCAGCAGGGCAGCTCGGTGGGTGAGACCAGGCTGTTCGCAACGCACGGAGCCCATGCGGCTCCAACAAAATGGCCGCTGCGGCTCCAACAAAATGCCCGCTGCGCCCGCAAAAAATGAACGCGGCCTACCGCGTGGTGATCGCGCGTCACTGCCACAGTTGAAAAAGCTGCTCAGCAAGCGGCCAGGGCCGCGGGGAGCAGGTGGGGAATAAGGGAGAAAGGGTATGGGCGACAGAGCCCAGCAGGGGAACCCGGGGAGGGGAAACAGATTACAGGCAGAGCCAAAGCATCAAAGCTGGGACACCCATTCGCCATACAGTAGAGTGAGAAAAACTGCATAAAGTAACCCAGAATAACGATAAATCAATGAGCAGTATCCAGAATCTATCAGATAAATAGCCTAAATACAGCAACAGATGTTAACAAGTGATATAGCAGCTACATAGCATGAAGTGGTATAGGAAATAACACAGAATAAACTGCCTAGCTAAACCCAGCAATAGACTGCCTAGATAAACACAGCAGACAAACTGTTACAAACAAACCTAGTAAATAGACTGATTAAATAGACTGTTTAAATAAGCAAGCAGCATGTAGGATAAAAAACAACCCAGAGCAGAGACAACTCTGATTTGGTGAGTGCTCACCTGGAGGCAGCAACAAAGAAAGTTTGTTTCTTTGCTGCTGGAGGTTTCAGTAAAGAAGGTAAAGCAAATATGAAGCCTCCTGTCCTGCCATAAAATTGAGTAATAATTGAAACAGAGAGAAAAACTATATTGAAAAACCTGACACTTTGATCATGTGGGAGAGTCTATAGTTTCTTGTCAACCCCCTGCCTGACACGTGCATATCAGAGTTTGTGGGAATAGTTATACACAGGTAGCTTTATTGATAGACACTGTCATAAATGGATCCTCTGTCTGGGCCCCCGGTCTGTTCCTACAAGATCAATGATGGTCACTACAAAATATGCACAGCTTATCTGCTCTTGAAAAATATTGTATGCAGTTACTAATTAGATAGACCAGAATACCCCCTGGACTAATTAGAAATGATGTTCCTGGGTCTAAAATGTTTACAAGTTGGGGTTTGAACTGAGGTGAAGGAGTGGGCTTAGTCGTTCAAGGAAATTCCCGCCCACCCGTCTGAATCATGTTAGTGTCTTTGTCTATGCTGTTTTACTGTTTGTTTGATTTTACCCTTTTTGTTGTTGTCTCAGCTGCAGGATGTTTCTTGCCAGCGCAAGATTAAAATGATAACCCGTTAGAGGAGTTGGATGCGGTGAGATGTTTCTGACCCAGGAGGAAAAGGGGACATAAGCTTGTGGCGGTCTTCATCGGGGAATCGGGGAAAATGCTTGCTGCTTTTGGAGTTAAGGACATACGCTGGCACGATAAGTTAATTCAATGTCAGTGTTTGGGTGGGGGTTTATATTAGATTTTAAGCCTGACTCAGTCCTTAACAGTCATGACAAGAGATGAGTCCTTTGTCTACTTCCTGTTTACATAAGTACATATTACATGTTGGTTGGTGGAGAGAGAAAGAATGGACACTTTGTCTACTCCTTGGGGACATTGGTACACATTACCAGCTTGCTGATGGACATGGTGAGACGTAGACCCTCTCTTTATTCCCTGGAGACAATGCAACATATTACTAGTTTACTAGCTGACATGGCAAAAGACAGAGCCTTTTTCAACTCTTTGGTGTTAAAGATACATGTAGCTGACTTACAAACGATACAGCAAAAAATAGAAATCTTTAGTGGAGAGATAAAGTTATACCAAAGGCATTCCAGACTTCCTGACAGTAAACAAATTAAAGTGTAATTCACATTCTAACCCTGCTATTATTTCCATCATGTACAGTATTAGTAATGGTTTAGGTTTAATCAGGAAATTAATCATAAACAAAGGAAATTGTTCAGTTTGTCATTAGCTCTGATAATTTTTTAAGATATCAAGGACACATGAATTATAATCATATTATTCAGGAAATATTTTACTAATGTGGAATTTTGAATAATTTCTCCTCGGTCTATAAGTTTATGGCTGTCTTCCTGTCTGTTTGGCATGATGAAAGATGTTTGTTACCCAAATTGTCCTAACTTGACACACAACATCTTCAGGTTTTCAAGGTCAAGGGAAGGTTGTTTACAAAATGATAACAGAAACCTTTTCATGTGTTATTGTTTATTACATATGAACTAAAAATTTAGTTTTTAAGCAGAGATTTGAGAGAAAAGTCCCCAGTTTATGCTTGGTCAACACATGCTGGGCTTGATTTCCCATAAGGTAACCAAGGCGTTGGCTTCTGGACAGCAGGCATGAGAGGGATATCGTAGTCAGTGAGGTGATTGAAGATCTCCCTCACCGGCCAGACCATTCTCATGCCAAGGGTGCAATAGTTGGGGCAGTGTGTGCAGTGGCCAGCTCGCATGAGAAAGAGACTAAAGACCTGTTTGTTCTCCTTCTGGGCAGGCTGCTGAGCTTCTACACAAAACAGAGGAGAGTGGGCACAGCCATAACATCTCTGTCTTAACTCCTGCACAATCTCCTCCTTCATGCTTGTAAGGAAGGGAGATGGGGGCCCAAAGAGGACAGCCTGCACAGTCTGTCAGGATTGCCACCTAATAGGCAGCCTGGCTGGCCCTTATCTATCAGGACCATGCATGGAGTACTCCTGAAGTGCTCTCTGCATGGTCATAGTGCACACTGCATAGTGCAAGTTTGTCTAATGATGTGCTCAAGCTGTGTTGCCTTGGGACAGTTCCCTGGTTTCCCTAGATGAGGGAGACCAGGGAACTAAAGCAGAAAAGTGGGGCAGCAGCCCAAAATAGGGATTGTCTCTCAAAATTGGGATATTTGGTATGGAGGTACGTTTTGTGCAGTAGCAGAACTACTGCACACATCACAGGGGCACACTTTTGGGGGCCTGATGGGTATTATTTCCTTATTGCTGAATAGGGGCCTGGTAAGTTGGCCCTGTAATATCGGCCATCTGGAAGGAAGTGAAAGACGATGACTTCCTCCTAGCTTCTTACTGAGCAGCACAACACAGAACATGGGAGGTGGCACAGACAGGCAGCATGAGGGCAAGACGAGCAAGCAGAAAGATGCTTTATTCTTACACTCCCTCCCATCAGCCTCAACCAGGAGCAGCAGGACCCCAAGCAAGCCACCCTCCTTGACACAAAAGGTATGCCAACAGGAGGGTGACTGCAAATATAAAAATTATAACATGTATGTGTGTATGTATGTATTAGTGTGTGTATCTGAGTGTTTGGTCCTTAAGGTGTTAATGGAAGCCACAGCTGACCTTTTATGCAAGTCCCCAAGCAAGGTGTATGCCCACATGGACCTTCTTGGGTACATGGACACAAACTTACAAACCAATAATAACACATTTACAATGCGAGGCACTTCCACACATAGCACACAATCCCTCCTCTCTGCTTGGGAAATAATTGGATCAGTACCTGTACTAATTCTAATCCAATTATCTCCAAGCACAGAAAAAAAACATACTTTTTTAAAACACCCCAAAAGAACCCTAAAAATACATAAAACCCCACAAATGTTACATCCCTTGAGATCAGTTCCGGGGTTCAGGAATTTACTGGTCTTATTTTTGACTCACCGTGCACATAATCCCATGCCCAAAACAGTTCCAGAGAATTAGGGCTAGAGGTCGGTCTCTCTGTCTGGAGTACAAAAGTACATATTTCACATGAACAGAGCCTTTTAAAGTACATTGGGCAAGGTATATTGCAGGGCCCATAGTCCTGAGGCAAGAGGCTTGCCAGCAGGCCTCTCCAAAAGCCAGTGACAAGGTTACTTTTGTCACAGTGTGCATCTATGTGTGGTTGCATATTTCAGTGTGTATCTATGTGTCAGGGTGTGCGTATGTGTCAGAGTGTATGTATGAGTCAGTGTGTATATAAATGTATATGTATGTGTCAGTGTATGTATATGTGTGTATTTGTGTGTTAATGTGTCTGTATACCTGTGTAAGTATTTATGCGCATACATCCAAGCAAACACAAACACAACATGCAAATACACTCCTGCAATCTAACACAAATATTACATGTATAACACATCCCTGCATTAAAACTCCAAAGTAATCACAACTCAAGCACCATTACTACCAGGGCTGTATTTACCACAAGGCAAACAGGGCATTTGCCTAGGGCGGCACTTTCGGTGGGCCCAAGAGTTGGCTAGCTGGTTACTTTAGGGACCCCCCCCCCATCCTCCTCAGGTGGATCGCTATCCCCTACTCTTTCTGCTCCCTTGCACTCTCTTCTGTGATGCCAGGAGCCTGAATATTACATCACTAAGCAGTGCAGAGGGAGCTGAGCAATAAGAGCTCAGTTCCCTCGCCGCCAAGCCAGCCCCATTAGAGCAGAACCAGCTGCTGTCAAGGATAACATTCACTCCAGCTCTCCCAAAGGTGGAGCCTAGGTGGATTTTAATTAAAAATAATAATAATAATAATTTGTGAGTGTAATGAGTATATGGGAAAATGTGTGTATGTGTGTATCTGTCAGTGAGTGTGTTTGTGTCTGTGAGTGAGTGTGTGCCTGTCATTGTGAGTCTGTGTGTCTGCCAATGTGAGTGAGTGTGTGTGTCTGTCAGTGAGTGTGGTGTCATCGTGAGTGTCTGTCAGTGTTAGTGTTTGTGTATGTCTGTTAGTGAGTGCATGTAGCTGTCAGTGTGTGTCTGTGAGTGAGTTAAAGTTGAAGTGAGTGATTGAATGTGTGTGTGTCTGTCAGAATGTGTAAAATCAGTGAGGATGTGTGTGTCTGTGAGTGTGTGTCAGTCAGTGTATGTGTATCTGAGAGTATGTGTCTGTCAGTGAGTGGGTGTGTCAGTGTGTGTCTCAGTGAAAGTGTGTGTTGGTTAAACAGTGTGTGTGCGAATGACTGCATATGTGTGCCAATGACTGTGTATCTGTTAGTGAGTGTATGTCAGTGCATGTATCAATGAGGGCATGTGTCTGTCCCTGACATAAATTGGTGAGGCAAATTTAGATTAGGGGGTACCCGAATTTAGTCGTGCCTAGGGCAGCACAATTCCAAAATACACCACTGATTACTACACACAAATGTAAAGCCACATTTAAAAGCCAACATAACATACAGACACACCCCTGAAATCAAATACAAAAATTCCATACAAACACACCCCTGTATTAAAACACTTAAATTATATACAAGTAACCTTTCAATCAAACACCAACACTACACACAAAAGAACACCTGCATTTAAAGCCAACAATACATACAAACACACCCCTGCATTCAAACGCAAACATTACACGCAAGTACAGCACTGCATTCCAATGGCAACAGTACATACAAATACTCCCCTACCTGCACACATATACTCTATACAAAAACATGCTTACATTTAAATGCACTGCACACTGAACACAAATACAAGTCTGCAAGATGGGCAAATAGTAGATCATAGAAACATAGAATGTGATGGCAGATAGTAACCATTCGGCCCATCTAGTCTGCCCAATATTTCAAAATACTTTTTAATAGTCCCTGGCGTGATCTTAAGTCTAGGATAATTCTCAGATCCCCACCTGGCATTGCATCGTTGGAGTTGTATGACAGATGAGGACCTACCTTTTGGCCACTGTTGCACGTTAGAGGGCCCTCTTTTCATTAGTTCTGCCAATGGATGCGTATATGTCTTCATGGGTCCATGTGAGTGTCTGCATGGGTCACTGTATGAGTGCATGGGTGTGTGTGTCTGTATGAGCTAGTGTGTGCCTGCATGGGTCAGTGTGTGTGTCTGCATGGGTCAATTGTGCCTGCAAGGGTCAGTGTCAGTGTGTCTGGATAGTACACTGTGAATGTGTCTGCATGGGTCAGTGTGTGTGTCTGCATTGGTCAGTCTGTGTATATCTGAATAGGTCAGTGTGAGTGTGTCTGCACGGGTCAGTGTTCCTGTATGGGTCAGTGTATGTGTTTCTGCATAGGTTAGTGTGCGTATCTGTATGGGTCAACGTGTGTCTTCATGGGTCAGTGAGAGTGTGTTTGCATGGGTCACTGTGAGTGTGTATGCATAGTTTGGTATCAGTGGACAGTGTTTCTGCATGAGTCAGTGTGTATGTCTATATGAGTCAGTGTGTGTATTTGCATGGGTCAGTGTATGTGTGTCAGAATAGGTTAGTGTGTGTGTCTGCATTGGTCAACGTGTGTCTGCATGGGTTAGATACATAAATGAGACAAGGAAAGTAAAACAAGGATTAGTTAGATTAAAAACAAAAGAAGAAAGGTATGTAGAAGAGGATAAAGGTATAGCTGACTGCCTCAATTAATATTTTTGTTCAGTATTTACAGATGAAAATGAAGGAAAGGGGCCTCAGTTAGGAAAAAGGACAAATGAGTCATGTTACATGTGAGTTTACAGAGGAAGAGTATTGGGGCAGCAAGGAGCGTAAATTTGGCCATGAACACACATATCCAGTTACGTGAAAACACTGATGAGAGGCTGATAGAATAACATCATTAATAGGAGCCTTTTCAAAATAAACTAGCATCATCCACTTCCCCACCAAAGCAAAATAGAGATACAAAGAGAAAAATACAGCATATTTCCTGCCAGGAGCTGCAATGGCCACCCTCAGTCTGGTGACATGAAGCCCAGTGCAGAAAGCAGAGCTTGCTCCGTTAGAAACAGGAGCTGTGGGCAGAGCCGGGTGATTCCATGATTCAAGCCACTTTTTTCTGATTTCTTTAAGGTCCCATAGTTGAAAACATAAAGTGAAGAGGTTTGCCTGCAGCCTAGAGAGATACAACATGCTGCAGTTTCAGAATGTCTTGGTGTAGCAAAGACAAAGAAACTAAATTTCTCCCCCAGACCCGAAATTATATTGTTCTAAAAAAGAAGATTTATTAGTGGAAGTGTAGAATGGGCAATGTACTGGCGCTGCCTTCTTTGCAGGGGGCATTGAGTACACGGAAAAAAGCAGTTATTCTCCCCAACCCTGGAAGCTTTGATGAGCTCCATAAAAATTGCAAAGAGGTGTTTCCACAGCAGTTGGAAGGAGTGAAAGTCATTATCAACAGGCCCCTTAGCAGCCATTTACGTGTGCTTATGTGAACAGACATCCTCAATGAATCCGTAATTCTGGCCTCACACTTCCTGCAGAGCCTCACACCCTGGCTAGTCCTTGGGGGAGAGATAGTATAACATAAGAGACTAGGAGAGGAGGGAGCCATTGTTACTCTAGCTGTGCTATTTTATTTTACATCCACAGGTCGTCAAGTTCATAATTACCATCAACCCATCATTAAGATTACTCTTTCAAACATCTAGAATAATTTGGATCCGTATAAACTTATTGATGGAATGATGCCAGTGTATAAAGAGAGGCTTCAATTATTTCCCAGAATAACTCTGTGATGTATGGCTGGTAATAGACAGTAATCTGGGAGGCAACATTAAATATTGGATATGGTGGAGCCCATGCCAGCTATTATCACAAAGCAAATGAACAGATTCAAGTTGGCATTGAATTTGAAGCCAATACAAGATTTCAGGAGATGTCCTTTGCATTTGGTTACTATTTGAACATCCCCAAATCAAATATGGTCTTCAAAGGGTCAGAAAATAAACTACCTCCTCTGCCTGTTACTCTGGCTCTTGGGGCTTTCATGAATCATTGAAAGAATAAGTTTCATTGTGGTTTAAATATCTCGGTAGGGTGAGTTAGTTCAGGGCAGATTGGGGTTGTAAATTACAAGAAAATTACATCTGTATGCCACAACAGACTCAGTTCTTTTGGACTCCTTCCCAGCCACACTTTTCCACCCGTCTTCCCAAACACCCACCTCCAGAGGTATGAACAAGAGGGGCAGATACGTGAGGATTTGTTGTTCTTAATCTAGAACCTGGTTTGTGTTATGCGTTGCGTTTCTTGTTGATATGTTGAATTATGGACTACTGCCTGTTCTAGGTAAAAAAGGTGACCACTTCTTAAAGGCAGTAGAAGACTTTGAAATCACTCTGCTGCAGTCTTTTATCAGTATATTCAACAAGGAACTGGTATTAAAAATGAGTGTGTTCATGAGCGATGTTGTCCAAGAAGTTTTGATACTGAAATATTTTGGGATATATTATTCCTGAAGTTCAATGCACTGCTAAACACAGTAAGGTCTAATGTTCTACCTGTCTCAGGGCACCGCTGCCAGTTTCAGTACCTCTTCTCACATAATGGAAATTTGGGCTAGTTTACTCGGAAAGCCTTTTTGTGTACATGGTTTAGATGGAGTCTTTACTCAAAACATTTTTTTAGTGAATTAATATCCGTAGCGTCAGATATTGGGGGAAAATTTGCATCTGATACAAAGAGTAGCCTTCTTGCTTCTCTAGTCATCCAGATATCTCCCCAACCACCCTTGTGAACTAGGCCCTAGTTGTGGATTTATGTTCACCCCCCATCTCTTGCCAGAATATCTCTGCTTCAAAGCTGAATGTTTACAATTCTTGTTTCAGTTAGTAATTAAAGGACAACCAGGCTGAGTATAAACCTCACCTAATTACTTCTTCATACCAGAAATAGACTTCTTAAATGTTTTGTTCAGTTTACAGTTGCAGATGTTCTATTCTTCTTCCCCACTTGGGAGTGCTGTTAGTGTTTATAAAATTATTTAAAATATTCCCTTTATTTAAAAAAATTAAAAATAAAAATAGAGCAGATTTTATAAATGTATCCTCCAATGGGACAGTATAGCAAAACAAAAACAGAACAATCACATATAAAGATTGCAGTCCTCATTAATTTGGTAACACTCATCACTAGGATAGCTTCTTATGTCATGTACCTAAAGCAAAGTATATGAGGTCACTGATGTTTCATATGTACAGATTTTCGATGAAAGCTGTCAGAATTGTGCCAACCTTAGCACTGGGCAAAGTGAGCAGTTAGTCACAATGGTATCTTCTGTTTTTCATTCCATAAAAGTAGCTAGATTTCACCTGGCATGCCCCAATTAAACACTGGTGTTGTTATCTTTACACTGCAGCGACGGATAAAGGAAGAGGATATTAGGCTAATCTCTAGTTAAAATTCACTTTTTTCCATTCGTGTTAAATATTTCTTCAGGTCTGTAGAATCTGATCCTCTTTAAATACTTATAAGGACATTTGCAGGGTTATTTACTAAAATGAGAACCGCCGGGAATTTAAATTAAATTCAGAATGGATTTCAAAATGTAGGCCAAAACAGCTGAATTAGAAACATTCTCTAAGTCAAGTTTTCAATTTGGCTATTGCGGCCTATAATTTGGAATTCCTGGCAAATCTCACTTTCGTAAATAATCTGGTAAGACTGAATCTAGTGTGCTATTTTATTTTACATCCACAGGTCGTCAAGTTCATAATTACCATCAACCCATCATTAAGATTGCTCTTTCAAACATCAATGTTACTAGAATAATTTGGATCCGTATAAACTTATTGATGGAATGATGTCAGTGTATGAAGAAAGGCTTCAATTATTTACCAGAATAACTCTGTGATGTATGGGTGGTTATAGACAGTACCGAGAAACCCGCCCAGGCAAAGTAAGTGTTTACTGCTTTATATTACAAACGTTTTATGTATATGCTGCATATTCTTCCAGACTAAGGTGGAAAATCTTGCACCAAGTAAAAAAGCCAGAATTTAACTGTTTTGTTTGTGACTTACCAATAACTTGCATATTTCTGACACTACGTTAGCAGTACGTTATTCTGGATTCATTTTTTTTTTATAGCTGAGTACATGCATGACTCATGAATGAAAAATATGCATGCACATTTTGTGTACTAAGAGTATAACATACCATCAAAACCTGATCATTTCTGTAAATATAGTGCTTTTATAGAGGCTAAAATTTCTAATCAGTTAACGAGGACACACATGGCTCTTGCTTCATCTTCTAACATAGAAAGTAGGAAAGTTGCGGCCAGGAAGTTGGTCATCTTAAGTGGAAAGCTTGATTGTGTGATTGTGTCTCGGTATTTCTGTAAATTATTTAAGGACTTGTAATAGCCTGACTCATAATCAGCAGTCTTTAGTGGGTCATCATTTTAACCATTTTTATGAAGGATCGGGGAAAGTAGAAATGGACTAGCTGCAGCAGCAAATCATCCACTCATGCTGTGTTGCAACATCTTTCGGCCTTCAAAACGTTGCCATGTTTCACATGCTATGTACCATATATACTCGAGTATAAGCCGACCCAAATATAAGCCGAGGCCCCTAATTTTACCCAAAAAAACTGGGAAAACTTATTGACTCGAGTATAAGACTAGGGTGGGAAATGCAGCAGCTACTGGTAAATTTCTAAATAAAATTAGATCCTAAAAAATATATATATTAATTGAATATTTATTTACAGTGTGTGTGTGTGTGTATGAATGCAGTGTGTGTGTGTATGAATGCAGTGTGTGTATGAATGCAGTGTGTATATGAATGCAGTGTGTGTATAAATGCAGTGTGTGTATGAATGCAGTGCAGTGTGTGTGTGTATGCACTGTGTGTGTATGAGTGCAGTGTGTATGAGTGCAGTGTGTGTGTATGAGTGCAGTGTGTGTATGAGTGCAGTGTGTGTATGAGTGCAGTGTGTGTATGAGTGCAGTGTGTGTATGAGTGCAGTGTGTATGAATGCAGTGTGTGTGTATGAGTGCAGTGTGTGTATGAGTGCAGTGTGTATGAGTGCAGTGTGTGTATATGAGTGCAGTGTGTGTATGAATGTAGTTTGTGTATGAATGCAGTGTGTGTATGAGTGCAGTGTGTGGATGTATGAGTGCAGTGTGTGTGTATATGAGTTCAGTGTGTGTATATGAGTGCAGTGTGAGTGTATGAGTGCAGTGTGTGTGTGTGTGATGGAGAGCATTGGTGGGGGTGGGCATTTTTTATTATTATTTAATTATTATTTTAATATAATGTTTTTTTTCTTATATTTTTTTCATTTTATTACTATTTTTGTATTATTAATATATATATATATAGGCTTGCCGGCGGAACGGAATGGCCGCATAGGAACCGAGCTCCTCCGGCCCCACTCTAACGAGCTACATCTGCCAACCTCGGACCCGGGAATGGGGAAGCACACCAAGGCGGGGAGCACCCCCCGACCCTCGGGGACCCGCCCGGTGAGTCAGACCGCTTCCATGCGGCAGTTCCTGGCCGCAGCGCCGGACCCGCCATCCCAGGCGCAATCTGAGGCCTACACGCCATCAGAGGCCTCCACACCACACTCCCTCTCCCCAGGCCGCGACGAAGCCAGGGAAACCCCTCCACCAGAATGGCTAGCCCTGCTTCAAGCACTGCCCACACGGGCAGATCTTACCCAGACCACCTCAGCCCTGCAGTCCTCCATCAGGGCAGACATACAGCTGATGAGAGCTGATATCCAGGGCATAGCAGACCGCATGGCCCGGATTGAAGCAGATCATGACTCCCTCACTGCAGCACAAGCAGCCCATGCTGTGAGTCAAGCCAAACAGAACACCCAAATGCAAGCAATGGCCAGACATATAGAAGATCTGGATAACAGAGGCCGCAGACAAAACCTACGAATAAGGGGCCTGCCAGAAGGAGAAGACTCACCAGCTCTTCTTAAAGGTACACTTACGGCCATATTCAATGAGCTCCTGAATCGCCCCAAAGAGACTCCCATAGACTTTATCAGAGCACACAGGGCTTTAAGACTCAGGGGTCCACCAGAAGCACCGCCTAGAGATGTGATCTGCTGCCTGGCACTCTACTCCCTGAAAGAAGACATCCTACATGCAGCGCGCACAAAAGGCGACACCGACTTTGAAGGCCGACAACTACAAATATACCCAGACCTATGCCCAGCCACCTTGGGGTATCGCAGAGCACTGAAACCACTTACCAGATGTCAGGGTACCTGAGGTCTCTACCTCTAAGGGAGGTAGAGACTTGGTGGTTTGTCCGTCCAGGCGAGCTGTTTCCTTCGTTCCTCGCGGTTCATCCAGTCACTTAAACACCGGCCGCGAGGAATCCACGTCCTTTTCTAGCGGGACGCTCAATACGTGACGTCATGACGCTATCACGAGCGACCTGTCACTCAAGTGTCCGATATCCAATCGGTACTTGTCAGAGGCGTGATTTCCATCCAGAGCCAGGGTATTTAAGCTTACTTCTCACTTCAGCTCATTGCCCTGTCGTGGTTCTAGCTTGTCTAGTCTCTCAGTGCTCTGGTATTCTGGTTTGCTCTATTTGGTTTTGACTCGGCTTGTTGTACTACCCTGCTTCTCTGTTATCCCTTGACCCGGCTTGTCTCTCGCTTATCTGTCTTCCCGTTTCCTCGACCTTGGCTTGTCTCTGACTATTCTCTATTACTCTCGGTACGTTAGTCCGGCCATTCTAAGGCCCGGTATACGTACCTTTCCACTCTTTGTACTCTGCGTGTTGGATCCCTGTCCCGATCCTGACATTACGACAGGGCCAATGGATCCTGCAGGTACAAACAGTCAGCTTGGTTCTTCGGATCCCAGGTTTGACGCCATGGAGCATAGGATGGATCAGATGGCTTTGGCACTACAGGCACTTTTGTCTCGTGCTAGTAATCCACCTGAGGAGACACGTACTCCTTCTATCTCTCCTGCAGTCTCAGGTCTAGAGGTAGCCACTGTAGGTGCTTCTTCCCGTATTACCCCACCAGTACGTTATGGCGGGTCACCGGAGAAGTGTCGTGGTTTTCTGAACCAGATTAGCATCCATTTCGAATTACAACCCCGCTCTTATCCTACAGATAGAGCGAAGGTTGGATTTGTTATTACTTTACTCATTGAGAAAGCTCTGAGATGGGCCAATCCTTTATGGGAGAATGATAATCCACTAGTCTATAATTATAATGCCTTTGTAGCTGCGTTTAGAAGAACTTTTGACCCTCCTGGTAGAAAGGTCAATGCAGCTAGATTACTGTTGCGCCTTAGACAGGACAATCGAACACTTGTGGATTATGCACTAGAGTTCAGGTCCTTGGCGGCAGAAATTAAGTGGAACGAACAGGCTTATATAGATGTGTTTCTGAATGGGTTGTCAGATGTAATTCTTGACGAGGTCGCTACTAGAGAACTCCCTGAGAGTTTGGAGGATTTAATTTCTTTTATATCTCGTATTGATGAACGCTTAAGAGAGAGGCAGAACACTCGAGATAGGACCCGTAGACCCTCCTTTAAACTAGCGCCTACCTTTCAAAATTCTGAGTTCGAGGACTTACGCATTTCTGAACCTATGCAGATAGGCAGTACTCATCTCACAGAGAGGGAGAGACAGTACAGGAGAAGGGAGGGTTTATGTATGTATTGTGGAGTCAGAGGTCATTTACGCCTAAATTGTCCCAATCGTTCGGGAAACGCTCGCACCTAAGTTTCTCTAGAGGACAGGCCTTGGGTGTTTCTACTTTGTCCTCTATTCACAACTACAAAGAGCTCAGACTTCTGTTACCCGTCTCTTTAAAGTGGGAAAAGGGAGTAGTTAAGACTATGGCACTAATCGATTCTGGAGCTGCTGAGAGCTTTATAGATCAGGGTTTTGCTGCCAAGCATGCTATTCCATCCCAGTTAAAAGAGACACCACTGGCTGTTGAGGCCATCGATGGTAGACCGTTACTTGAGCCTGTTATTTTCCATGAGACCATACCGATTAACTTAACTGTTGGCATCCTACATAAAGAAGACATATCCTTACTGCTCATTTCTTCTCCGTCTATTCCCATAGTCCTGGGGTACTCCTGGTTGAGGAGACACAACCCTATTATTAATTGGGAGTCAGGGGAGATAGTTTCGTGGGGACAGAATTGTCAAGAAAAATGCTTGCGGAAGGTCTTACCTCTCGGATTAACCAACACATCGGCTAACTCTGACAATCCTACAGAGACACAAATTCCGCCTCAGTATCTAGATTTAAAGGCAGTATTTGACAAAAAGAAAGCCGATACCTTACCTCCACACAGGTCCTTTGATTGCAAAATTAACCTACTCCCTGGTACCATGCCCCCCAGAGGACATGTATACCCATTATCTACGAAAGAGAACTCAGTTCTAGAGGAGTATATTCACGAGAATTTAGACAAGGGATTCATCAGGAGGTCCTCCTCTCCTGCCGGGGCTGGATTTTTTTTTGTTAAAAAGAAGGATGGTTCTTTGAGACCTTGTATTGATTATCGAGGCTTAAATAAGATAACCATTAAAAATGCCTACCCGATTCCCTTGATCACCGAACTCTTCGATCGTTTGAAGGGCTCTACAATTTTCACCAAGTTAGACCTCAGAGGGGCATATAACTTGGTGAGAATCCAGCAGGGACATGAGTGGATGACGGCATTCAATACTCGCTATGGCCACTATGAATATACGGTTATGCCTTTTGGGTTATGCAATGCACCAGCCGTATTCCAAGATCTGATAAATGAGGTTCTTAGGGAATTTCAGCAAGAGTGCGTCATTGTATACCTAGATGATATACTTATACATTCTAGTGAGATTGAGACTCATCACAAGCAAGTCAGGAGGGTTTTGCACAAGCTTCTTCAGCATGGTTTGTACTGCAAGTTGGAGAAATGTAGCTTTGATCAAACCCAGGTAACCTTTCTCGGCTATGTGATCTCTGGGGAGGGATTTAAAATGGATCCGGATAAACTCCAGTCCATCCTAGAGTGGCCTTTACCCAAAGGTCTTAAAGCCGTACAGAGATTTATTGGTTTTTCTAATTATTATAGGCGCTTTATTAAGGGCTATTCTTCAATTATCGCACCTATCACTAATATGACCAAACAGGGGGCTGATACTAAGAATTGGACTACTGAAGCTCTTCTTGCGTTCAAAACTCTCAAGGAGCTTTTCGCTTCCGCTCCAATTTTAGTTCACCCCGACACTTCCCTGCCTTTTCTACTTGAGGTAGACGCATCAGAGACTGGTTTAGGTGCTGTCCTATCTCAAAGGTTGGGTGTTGATAAACCATTACATCCATGTGGATTTTTCTCTAAAAAATTGTCCGGTACTGAGAGCAGATATGACATTGGTGACAGAGAATTACTAGCGGTTATCAAGGCTTTGAAAGAGTGGAGACATTTATTGGAAGGTACTTTACATCCTGTTACCATTCTAACAGACCACAAAAATTTG
Source organism: Pelobates fuscus (assembly GCF_036172605.1). Lineage (NCBI taxonomy): Eukaryota > Metazoa > Chordata > Amphibia > Anura > Pelobatidae > Pelobates > Pelobates fuscus. The sequence goes on from NC_086326.1 coordinate 38,672,548, forward strand.
TCTTATATCGGAGAGGCCAAGCGTTTGTCCTCCAGGCAGGCTCGTTGGTCGTTGTTTCTTACCCATTTCAATTACGTTCTGACTTACAGACCTGGCTCAAAGAATTCTAAAGCCGATGCGCTATCTCGCCAATTTGAGCCTTCTGCTTCAGTTGAACCACTTGTGTCCTCCATTGTACCCAAATGCAATATTATTGCTAATACCAGTCTTAAAATTCATTCTCCGCTACTTGACCAGATCTTGAAGTCACAACATCTAGCGCCCGGAAACACTCCTGAGGGAAGAAACTTTGTTCCTCCTGAACTTCAACTGGAGCTCTTACAATGTTTTCACGAAAGTAAGATAGCTGGCCATCCTGGTATTCGCAAGACATACTCTCTGATATCCAAGGATTTCTGGTGGCCTTCACTTCGAAAAGATATTGAGGAGTTCGTCGCAGCTTGCGAGACTTGTGCCAAGACTAAACTACCTCATGCTTCTCCATGTGGCCTGTTACACCCCTTGGACATTCCTGAGAAACCTTGGTCCTGTTTGTCCATAGACTTTATCGTTGATTTACCTGCTTCCAAGAGACAGACTGTTATTCTCACGGTGGTGGATAGATTTACTAAGATGGCTCATTTCGTACCATTACCTAAACTTCCGACTTCTCCTGAATTGGCGGAGATTTTTGCGAGAGAGGTTTTTCGCCTACATGGGATTCCTTCGGAGATTGTTTCTGATAGAGGTTCTCAATTTGTCTCACGTTTCTGGAGATCCTTTTGTTCTCACATGGGTATCAAATTGAACTTCTCCTCTGCCTATCACCCTCAGTCTAACGGAGCTGCTGAACGTACTAATCAAAAGATCGAACAGTATCTGCGTTGCTTTGTTTCCGAACACCAGGACGATTGGGTCGGTCTGATTCCTTGGGCGGAGTTCGCACACAATAACCTTGTTTGTGATTCAACTCGCTCTAGCCCTTTCTTCATGAACTATGGCTTTCATCCTTCGATTTTTCCTTCGGTTTCCTCTTCTCAGGGGATACCGTCGGTTGATGATCATGTCGCCAACCTGAAGAAATTATGGGATCAGACTCGGCAAATTCTGTTACATAGTTCTTCGTTGTTCAAGAAACACGCTGACAAGCATAGAAGAGCGGCTCCTGTTTTTGTTCCTGGGGATAGGGTATGGTTGAGTACCAAGAATATTCGCCTAAAAGTTCCATCTATGAAATTTGCTCCTCGCTACATAGGTCCTTACAGGGTTCTCACTCGTATCAACCCGGTTGCGTATCGCCTTGCTCTGCCACCTGCCTTACGCATTCCTAACTCTTTTCATGTCTCCTTGTTGAAACCTCTTATTTGCAACAAATTCTCCTCTAAGGTCTCCTCGCCTCGTCCTGTTCAGGTGGAGGGTCGGGAGGAGTACGAGGTCAGCTCCATCATTGATTCCAGAATTTCAAGGGGAAAATTGCAATATCTGGTCAACTGGAGGGGATATGGTCCTGAGGAGAGGAGTTGGGTACCTCAGGAGGACGTTCATGCTTCTCGCCTTCGCAGAGCATTTCACCTCCGCTTCCCATCTCGCCCCGGTTCCTTCCGCCCGGTGGGCGTATCTGAGAGGGGGGGTACTGTCAGGGTACCTGAGGTCTCTACCTCTAAGGGAGGTAGAGACTTGGTGGTTTGTCCGTCCAGGCGAGCTGTTTCCTTCGTTCCTCGCGGTTCATCCAGTCACTTAAACACCGGCCGCGAGGAATCCACGTCCTTTTCTAGCGGGACGCTCAATACGTGACGTCATGACGCTATCACGAGCGACCTGTCACTCAAGTGTCCGATATCCAATCGGTACTTGTCAGAGGCGTGATTTCCATCCAGAGCCAGGGTATTTAAGCTTACTTCTCACTTCAGCTCATTGCCCTGTCGTGGTTCTAGCTTGTCTAGTCTCTCAGTGCTCTGGTATTCTGGTTTGCTCTATTTGGTTTTGACTCGGCTTGTTGTACTACCCTGCTTCTCTGTTATCCCTTGACCCGGCTTGTCTCTCGCTTATCTGTCTTCCCGTTTCCTCGACCTTGGCTTGTCTCTGACTATTCTCTATTACTCTCGGTACGTTAGTCCGGCCATTCTAAGGCCCGGTATACGTACCTTTCCACTCTTTGTACTCTGCGTGTTGGATCCCTGTCCCGATCCTGACACCAGATTGCTTGTATCACAGAAAATCCGATATCGCTGGACCTTCCCTACAGGTCTGATAGCCATCACCCAGCAAGGCCCTTGGCTGATCCGCACCCCACAGGACTTACAAGAGCTGTCAGAAGAACTACACCTGCCCCCCCTCCACATGTCTTGGCCAGACCCGCTGGATTTCTACAATAGCCCACCCACGCAGCAAGGAGTATCTTTACCGCAACAGCGCAGAAACCGGACGAGATTGGAGACTGTGAGACCGGCTGGAGCACCGCGCTAAGGGACTTCCGAGAAGAACCAACGAGCAGGGAGCAGCGCACTGAACTAGTAACTATGCACTGGGACAATATACACGCAGGCCCACAACACTTTTAGGCCACATTATGCACTACTACACTACCTTGCACCACACGTACCAGGGGGGGAGGGGGGGGGGGTACACTGAAGAGGCTATCCGGGACAATCTGAATGTTCACACTGAAAAAAAAGCAAAAGACACACTGGGACTTAATGCCTACTACACACCTGCTTGGGTGGGGGATGCGGGGGGAGGTGGGGGGGTACCCTGAAGAGGTTATCCGGGATAAGCTGACTGCTCACCCTGGAAAAGCAAGAAAGACGCACGGGGGACTTAATGCTTAATGAACGCCTGCTTGGGTGGGGGATCGGGAGGGGGGGAGGAAGGGAAGGTTTGAGACCACGTATGGGGCCGCAGGGAAAAGGGATCGGGAAACACACGGGAAGGAACTCCCCAAAAGATAACCCGAGTAGCCCTGGCAGGGGAACGCAGTCAGACCCCCAACCGAGCCCCCCCGCCTTACAGGACAACCTCAACGGGGAGGCACGACCGCTAGGGTGGGGGTGGGAATACGTGTGGGACCATACGAGGCCAACCAGACACATTCAGCTGCCACACCAGCCTGCACGTTAGCATACAGACACACACTGCCGTGCAAAGGGACAGTGGGGTGACGGAGGTGACTCAGGAGATACCTGATCGACTCCAGGGGTTTGCACGCGGGCACACACTGAGGTGGGAGAGGGAGGGTGGAAGTTGGGCCAGGTAACTGCCGACACCGCCCGGAACGACCAGATAGCTCCCAAGAGGAGGGGGACCGGGGGTCCCGGGGTACCTAGACAGAGAAGAGTTACTCCTCACCTGACCCTTGGAAAGGGGAAAAGTGGGATAGAGGTCACAAGGCCACGTTCCCACCAGACGGGGGCACACAGAAATTGGCGAGGGGACTCGACGGTGCCGACTCCTGCTTAGCCAGTACCCTAGTCTTTTCTTTTCTTTTTGTGTTTTTCACCTTATCCTTCTAGTTCACATTTTTATTGGTGCTTCGACACCAACAAGGTTTATTGTTCTAATCTGTTCTACAGTTTGGTATTTGTAGCTGACGCTCGCCTCTCCCAGCGGGGCCCACGGGGAAAGCCAGCCGCCCCCACCCACCCTGACCACTCCCAACCGTCACACCCTGTACACTTAGGACCGTACCAAATATGCCGTCCCACGCCACACACAAACAAGCTGAAATAAAATTCCTCTCCATTAACGCTAAGGGCATGAATGTGCCCGAGAAACGTTCACACGCCCTACGACACTTTCATAGCCAGAAGTCACAGGTAGTTTTTATCCAGGAAACACATTTCAAAGAAGGCCAAGTACCCAGACTGACGGACCGCCACTACGCACAGTGTTTTTTAAGCAATAACCCTGAAGGGAAATCCAAGGGCACAGCGATACTAATTCACAGATCACTTCACTTTGCTCCCACCGACACACTGCGAGACGACCACGGACGTTTTGTTTGTGTCAAGGGAACGATCGCAAACCGCACATATACGTTTGCGAACCTGTATACCCCCAACAAACGCCAACACCAATTTCTCCGCACGACACTCAAAAAGATTGAGGGATTTGCGGAGGGTTGCCTAGTTGTGGGAGGCGACCTGAATGTGGCCCTGTCGCCAACCATAGACACATCTATGGGGTCCTCCGCGACTCCCCAACACATCTTGACCCATATTGCGAAAACCATGAAAGAACAGCGACTAGTGGACTGCTGGAGAGCGCTTCACCCTGACGACCGTGACTACACTTTTTACTCCATTCCCCATAGCACATACTCCAGAATAGACTACTTCCTTATCCCACACTACTACCTGACCGAAGTAAGACGAACGGACATTGGGACGGCGACATGGTCCGACCACGCCCCGATCACAATGACATTAGTCTCCCCACTTTACAGGCCCACTTGCAGTAACTGGAGACTCAACGAATCAATACTAAATGACGAAGTAACGACCACGGAGACTAGGGAACGACTGACACAATACTTTACAGAGAACGATACGCCTGATGTCACACCCCTCTGCCTCTGGGAGGCCCATAAAAGCGTGATCCGGGGCCACTTTATAGCAAAATGTGCCGCATTAAAAAAGGCCAGATCCGCGAAACTTAAAATCTTAATAACGGATATACAGGACCTGGAACATAGGCACAAACAAACCCACCTACCAGCAGACTGGACACAACTGACGGAACTTCGGAGGGAACTCTCCACCATCCTAAACGCCACTCACAACAGGGCCTACCTACACACTAAAGCATTTTTCCACACAAACGCAAACAAATGTGGTGCCCTCCTTGCCCGCATGATCGCCAAAAAGAGAGCGGCGGCCTACATCCCAGGGATCCGGGACGGAGAAGGGAAATTACGAACCATGCCAACCGAGATGGCCAGAGCTATCCGGACATATTATGCTGGCCTATATTCGCTAGACGCACAAGGAGGAGTAGAGTCCGGGGACGACAGGAAGACTAAGATAGCAGACTATCTAGAACCGCGCATACACAAGCACATCTCTCTAGAGGCGAGAGCGGACCTGGATGAACCAATCGAGGCACACGAAGTAGCATGGGCCCTCAAAAAGTCCAAGGCGGGTAAGAGCCCCGGTCCAGATGGCCTGCCCTCCCGCTACTACAAGACCTACGCGGAGCTTCTCGTCCCTCGCCTCACGACAGCGCTAAACGCGATCCGAGAAGGGCAGCAGTTTCCGACGCAGACTTTGGCAGCTAACATCGCCTTGATACCCAAAGAAGGGAAAGATCCCGAACACTGTGCGAACTACCGCCCCATATCACTCCTCAACTGTGATCTGAAACTCTTCACTAAAGTACTTGCACAACGAATGCAGGCCTATCTCCCGAACTTGATACACGGAGACCAGGTGGGATTCACCCCACACCGGGAGGCACGGGACAACACGATTAGAGCTCTGTCCCTGATACACGTCGCGAAAACTAGACACGAGGGCCTTCTCCTGCTCTCAACTGACGCGGAGAAGGCGTTCGACAGGACCGCATGGGACTTCATGTTCCAGACCCTGGAAACACTAGGACTGGGACCATTCATGATGGCCTGGATCAGAGCAATATATTCGGTACCTACTGCTCGAATTTGCATAAACGGGGCCTTCACCGACCCCTTCCAAATACGGAATGGGACCAGGCAGGGCTGCCCACTCTCCCCCCTGCTCTTCATACTAGCCTTGGAACCGTTCCTGAACTCGGTGCGTGACAATCCGAACATCCCTGGGCTGAGGGCGGGACATGGAAAACACTCGGTCGCAGCATACGCTGCCGATCTCTTGTTTTTTGTGACCGAACCAGAAGTATCCATGCCCGAGATCATGAAGGAATTTGAAACGTACGGGGCTCTATCGAACCTTAAAATCAATTTCTCTAAATCCACAATCCTCAATGTATCTATCCCGGAACCCAGGGCAGAGGCCCTTCAACGAGAGCTACCATTCCGATGGTCTGACACTTCCCTGAAATATCTTGGTGCAGTGCTCACAAAAGACCTCTCCCGCTTATACGAAGCAAACTTCCAACCGCTCCTGGCCACCATACAGAAGGATCTTCAAGATTGGGACCAGGTCCGCCTCTCGTGGTTCGGAAGAATGGGGGTGCTCAAAATGAATATCCTCCCAAGGGTCCTGTACTTGTTCCAGGCCATCCCTGCGGCCATCCCGGAGGCCTTCTTCACATCCCTCAGATCACTCGCCCTGAGGTTCGCATGGCAGAAACAAAAGGCGAGAATCAAACACGACGTGCTCACACTACCGAAAGCCAAGGGAGGCCTGGCCCTGCCAGACTTCAAGAGATACCACAGGGCCACCCATATCCAGAGGATACTGGAGTGGACCAAACAAGGGGTGCAGAAACTGTGGAAGGACGTGGAAGCGACGCTAGTAGGGAGACCGATGGCAGTCCTCCCCTGGCTGGACCCCCAACAGGGTAGACTACTGGCAGCCCCACACCCCCTGATCAAAGCTACCATGCACGTGTGGCACACAATGGCAACGCCACTCTCGCTCACCACCACACCATCCCCAATGCTGCCACTGGTCCACAATCACGCCTTCCCTCCGGGAAGAGAACCGAGGTCGCTGGCTCCACTCCTGAACCACGAAGTGCCGAGGCTATGCCACACCCTAGACAACGGCCACACAAAGACGCTAGAGGCCATGACAGGAACCCCCAATCACTCATTTATGACACGATTCAGATACAGTCAACTAGCGGGGTTCGTACGGGACACTACTCAAAACAGGCACACCCTCAGACCACTCACAGCTTTTGAAGAGCTGTGCATGGATCCGGATCCCTTGGCCAGGGGCCTGTCAACGCTCTATGAAATGATCATGCGGATGAGGCGGCTGCCACCCCCAAGCTTCATGGGGAAATGGGAAACAATGTTAGGTACCACATTCACACCTGACCAGTGGGACAAAATCTGCACCCTCTCACTTCACTGCGCACCGTCCAGCGGGACGCAGGAAACTGCATACAAAATCCTAGCCCTCTGGTACCGCACACCACTCCAAACACACCTATATGACCCCACGACAAACGACACATGCTGGCGCTGCACCACACACACGGGTACATACCTCCACATATGGTGGGACTGCCCGATCATCCGACCATACTGGACGGCCATACACAAGATCATCACACGATTCTCAGATACCACGCTACCCTTAGATCCCGCAACATTCCTGATCAATCACACTACAACTAAAATGTCCACCTATAAAAAATCCCTGACCATCCGGATACTTAATGTAGCCAAGAGCCTGATCCCTCTCTACTGGAAAAAGCAATGTGCACCTCCTCTAGACACATGGTTCCAACGGATGGAGGAGTTGAGGGCGTTGGAGGAGCTCTCCCTGCTGGCAGAGGGGAGGACACAGGCGTATATGACAATCTGGACACACTGGATCTTGACAACGACTAGAGCAGACTTCCGAGACTTACTGATGGACTGAGACGCCTGACTTGACGACACACCACCAAAGACGGAACACGACAGCTTTATCAAACAGGTCAGGTAAAGCAAACCAACCCAATATGGAAACTGGCCCACGCCCCCTCCCCCTTTCCCTCTTAACACACACCGCCCCCCCCCCCTTCTTTTTCTCCCCGGGGGTACCCAAAACGGAGAGGCGACACAGCAGAAAGGGGAGGCAGACGCAGAGACCCTGGACAGATGGGTGCCCGAAATAACGGGAGACGTGAAATAGGGGTTCCCCGCACGACCTGAGACCTAACACCCAGATTGGCCTGGTAGTGACCAAACCGACCGACAATGTAGACCTTAGGCCCGCACCTGAAGGACGGAGACGTCATACTGACACGCCTTGGGGGAGTGTATCGTATACCACTAACGTACCAAGTCACAGGTCAGGGCTAACACCCGTTACAGTAGAGTCCCCAGAATAGCTCTTGAGACCACTAGTCAAGGGGCAAGGCCCGCCTTCACCCATGTTACAGGACCTGCGAGCCCTACCTAAAATGTTTGCAGACAGATGTTGGGTGACTTGCACGTCACCACTGTTATCTTTCATTTATGTGTACCTTATTTCCAGGAAATACCCTGAACAGTTTTATCAGCGGACCTGCGTGTCCACAGTTAACATTGCATATATAACTTGAATAATGGAATAAACAAAAATGTACCAATATATATATATAATTTCGGCCCCCTCTCCCTGCTTGTTAGCTGGCCAGGGAGGGGGGCTCTCACTCCCTGGTGGTCCAGTGGATGGGCTGTAGGAGGGGGGCTGGCAGGAAGCTGTAACTTACCTTCACAGCAGCTCCTGTCAGCTCCCTTCTCTCTCCTCCGGTCCGTGCAGCTGCCTCTGCAAGTCTCGCGGCCGCGCTGAGCGTTGCCATGGTAACCCGTGGCAATGCTCTGACCCCGCGGCTCTCGCGAGACTTGCAGAGGGAGTTGACCTGGGAGCTGCACGGACCGGAGGAGAGAGAAGGGAGCTGACAGGAGCTGCTGTGAAAGTAAGTTACAGCTTCCTGCCAACCCCCGGTCCTTGTCTGTATTATGGCAATGTAAATTGCCATAATACAGACAATTGACTCGAGTATAAGACGAGTGGGAGTTTTTCAGTTTTTCAGTTTTTAGTGGCAAAAGTCAGGGTAATGTATACTGGGCTGTAAAGTCTAGCTTATAGACCAGTGGTTCCCAAACTTTTTAGTTCAAGGCGCTCTTAATATTACAGTATATTTCCAAGGCACCCCAAGTCAAAATCTCTAGGTTTTATATCTGTACAGTGCTGTTGCATTTACTGGCACTATAGTATAATGTATAGTGTTAATGCTTGAAGGGGTGCTTGTATATAGTTTTAGTGTTTTGGTACAGGGGTGTGTTTGAATGTAATGTTTACTTTCAAATGTGGATGTACATCTGTATACACATATACACACAAATTCATTTAGACACATAAACACATAGATAAACACCGACACTTACACACACACCTTAACACATGCATACATCGACATATACAAACACACACACATGCACACTGACACACACAAACATTGATACATGCACACACCATGACCCAGATAAACACACTGACATAAAAATACACACTCTGGCACACAGATGCACATACACAGATGCACATTCTGATACACAGATGTGTGCACACTCACACAGACACACACATGTGTGCACACACACAGAAGCAAACACTCACACACACAGAAGCACACTAACATGTACACAAACACATCCTGACACACACACACAGATGCACACCCTGACACACACACAGAAGCACACTGAAATATATACACACACCCTGACAGACACACACAAGCTATTTTTTTATATACCCAGACACCCTCCTTTTAGCTTATCTTGTGTGTCCAGGAGGGTGGCTTGGAGTCCTGTGGCTGGTGAAAGTGAGGGGTCGGGAGCAGCTACTGGAGTGCTCCTCTCCCCTCATGCTATGGCTGCATCCTGTCCCTCCCGCGCTGTCTCCCTGCATGATGATGGGAGGAAGTGACAGGCAGTCACTTCCTCCCTGCCGGCAGACACTACAGGGGCCCGGTCGCGGTCTCAAAAGACCGCGGAACCCAACTTGGCCCCAGCTATAATCATAGCACCGGGGTAACATTCCGCTGCGCCCCTGTGTGCACAGTTTGGGACACGCTGTTTATAGACAATTGACATCAAATTACTTGACCAATATGAAATCAATCCACCTTTAAAATAAATTAGTAAAAAAAAAAAAAAAAAACAGGAAGCATTGAACCAGAACTTGAGGGCAACTTACTTACATTCTTGGTTGTGAAGAAACTCCAGGAATTAAAAATAATATGGTGAATGGCCATTCTCTTCTTAGAATTTATTGAATAACATGTTTATTCAATTTTAGCAGAATACTAATATTCTCACTATATATTTACTAAAATTGACATGCTATTGACAGATTCAGGACACCAAAATGATCTTATAACTAAACAATGAGGTAGAATTATTTGAATATTGACTTGTGAAATATCGGGCAATTTTGAAATACCTGATACGCAATAAAATACTTTGGCCATTTTCTAATGTGTACATAACTATTTTAATCCCTTAAGGCAGGGGTGCCCAAAAGGTAGATCCCCAGATGTTGTGGTACTACAACTCCCCTGATGCTTTGCATGCCTTTAGAATGACAAGGCATCATGGAAGTTATATGTTTAAAACATCTGGGCACCCCTGCCTTACAGAATATAGTCACAAATACATGCATGCCATAATACCTTTCAGTATATATAGTTGATCCTGAGATTGCTTACTGGTAGTGATATAGTTAATTCCAAGTGTTTCTAAAAAGTTCATCCTGTTGGTTTAGCACCTATTGCAGAGCTGGATTGCTTAAATAACTCATTGGTAATTAAGGGGTCAACACCTTGCTATAAATGCAAAAAATTAAAAACAAGTTTGGTTTAGTACAGGGGTAGGCAACCTTCAGCACTCTTGATGTGTTGGCCTACATCTCCCATAATGCTCTTACAACCATAATGCTGGCAAAGTATCAGGGGAGATATAGTCCAGAACATCCGGAGTGCCGAAGATTGCCATCCCCTTTTTTTAATAGTTGGTCCTTGAGTAGTGTGACACGAAGGCCCACACTGGCAATGAATGAGTTAATCCTGTGCAATATTCACAATGAAGTGATTGATAAAGTGAATAAAGGGCACTCCCTGGATGTTCAGGAGTTAAATCCATGAATTTAAGAAATTAAATTATATAAATTGCTAGCTGTGAAGGAGTCAATGCCATACATTGTTCGAGATGACAGCTGGATAGTTTAACCCCTTAAGGACACATGACATGTGTGACATGTCATGATTCCCTTTTATTCCAGAAGTTTGGTCCTTAAGGGGTTAAAGGGCTAAAAGAGGTCAAGCTTTGTAACATTTGACATTATAGTGGGAACACCTGGCAGTGGATCAGTTAAATACATTTATTTATAACTTTAGCATCAATATGGCTGAAGTGCTTTAGGCGTTATGAGTGTTCCTTCAACCATTTTTTTTTCTTACAATTGATGGCTGGTTGATTTAGCAGGAGCATTCACTGGCAGTGAGTTTACTGGGATGTATTTATTTATTTCACAAATATTTTCTCTGACTGCCCTAGGGGTGTCTCACTCCATTTGCGGTGTAATCTCTACATCTCTACTTGTTTCGGATGTTGAGACTCCCCTTATCTCATGATTTAACTGATATCAAGGCTGTTCTGTAGCAGTATCAGGCCAGGACAGGAAACAGGACCTGCCACTGGCAAAATCCCACTGTCACAATCGCTGTTTCACAATCATGTTGGATCCATGCCCAGACCCTGCTCAGTGGAAAGTACTTAACAGCAGATTGGACTTGATAACCTGACATTAACTGTTCGTCTTATTACCAGCCCTGCGTTAAAGATTTTACAGAGAATCTCGACACTGAATTGCTATTACAACCAATAACGTTTGTCTTTACGAATATCTACAATGTATTTTCAGCACTGGAAAAGCAAGCGTAACAATTTAAAGGGAAACTATATGCACCCAGACCACTTCAGCTCATTGAAGTGGTCTGGGTGCAGTATCCCAGCACCCTTAACATTGCAAAAGTTATTATTGAATTTTTTTTATAAACTGCCAATAATTACCTTTATGGGTTAACTCCACCTCTAATGGCTGTCTGGTAGAGACTACCATATTGTTCAACGTTTGGTCACCTAACTGACACAGGACGTCTTCACGCTATGCATGATGACTTTCAATGTAACCAGAATCCCAATAGGAAAGCAATGAATAATGCTTACCTGTGGGGAAATCCTAATGCAAGCGCGGGCATTGCACATATGCACATTAAGTCGGCAGGGGAGGACAGGAGGCAGTCCTGAGAAAGCGCCGAGGCACATCAGGGCGGGACCCAGGTAAGTGACAGAAGGGGGTTTTAACCCCTTCTGCTCCATGAGGGAGGGGCTTTCCAGAGGTGGAAGCTATGGTGCCAGGAAAATAACTTTGTTTTCCTTGCACTATAGTTTCCCCTTAAATCCTTAAGACATGCATCATGTAGCCGAAACTGATATATAATAAAAAAACAAAAACATACAATTAAATATAACACATTCTGCTATTGAGTATTAGGCTGGCAAAGCATTAAGGAACTTGTTGAATCTTGCCTACTTTATTGGGGACCTCAGAGTCTCTCAACTGTATGTTTATTTATTTGTTTATTTTTATAGATGGGAAGATAGAAAAATGCCAAACATTAGCCAAGACAAAACCAGACAATTCATATAATGTATGACATTAACTATTTCACTGCCAGCGAGCATCTTCTGCTAAAACAATCAATTCTTACAACCCTTCACTGCTAGTCAGTGTCGACTGCTAAACCACAAAGCTAAATGTGGCAATTAATACAATGTACAACATTAACTTGTTTACAAATTGTGACATGAACATTAGGAAGGGCAGTTTGAGTGATAGGATCCAAATGACAAGGGGAAAAAGTAACATAATTAGAAGTTTAGAATGGACCTACTAATTAAGTGGAGAGAGTAATTGCAGTCCATGTGGAGAGAAGGGCACCTACCTCCACTGTTGGTGGACATGCCCCAAACTAAAACAGATCTGGACGGAGATACAGGGCCTCATAGAACAGGTGATAGGAAAACCCATCCAAATACAGCCATGGACAATGCTACTCAACAAACCAATATGGAAATATGGAAATAAGGGGAGGGGTTGTTCTGTATACACCTGTAATTATTTTTTTATTGTTTGCCTTATAGAAATGAGAACATTTTCAGTTGAAAGTTGTATCTGCACCTGAGAAAGATCCTCTATATTGGGTCGAAACGCGTTGTGCTTTTTATTGTGTTTTATTGTGTACAAATAAATTTATTTTCATCTATATCTGGCTACCTGGTTCCTGATCTACCTGACTGAGGACTGCAAACACCTCCTGGGGGACCTAGCCTTCACATATGTACATCTGATTGATGCACTCTGCCTATATAGTTTAGAGCAAACTTATAAATGCTAAACAAATTGTGAGTTTTTCCAAGCTTTTCAACTCAACATTATGTGCCTAGCATACTACCCTATGTTGGTGTTCTTTATTTACATAACCTAGGGACGTTCTACAATAATCTGTGGAGCTATATCCAACCTGCACAATCACCTGTTCTCTTTTTTGTTCAAGTCATGTGCTGTGGCAGAAAAAGGGCTTGGTTAAACAGGAATTTTGGTGGATTAGGAAATTGTTAGGCCAAGGTCTAGGCTGGAGTTGGCTAAAGTGTTTAGTAGGTTCAATCCCGTCGGTGGCTACTAACTAAGGGGTGTAGGGGTGTCTGGGTACACCCCCGCAGTTAGACAAATGGATGTGGGGCCTCTTTGGTAGGCCGTGTGTTATATGTAATGTATTATTTGTAATGTTTAGTATTGTTCTTTGGTAGGGTCATTGTCAGGGGTATTGTGCGGGATAGAGCGGAACAAAGTTATTACTGTTGACAATGACCCTAAATTGTTAATTTAAATATTTAATAATTTAATAAAGCTGTGGACTTTATACTCCAACAGAATAAATTGGTGTCTGAGTGTTATTCAAGTAAAAGGTTAAGCACATGCCGAATAACACATGTCATGTAGAAGAGGGTAGAGTTGTTGAGAAGAGGTGTGGAGCCCTTGTGTTAGCATAGTTCTCAGGACATGTGTTTCAAAAAAAATGTTACTGGTACACTATGCAGACTAGACTTTTGTACAGCAAAAAATATTTATTTTGCTAAACCACTATATCCAAAAATAAAATAAATTTCAGGATGGCAGAATTTTGGCTAGATGGTTCGGCTTTCACAATTTTCATTAATTTTTGTTGGCTACATGGATAGAATTCAGAATCACAAATCAAATAAACATGCTCATCCATTGTGCATTTCATTTAGTTTGTGCTACATTCCAGCTTGGAGTTTGGAAATTTTATAAGATCACCCGATCAGGCCAAATTTGGATAAATATCAGTTTATAAGAAAATAAATCTTCAAGTTTAATGCAGATAGACCTTTTAAATGTTCCATGGGGACTATGCAGAAGTTACAAAGATGGAGGATACTTTGTTTTTAAGTAATCTTATTTTAGAATATATTGTGATTAGATTTAGTGATGCATAGAATGTAACTTACAAGGTGATCTGTGGAAATACTTTGGCTTGATGGACCACATTTCTTGTTAATTTCTCTTTTAGTTGTAGGAACCTCTCATCCAGGAATGGAAGCCAAGTCTGGATCAGACACATCACCATGTGTCCCTGTAAGATAGCTCTACAAAACAATCACCTTCACTTTATCTACTGCCGTTAATAGCATAAGATAAAGTATATTCAGAATAAATCAAAACAACATTAACTTCCACCTATACTATTCACAAAACATTAATTACATATTTATATAACCTGGTGTCTGATTAAGAGATATCTTATGGAATAGTCATCCTTACACACCAGATCCCAAATGCACTTCAGCTTGATCAAGTGCTTTTTGTGTGAAGAGTGTGTCCTCTTTTATCCATTTTACAAAGAGTGTAGATTTCAAAAAAATTGTCACTTTTACAACTGAACATTTCTACACACACCCCTGACTGTCAGTTAGTCATGTTACTTCCTGGTTGTTTATCTCAGTGAAGCTAAAGGCAAGGGGCAGCAATTGCTAAGAACACATGCCTTGCATAGACTTCTAATTCTAATTGAGCTGCATTGGAGGTCCAACTACAGAAAGAATGGTAAGAATTTTTCTTTGCCTATTACAGTGAACACAGCCTCCTATCTATTGAAAATCCACAGAATTTTAACCAATGATGCAATCATTATTAAAAGTGATTCACTCTGCAATTATTTGTATGAGGATTTGCAATGTATCTACGTTTCGCGTATCTACTCATCCATCTTGAACTTGGCTGACAATCTTCGACATTTCCACAAGATAATCCATGTCATGCACTATAATTGGCTGAGAGGCTGTGACATTCAGACTGGGGAAGGACACACACAGGCATGCCAACCAATTAATGACAGGAGCCACTACCTGGAAAAAATAGTATTTGCTCAAGGCTGACAGTTATGGTACCTTTTTTAAAAATTTTTATTAAGTCTAGTTACTCACTTATTTGTTTTGCATTGAACTAAAGCAAAACTGTAGTTCAAATTACACAATATAAGATACAGATGTGCATTGGAGGTAAGTAGTAAGTATAAAACACAATTACCTCACTTCCTGGTGTGGATATCATCCTCACAACATGATGCTCAGGGCATGCACAATCATTTTAAGAAACTATTGTAAAAGCACGTACACATTCAAGCATTCCTTCCTGTCAGATATATTATCAATGTGCATGCACCCTTATGACCCCCACATTCATGGCACTATGGGGGTAAAATACACTAACAGCAATGTCTACTGGCTTACATGGATAAAAGCAGGGGTATGAGTCAAGGACTCTGCTAGGTATAAAATAATTAATTCCATGGTTAAACTAATTTTAATAATGTTACTGTTTATGTGACATCTATTTTGCCTTGTAGAATATTTAAAGGTAAAACAAAATAGCTTCAACAATGTATACTATGCCAGGTTTTAGCTCACAATATCACAATACCATCAAAATAAATTACATGAGAGGTCTAGAAAGGGATAAATTCATAATGATATATGTTTCTCCTCTAGTAAAAGACGTAACACATCTGCTTGTTGCTCCAGTTAGAAAATATAAATTATTAACAAATGCATAAATCAAACAATCAATCAGAGTTTTAAATACAAGACCCAGGCAAAAAGACCCAGGTTAAAAATCAGTCTGGAACTGCTTAAGTGCTTTATCTAAGTAATAGTAACATAATTTTCTTCAAACTAACATTTTTTACTCCTTGGTGGGGATTATACCACCTATGCCATACCGACTAGAGCAAGTTTTGCTCTAGCAAATGTGAGTAAGCCATTTTTTTACTGTTATTTTATATTTTTTTACCAATATATATTGCACTTTTTGGGTTCTCTATATTTTCTCCACATATCATCTACTGGAGACTGATAAGACATCTATAAATATATCCTAAGACGGGGATTGTTCCGTCAACACAAATAACAGCTGAGCTCTGAGTTAGCTCTGTTAAATGTGAGTGTGCATTCACTTAAGATATCATTCATATATCTACTATACCTGCTGTGCTGCACTATTACTTTTTATGTTTGTTTTACTTTGAGGTCAATTGTATAGAGACCATCACTACAACATCTGTGTACCATTTGTACATATTATATCGCTTAGTGCACGGTTCCCTCTCCTTTTTTACTCACACTATTCTGTTACAAGGTTGTGAATCCTTGCATTGGTTACTGCTGCCCTTTTGTTTTATTCACATAGATATAGTGAGCGCCTAATCTTCTTGTTTCTATAACATTTTTAACTCCACCTTCATAATTTGAAAATTATCAGGAGTTCTAGGCGCAGTTTCAATATATCTGTTAAATGTTGTTACCTGAAGCTCCTGGACTGTGGTCCTTTGGAAGAGTTTGTGTTTCTGAATATGATCTGGTAACGGGGTGACCACATTTTGTAATTTAGACAGAAAGTTGGCAATATCTTCAATGAGGAGGGAGGAGACGCCTTTATATAAAAGCCCTTCAATTTGATTTAGGTATTCGATGTATTCATGTTGCCCCTGATACACCAAGAGTACACCATATATTAATTGTTAAATACATAAAAATCACAATGACCATAGATTTAGAATAATAATAAAGAAATATTCATAAGTGTGATCTGATCTCTACAAGTAAACCAACAGTAGATGGGGTAAAATATTAGACAAAACTATTTTATTTAGACTCAGGAAATGAGAATTTGGTGCTTTTACAGTGCACATAACTCAATATAAAAATGTTTTTCTGCACTGTCCAAAGTGAAATTAGAGTGCTACATGAACTGCATTCAATGATATGCCCTCTTTAATACAACATTACATCAACACTTGGGTGGTATTTGGGTCCAACTACATCCTGCTTATGTTAACCCCCACCCCAATGAATTCCAGCATAAGCTGGTGCAATTGATAACCTACTCTTAAACTCCACTGATTCTTCAGTTGCAGAGAGCAGTGTGCATACAACATGCACCAGTAGAACTAACACTAACTCGGTGTCAGGACTGAATTTTATCAACATTCTGTTGATTGAGATCAGTCTTGTGAAGTGAAAGTAGGAATCTCTCCTCTGTAGCATAAATCAGGCAATCCTCACCTGTATATTTTCTCTTGGAGAACCATAATCCAGTTTTGGTGCAGCATCAAACTCTGCATGGTCAATCTATGAGAAAGAAAAAGTCAAGCGTCAAATTTCAATGACAACAGGATACACTTCTTTTCTTTCCTTCTGCTCCTTGCTGCTGGTGATGTCTCTCCAAACCCCGGTCCCATCTCTGCAAACCCACCACTTACTAACTCAAGGAACCACACCAATCTCATACCCATTTCTTGACAGAAATGTGGCTCTCCCCATCTGACCCTGCTAACCTTGCATCTTTATCCTTTGGTGGTCTTCAACCCACAACCCAAGACACGCTGAATGTAAAGGTGGTGGTGTAGGGTTTCTCATCTCACCTCACTGCTCCTTCAAACCTCTACCCACCTGCCCTTCCCTCTCTTTACCATCATTTGAAATTAATTTGATTCGCCTTTTTAAACAGTTTCTGCTAACATTGCAGTTATTGATCGCCCCCCTAGTTCCCCTCTCCTCTTCCTTGACCACTTTGCTGCCTGGCTACCCTACTTCCTCTCTTCTAATATTCCATTCCTAATTCTGGGAGACGTCAATATTCCCATTAACGCACCTTTGACATCAGCCGCCTCTAAACTACTTTCAATAACTTCCTCCCTCAGGCTATCACAGTGGGCTAATCCCATGTAGCTAGCAATACCCTCAACCTCATTTTCTCTTATGCATGTACACTATCTAATATCTGCAACACTCCATTTACTCTCTCTGATCACCACATCTTATCGTTTGCTCGCAAGTACCCCCTCATCCAACAATTTCAGCCTAATACCCCACAATTGAGAAGGAACGTTAATTCTATTGATCTCCAGCAGCTGTCAGCTGATATTGATTCACAACTCCTATCCATCCCTTCCCTCTCCTGTCCCTCACTGGCCATCTCCAAATATAACACTACCCTCACCTCTGCCTTGAACGCTGCAGCTCTGCTCCAAACATGCACCTCAAGGAGCAGTGGCGTACATACCAGGGTCGCAGGGGTCGCGGCTGCGACCGGGCCCGGCCCACCAGGGGGCCCGGCCGCCCCTGCGACCCGGTATGTATGCCACTTGGCCAGCCTCTTCTCCTGGGGGGCCCAGGAGCCGGCCACCTCCGGGCCCCCCGAGGCTGGCCCTGCTGTCACCCGGCTGGCCGGTCCTGCGGGCGCGCGAGGGAGCACTCTCCCCTGAGTGCTTCCTCTTCAGCTCCCTCGCGCACCGCAATGATACCGGAGCCGGGAGATGACGTCATCTTCCGGCGCCAGTATCAGTACGCGGCGCGCGAGGGAGCTGAAGAGGAAGCACTCAGGGGAGAGTGCTCCCTCGCGCGCCCGCCTGCTTGCCTGCCTGCCCGCCGGGTGACCGGCCCCCCAGGAGCCCAGCAGCACCACTGGACCCCAGGGAATCCCCTCAGCACTCCAAAAGGTAAGGAGGCTGGGGGGATTAAATTTAAAAAAAAATGTGTTAGTGTGTGTGTGTGTTAGTGGGTATGTTAGTGTGTGTGTTAGTGTGTGTGTTAGTGTTACTGTGAGTGTTAGTGTGTGTGTGTTAGTGTTACTGTGTGTGTTAGTGTGTGTGTAACACTAACACACACTAACACTCACAATAACACTAACACACACACTAACACACACAGTAACACTAACACACACACACACTAACACTCAGTGTGTTAGTGTTACTGTGAGTGTTAGTGTGTGTGTTACTGTGAGTGTTAGTGTGTGTTAGTGTTAGTGTGTGTTACTGTGAGTGTTAGCGTGTGTTTTACTGTGTGTTAGTGTTACTGTGAGTGTTACTGTGTGTGTTAGTGTGTGTTAGTGTTACTGTGAGTGTTAGTGTGTGTTAGTGTTACTGTGAGTGTTAGTGTGTGTGTTAGTGTTACTGTGAGTGTTAGTGTGTGTGTTAGTGTTACTGTGAGTGTTAGTGTGTGTGTTAGTGTTACTGTGTGTTTTACTGTGAGTGTTGGTGTGTGTTAGTGTTACACACCAACACTCACAGTAACACTAACACACACACTAACACTCACAGTAACACTAACACACACACTAACACTCACAGTGTGTTAGTGTTATTGTGAGTGTTACTGTGAGTGTTAGTGTGTGTTAGTGTCAGTGTGTGTTACTGTGAGTGTTAGCGTGTGTTTTACTGTGTGTTAGTGTTACTGTGAGTGTTACTGTGTGTGTTAGTGTGTGTTAGTGTTACTGTGAGTGTTAGTGTGTGTTAGTGTTACTGTGAGTGTTAGTGTGTGTGTTAGTGTTACTGTGAGTGTTAGTGTGTGTGTTAGTGTTACTGTGTGTTTTACTGTGAGTGTTGGTGTGTGTTAGTGTTACACACCAACACTCACAGTAACACTAACACACACACTAACACTCACAGTAACACTAACACACACACTAACACTCACAGTGTGTTAGTGTTATTGTGAGTGTTACTGTGAGTGTTAGTGTGTGTGTTAGTGTGTGTGTTACTGTGAGTGTTAGCGTGTGTGTTAGTGTTACTGTGAGTATGTGTTTTACTGTGAGTGTTAGTGTGCGTGTTAGTGTTACTGTGAGTGTTAGTGTGTGTGTTAGTGTGTGTGTCACTGTGAGTGTTAGTGTGTGTGTTAGTGTGTTAGTGTTACTGTGAGTGTTAGTGTGTGTGTTACTGTGAGTGTTAGTGTTACTGTGAGTGTTAGTGTGTGTTTTACTGTGAGTGTTACTGTGTGTTAGTGTGAGTGTCAGTGAGTATGTCTGTTTAGTGTGTCTGCTAGTGAGTGTCAGTGAGTGTGTTACTGTGTGTGTCTGTTACTGAGTGTGTTTGTATTAGTGAGTCTGTTTGATGTCTGTTAGTGAGTGTATGTTTTGTAAGTGAGTGTGTATGTATGTCTGTCACTGAGTGTGTCTCTGTCAGTAAATGTGTGTGTCTGTTAGCTAGTGTGTATGCGTGTGTTAGCTAGTGTGTATGCGTCTGTTCGTGAGAGTGTGTATGTGCGTGTCTTCAGCACTTACCTTTCTCCAGCGGCGGACTCCCTTGGCGCTGGAGATCCCTCCGCCTCTCAACTCCGAATGCGCATGCACAGCAAGAGCCATGCGCGCATTCAAACCACCCATAGGAAAGCATTACTCAATGCTTTTCTATGGACGTTCAGTGTCTGAGAATCGCGGAAGCTCCTCTAGCGGCTGTCAGTGAGACAGCCACTAGAGGCTGGATTAACCCTCAGTGAAACATAGCAGTTTCTCTGAAACTGCTATGCTTTCAGCTGCAGGGTTAAAACTAGAGGGACCTGACACCCAGACCACTTAATTGAGCTGATGTGATCTGGGTGTCTGTAGTGGTCCTTTAAGTGTGTGTGCATCTGCATGCACTGGTGTACATACCGCGGTCGCAGGGGTCGCAGCCCTGCAACCCCTGCGACCAGGTGCCCGCCGCCATGTGTTGTGGCCCCGGCCCGCGCAGAGTAAGCGAGCAGGGGGGGGGGGCCCACGGATCAATTTTCGCACCGGGGCCCCATAGGTCATGTGTACGCCACTGTCAAGGAGGGCACGCCCCCAACCGTAGCATACTAAATCAACACGCTACCTGCAAAGATGCTCCATTTGTGCTGAACGCTCCTGGAGGAAGTCTTGAACCCAGTCAGTCTTTCACCATTATAGGTCCATATTGTGTTCATACAGTGCAGCCCATGCCCTCGCCAAACAGTCATACTTTTCTACTCTAAATAGTTCATGCTCCTGCAATCCCAGGCATCTCTTTGACACCTTTAACTCTCTTCTTCGCCATGCTGTGGCCACCCCCCAAACTAACCCCCCCAACTAACCTTACAGCCAATAGCTTTGCGTGCTACTTTACCGACAAGATTGAACAGTTAAGGAAAGAATTCCCCACCTTGCTGTTCTCTTTCTTAACCCATGTAGATCACGCCTTTCCTACCCTCCAGACTTTCTCCCCAGCTACTAAACAGTGGCTGTTCCTGTAAGTTTTCTTGTAATTGTCCTATTTATATTTAAATTCCCCCCTCTCATAATATTGTAAAGCGCTGCGGAATCTGTTGGCGCTATATAGATGGCAATAATAAAAATAATTGTAATATATACAGTAGGTTTCAAGTTCCCACTAGCTCTCAGTAACTTATACATTTTTTTTGGATGTTATTTAGATAAGGCAAGGTGTATAGTATTTACCCAAACTACTTGACATAATAAATGTGAAGATTATAAATAATAATAATTAATTTTATAAATGCAAATGGTGGGGTTTTAGATTCATCACATATTCTATAGGCCCACAGTTCCGAGGTCCCAGTTCACCGCTCCAATAGGGAGAGAGACGCTGTATGCTGCTCGTGTGTAGCTAATTATGTTCGTGCATGCCGACATTAAAATACCGTGCAACACCTGGCGTCCATTTGGCAGGGCCTAGTAATCGGTGCTTTAAAATGACAACAGCCAATGAATGTTAGGCATGGGCTATTTATTTCTGTTTTTTTCTAGTCCAAATTGCACTGTTTGGTTCTTGTTTAACCTAATAGTGCGTATCTATTTCTGAGTTATCTTATTACTGACCATGGCATGTTATTTGTTTAATCTACTGTCCGTGTTCCTGAATTTGACTTGTCTACCATTTACCTGATTTCTCCTTCCCTTGACCTCGGCTTTCACTTTGACTATTCTATACATTACTTGTGGCCACTTTAAGGCTGGGTAATCTATACCTTTTTTGTACTTTAGGGTCTGTGTATGTGGGTTTCCTTAAACATGATCGTGACATTTGGTGAACAAAGAGATGACTAGAGTCTCAAAGGGAATTGGCCAGTACACAGTGTGAATGGTCTAGTGTTTCAGATTGAATACGTTGAATATCAATGTGAAGAGTAGATTACCAGAATCCCAGGGTGGGCAGGCAGATTGTCAGGGTGGATTACATAATGGGTTACATAATACGTTAATACTGTGTATTAGACAATTCAGTTTTATCTCGATATAACCCTGCTCATCAGTAGTACATGGCTAGATAAACATAATGCACTTTATATTGTGTAAACCATCCGGCTTTATCTCATTTTGGCTTCGATTCCCAGTAATACCTTGCTCCCAATAATACTTCGCGAAAAACAGCATTATATAATGCACTCCTGTTGTAAATGCCAGCAAAAGTTACATGTTCTAGCACTAATTTCCATAAAGTACCTGGATATAGCTGGTTCTAGGGTGCCAGGGAGTAGAGTCTAGGAATATTCTGAAAAATGGGAAAGTGTTAAACCTGCTTATCCCAATCTGGAGAGTTTCATTAAAATCTGTCTTATTCCACTGTTTGGATCCCGGCCAACCTCCCACCTGTACAAAAGAGACATACATATACAAACATTGCTGCTATCGTTAACGGTTATTCAAGAATTCATGAGCATGGCATGCAAACTGTAAGACTGAATAAATAGAATATTTAGCAAGGAATAAATAATATAAACAGAGTTAGATTCATGACCATGAACCAGGGATCTGATACCCCACACATTTTTAAAAGAGATCAAGAACACATTTTAAACAAATATA
Organism: Pelobates fuscus; assembly: GCF_036172605.1. NCBI lineage: Eukaryota > Metazoa > Chordata > Amphibia > Anura > Pelobatidae > Pelobates > Pelobates fuscus. The sequence continues at coordinate 38,695,413 of NC_086326.1, forward strand.
ATAACAGAATTATTTAAATATTCACTGCATAGATCAACATAATATTGCCTGATAGTACTGTTCGATACTGTATCAATAGCTACAAATGGTAAAATGTATATGAGAAATATAACGCTGAGCAGTGACGTAGTATGACTAAAGTTTGATCATTGATTAAAGTGGGTAATTTTTGGAGCACAATCAATTATTTATTTATTATTGCCATTTATATAGCGCCAACAGATTCCGTAGCGCTTAAATAGTTAGAATCTACCAATGTAATGTGGGATTGAACATATAGCAAGATTAAAGCTTTTCGTTAAAATAAAATAAAATAAAAAAGACAGAAATCTATTTAAATGTAACAGAAACTACTGAACAGGTATGGTAAAAAAACAGATAAAGATAACATCTGTTAATGAAAAAATATGTTAAAGCAGATCTGTCATTTTCTAGTATTTCAAATATTATGATTATTATTATTAATAATAATAATAATAATAATAATAATAATAATAATAATAATAATAAATATAATATATTTGAAAAATATATTTTTTATTAAAAATACTGATCGAGCTTGAGTTGAAATTTTTGCTGAAATTTCGAAGCATTCCAAAGATACCGTAAGACAAATTAGGGTCTACTTTTTCTTATGGACTAACCTGAGGTTGCAGAGTTCTGCCGTCAACTTTTGTCCAATCCTAGCAGCTGTCACAAGTGAATGCTGAGGGATTTGTGCATGCTCGAGAATACAGTCCTGACAACTAAAGCGTCAGAAGCTGGAGAGGACCTGTAGAATGAAGATGGCAGCAGATGTGCGGTAAGTAAAACTTACCCTCTCCTGCACTCTGCAGCCACCAGATTCACACTGGTCCTATAAATTTTGAGGGTCTTGGCGAAAGACCATTTATGCAAAATCCCCAAAAGTGACAGATCCATTTTCATTATTAAATAATGAAGATTGCTCTTTTATTAAATACATTAGTTATAATACTATAAACATATTTAACCTTGAAAGTCATAATTAGCTACTGGCCATCATGAGTCCATCATGGGGTCTAAAGGTTATTATTACCAAACTAAATTGTTCTGACTTTTTTGAACTTGGAAGAATGACATGCTGAGTTGAACTTACCAAGAATCAAACCTTAGGGATTCTAGGTTCATCTTACTGGGAATCAAAACTGGGGCTCTGAGATAACACATCTGCATTTCTTACCCACAGAGCTATGTCTCTACCTTGACTGAGCTATTTGAGAATATACACAATACAATCTATTTTCCAAAGTCTTCTAAAAGTGAGAAATTCATGGCAGTGAATCAAATTACTCTATGTCTTAGATGTTTAATATTCAAAATTTCAAACTTCATGGGAAACGGCTTTTTTTTATTCCATGGTTTATAAAGTGATGTCACATAGACTTTTGTTTATATAGTACCTAATTTTATGGAAATTTGTTTTATGTAGATTATCAAGCAATGTTACTCTGTATTGTATTGTATATATCTGTTGATATGTATGTGATTTAAACATAATGAGAAACCACATGTACACCTGTTCGACCATATAAAATATGTTCAGCATTAATACATTTAATATTTATCCAGTTCTACAGAATGAACACCAACCCGTTTTTCATAATATGATTGCTATTACGGTATGTTGTTTTTTGTTTTTTACTTGATTAAAAATATTGGGATTGTCATGAAAATTACATGAAAATATATTTTTTGTCTATAGTGGGTGACTGCAACATCTCATCATAAATAGCCCAAAAACCTGGAATGTTTACAATTGAATGTGCATTTACACAAATAATGTTATCTTATTTAAATCTACCCAACAGTGTCCGGAGTATGTCCATGTTGTCATGAAGAAGGCTAGTGAAGGTAGTGTTGGCATGAGCTGAGCTTGATATAGTAGTGGTTTGCCAGTTGGCACACACATGTGTAAAGAAATCTTCACATGGATCCACTGATAGGTCTTGAGCAGTAATCAACAGCTGAGATAAGGAGAGACATTGTGTCGACAGAAAAGGCTGGGAAACTGGGCAATTTGGAAGCACACAGAGATGGATAGATGGAAGAGAACCTCATAACATTCTATAATCAAAGCATCACACCAACATCAAACCATCACTAAGTATTACAGCAATATTACAGTTATCACATATTGGTAATAAACAATCTATTCTGCAAATAATTAAAAGAGCTTAGAGAGTATAAGGAATTATGGAGCACAATACATAATTACTAAACAACATCACTGGTTTAATTAATGGAGGGATCCAGTCACAACTTTGGTCCAAGATGATTGTAGAAATTCACATATATGAATGTCATTGATAAAATTATTTCATGTTATATAAAATACAAGCAAGTAAATTAGGTGGACAGCGCTAAGAATTATTATAATAAAATCATAAATACACAGGTAGCAGCAAATTTCGCAATTATGTGTCTTACTCTTAAAAAAAGAGAAATAAAAGTACAATGATAGTGCAGTATGTTATGAATAATATGGTTATAAAGATATATTCCAAAGGGGCACTCACGTTTTCCAGAGCTTAAAAAGCTCTATTTTAGGAGCCTGAACGGAACAATCCCCGTCTAAGGATTTATTTTTGCTGGTATCAGATTCCCAAGGTAGTGCGATTCATCATATGAAAAAAATAAGGATGTATACCAATGGTACAGTACGTATGTAAAAGTAGGATAAGTAAATAATATTTGACCTACTTACATTTGCTAGAGCAATGACCTGCTCTGCTCTAGTGTATGGAGCTTTAGGTGGAACAATCCCCACCTAGGGATATATGTAGATCAGGAACAGCAGAGTGATGGTGAGAGTAAAGGGGCTCAAGAATGACTGGGTATTAAAACAGAATCTTTATTAATAAACAGAATAAATAAAACTATATAAAAGTGAACTATATAGTAAAAAGAACTATAAATAAAACCAGTCCTTGTAGGCAATCCTTAATCTCCACTTGATATGTTTCGCTTACAGCTTTCTCAAAAGTGAATCATTCATAACAATGAACAATATAATAATATATATTATTCATAACATACTGCACTATCATTGTACTTTTATTTAAGACACATAATTGCGAAATCTGCTGCTACCTGTGTATGTATGATATTAATATAATAACTCTTAGCGCTGTCCACCTAATTTACTTGCTTGTTTTGTTCTATTGTTCACAAGGTAAAAGGAACTCCTTGTTGGTGAATAGGTGCTTTATTGGATAGAGAGCACTTATCACTTGTTTCACTATCTTATATAAAACACAATTTAAGTTATTATTGCTCCTTTTTATAGATAATTATCGTGTTAGATAATTTATCTTTCCTGTGACAATGGGTTGCACTGTGTTATGGAAAATTCTTTAATCAGAACTTACCCCGAATGTAGCTCCCAGTGATATAAATCACTGAAATGGCAAATAAAATCAAAATGATTATCAGGGCTCCCAACAGTGTCTTGTTGTGCCCTTCACTGCTTGTTCTTCCAATGTCTGTGGATACAGAGGCAGTTCAAACAAAAAAGTAACAGGGGTCTCTAAACTGTAACTATCACATTATGGAACAAGCTTTTTAAAAAAGACACATTTTCTTTGTTTGTACAGAGACAGTTCCTCTTATAATTATAGTTCTCAAATACTGCAGAGTTACGTGTTACTGTAGCATGCAACTCTCCAATCGCATGTATTTTATTAATCTGTGAAAAGTCATCATAAAAAAGAAACACTAGACTTAATTAATAGTGACAACAAACACCACAAAAGTGGATTAATTGCATAAATTAAAGGACCACTCTAGTGCCAGGAAAACATACTCGTTTTCCTGGCACTAGAGTGCCCTGAGGGTGCCCCCACCCTCAGGGTCCCCCTCTCGCCCGGCTCTGGAAAGGGGTAAAAACTTACCTTTTTCCAGCGGTGGGCGGAGAGCTCTCCTCCTCCGATCCTCCTCTTCTCCTCCCCGTCGGCTAAATGCGCACGCGCGGCAAGAGCTGCGCGCATTCAGCCGGTCACATAGGAAAGCATTCATAATGCTTTCCTATGGACGCTTGCGTGCTCTCACTGTGATTTTCACAGTGAGAATCACGCAAGTGCCTCTAGCGGCTGTCAATGAGACAGCCACTAGAGGAAATAGGGGAAGGCTTAACCCATTCACAAACATAGCAGTTTCTCTGAAACTGCTATGTTTATGAAAAAATGGGTTAACCCTTGAAGGACCTGGCACCCAGACCACTTCATTAAGCTGAAGTGGTCTGGGTGCCTAGAGTGGTCCTTTAAGGTGCAATAGATTCTTCTGTTACTGTGTGGCCTTGATTTGATATTTTGGAAACGTTTTTAAACTATTTCAAAATATTAAAATATCAAAAAATATAAAATCATTGGAAAGCTTATCCAAAATAGTTAAATAAAGGTCTACATTGCTTAAGCATTCTTCTCATTTTGGCATCTAGAGATTTTTACTACCTCTTTTCCCATATAAATGTATGTAATTTGGTGGCACAGAAATATGCTACACGTAGCCTTATTCACAAAACTGTAAATAGAACTTATAAAAGGGTGGCATGGATGTCATCAGCTTTTCAAAAGTTCCTTTCATTAAATCTTATGAGTAGTGTTGTCGCGAACCCGGAATTTTTGGTTCGCGAACGGCGAACGCGAACTTCCGCAAATGTTCGCGAACCGGCGAACCGTGCGAACCGCCATTGACTTCAATGGGCAGGCGAATTTTAAAACCAACAGGGACTCTTTCTGGCCACAAAAGTGATGGAAAAGTTGTTTCAAAGGGACTAACACCTGGACTGTGGCATGCTGGAGGGGGATCCATGGCAAAACTCCCATGGAAAATTGCACAGTTGATGCAGAGTCTGCTTTTAATCCATAAAGGGCAGAAATCACCTAACATTGACACCTGTCCTCAAAGCCCAGCCCTGATACACACTGACACAGAGCAGAATAGAGACTGTTCCCCCTACATAGGGTCACTTGGCAGATATGGATTGACACCTGTCCTCAAAACCCCTGATACACACTGACACAGAGCAGAATAGGGACTGTTCCCCCTACATAGGGTCACTTGGCAGATATGGATTGACACCTATCCTAATGATCCCTGATACACACTGACACAGAGCAGAATAGAGACTGTTCCCCCTACATAGGGTCACTTGGCAGATATGGATTGACACCTATCCTAATGATCCCTGATACACACTGACACAGAGCAGAATAGAGACTGTTCCCCCTACATAGGGTCACTTGGCAGATATGGATTGACACCTGTCCTCAAAACCCCTGATACACACTGACACAGAGCAGAATAGAGACTGTTCCCCCTACATAGGGTCACTTGGCAGATATGGATTGACACCTATCCTAAGGATCCCTGATACACACTGACACAGAGCAGAATAGGGACTGTTCCTCCTACATAGGGTCACTTGGCAGATATGGATTGACACCTGTCCTAATGATCCCTGATACACACTGACACAGAGCAGAAAAGGGACTGTTCCTCCTACATAGGGTCACTTGGCAGATATGGATTGACACCTATCCTAATGATCCCTGATACACACTGACACAGAGCAGAATAGAGACTGTTCCTCCTACATAGGGTCACTTGGCAGATATGGATTGACACCTGTCCTAATGATCCCTGATACACACTGACACAGAGCAGAATAGGGACTGTTCCTCCTACATAGGGTCACTTGGCAGATATGGATTGACACCTATCCTAATGATCCCTGATACACACTGACACACAGCAGAATAGAGACTGTTCCTCCTACATAGGGTCACTTGGCAGATATGGATTGACACCTGTCCTAATGATCCCTGATACACACTGACACAGAGCAGAATAGGGACTGTTCCTCCTACATAGGGTCACTTGGCAGATATGGATTGACACCTATCCTCAAAACCCCTGATGTACACTGACACAGAGCAGAATAGGGACTGTTCCTCCTACATAGGGTCACTTGGCAGATATGGATTGACACCTGTCCTAATGATCCCTGATACACACTGACACAGAGCAGAATAGGGACTGTTCCTCCTACATAGGGTCACTTGGCAGATATGGATTGACACCTATCCTAATGATCCCTGATACACACTGACACAGAGCAGAATAGAGACTGTTCCTCCTACATAGGGTCACTTGGCAGATATGGATTGACACCTGTCCTAATGATCCCTGATACACACTGACACAGAGCAGAATAGAGACTGTTCCCCCTACATAGGGTCACTTGGCAGATATGGATTGACACCTATCCTAATGATCCCTGATACACACTGACACAGAGCAGAATAGAGACTGTTCCCCCTACATAGGGTCACTTGGCAGATATGGATTGACACCTATCCTAATGATCCCTGATACACACTGACACAGAGCAGAATAGGGACTGTTTCCCCTACATAGGGTCACTTGGCAGATATGGATTGACAAATCCCTGACAAACAGCTACCACATGCAAGGAAGGCAGCAGGGGCGCAAATGACCCACTCCCGACGCGGGAAGATAGTGACGACAAATAACAATACAGGACTCTTTAGAGGCCCTGTAATTGTAATCAGTCCACTTGAAATCCTTTAACTTTGATCAATTGGAGGGAAGTCTGGTGCAGAGCCACTGACCCATGCGCAGGGCCAGCCTTAGGCCTTTGGTCGCCCTGTGCAAGAAATCTTCCCGACGGGAAGGTAGTGACGACAAATAACAATACAGGACTCTTTAGAGGCCCTGTAATTGTAATCAGTCCACTTGCACCAGTGGGCCTAAAAATTAGGCATGTACACATGCCTGAAAAAATTGGTATTGTTGCAGCCGCTGCTGTAGCAGCGTCCAGAAAAATTGATGTTTGTTTCACAGGCAGAAAGTGCCCTAAAACATGGCGGCTTGAACCCTAGTTGGTGGCGGATAAGTCACGCAAGTCAAACGTCATTCAGAGCTAAAATACAGCAGCGTGTGGACCATTTTTAGCCCAAGGCAGCTCATCTCATCAGGCCTTTTTTAATCGAATGTATCGCCCAGTGTCAGTCCCTTCGGGATCCATCCCTCATTCATCTTAATAAAGGTGAGGTAATCTAGACTTTTTTGACCTAGGCGACTTCTCTTCTCAGTGACAATACCTCCTGCTGCACTGAAGGTCCTTTCTGACAGGACACTTGAAGGGGGGCAGGCCAGAAGTTCTATCGCAAATTGGGATAGCTCAGGCCACAGGTCAAGCCTGCACACCCAGTAGTCAAGGGGTTCATCGCTCCTCAGAGTGTCGAACTTTTCAAGTTCAGGGTACGTGGCTTCTGAAAACTGGGCATTATTCTAGGGCAAAAGGGAATCACAGCACCACGACCACGACGGCCCCTGCGGGGTGGCTCGCCTCTGCCTGTCATTTTTTTGGGGATTTGTGGTACTATGCGTGCAAGCTACTGTGAGACCAGATATGATTGGCAATGTGCACTGGAACAGTGCTGCAGAGCACACACTGTAGGCCTGAGACACCCGCTTGAAGACAAGTAACTGCTATTCAATCTATAACAGTGAAAAACTAATTTTGGTTGTAAAAGCACGCTATAGAGACACAAGATATGATTGGCAATGTGCACTGGAACAGTGCTGCAGAGCACACACTGTAGGCCTGAGACACCCGCTTGAAGACAAGTAACTGCTATTCAATCTATGACAGTGAAAAAAAATGTTGTTTTTAAAAGCACGCTATAGAGACACCAGATATGATTGGCAATGTGCACTGGAACAGTGCTGCAGAGCACACGCTGAAGTAGGCCTGAGACACCCGCTTGAAGACAAGTAACTGCTATTCAATCTATAACAGTGAAAAACAAATTCTGTTTTTAAAAGCACGCTATAGAGACACCAGATATGATTGGCAATGTGCACTGGAACAGTGCTGCAGAGCACACGCTGAAGTAGGCCTGAGACACCCGCTTGAAGACAAGTAACTGCTATTCAATCTATAACAGTGAAAAACAAATTTTGGTTGTAAAAGCACGCTATAGAGACACAAGATATGAGTGGCAACTGTCAAAGCACACTGGCACAGGTCTGCAGAGCACACGCTGAAGTAGGCCTGAGACACCCGCTTGAAGACAAGTAACTGCTATTCAATCTATAACAGTGAAAAACAAATTTTGTTTTTAAAAGCACGCTATAGAGACACCAGATATGATTGGCAATGTGCACTGGAACAGTGCTGCAGAGCACACACTGTAGGCCTGAGACACCCGCTTGAAGACAAGTAACTGCTATTCTATCTATAACAGTGAAAAACAAATTTTGGTTGTAAAAGCACGCTATAGAGACACAAGATATGAGTGGCAACTGTCAAAGCACACTGACACGGGTCTGCAGAGCACACGCTGAAGTAGGCCTGAAACACAGACGCTTGCAGACAACTAACTGCTCTTCTATTACAGTGAAAAAAAATTATTTATTTTAAATCGAAAGCTTAACCAATTGTTAAAACAGATATTAGTGGTGGCACTGGGCTAATAGGCACAGTATCCAATGTGAACCTCACACAGAAGCTGGCAGGCAGGCAACTGCTCTTCTATTACAGTGGAAACAAAATTTTGGTTGTAAAAGCACGCTAAAGAGACACCAGATATGATTGGCAACTGTCAAAGCACGCTGGCACAGGTCTGCAGAGCACACGCTGAAGTAGGCCTGAAACACAGACGCTTGCAGACAACTAACTGCTCTTCTATCACAGTGAAAAAAAATTATTTATTTTAAATCGAAAGCTTAACCAATTGTAAAAACAGATATGAGTGGTGGCACTGACTGTGCAAATGGGCAAGGCATCCAACCTCACACAGAAGCTGGCAGGCAGGCAACTGCTCTTCTATTACAGTGAAAAAAAATTATTTATTTTAAATCGAAAGCTTAACCAATTGTTAAAATAGATATGAGTGGTGGCACTGACTGTGCAAATGGGCAAGGCATCCAACCTCACACAGCAGCTGGCAGGCAGGCAACTGCTCTTCTATTACAGTGAAAAAAAATTATTTATTTTAAATCGAAAGCTTAACCGATTGTTAAAACAGATATGAGTGGTGGCACTGACTGTGCAAATGGGCAAGGCATCCAACCTCACACAGAAGCTGGCAGGCAGGCAACTGCTCTTCTATTACAGTGAAAAAAAATTATTTCTTTTAAATCTAAAGCTTAACCGATTGTTAAAACAGATATGAGTGGTGGCACTGACTGTGCAAATGGGCAAGGCATCCAACCTCACACAGAAGCTGGCAGGCAGGCAACTGCTCTTCTATTACAGTGAAAAAAAATATTTATTTTAAATCTAAAGCTTAACCGACTGTTAAAACAGATATGAGTGGTGGCACTGACTGTGCAAATGGGCAAGGCATCCAACCTCACACAGAAGCTGTCAGGCAGGCAACTGCTCTTCTATTACAGTGAAGAAAAATTATTTATTTTAAATCTAAAGCTTAACCAATTGTTAAAACAGATATGAGTGGTGGCACTGGGCTAATAGGCACAGTATCCAATGTGAACCTCACACAGAAGCTGGCAGGCAGGCAGGCAACTGCTCTTCTATTACAGTGGAAACAAAATTTTGGTTGTAAAAGCACGCTAAAGAGACACCAGATATGATTGGCAACTGTCAAAGCACGCTGGCACAGGTCTGCAGAGCACACGCTGAAGTAGGCCTGAAACACAGACGCTTGCAGACAACTAACTGCTCTTCTATTACAGTGAAAAAAAAATATTTATTTTAAATCTAAAGCTTAACCGATTGTTAAAACAGATATGAGTGGTGGCACTGACTGTGCAAATGGGCAAGGCATCCAACCTCACACAGAAGCTGGCAGGCAGGCAACTGCTCTTCTATTACAGTGAAAATAAATTATTTCTTTTAAATCTAAAGCTTAACCAATTGTTAAAACAGATATGAGTGGTGGCACTGGGCTAATAGGCACAGTATCCAATGTGAACCTCACACAGAAGCTGGCAGGCAGGCAACTGCTCTTCTATTACAGTGGAAACTAAATTTTGGTTGTAAAAGCATGCTAAAGAGACACCAGATATGATTGGCAACTGTCAAAGCACGCTGGCACAGGTCTGCAGAGCACACGCTGAAGTAGCCCTGAAACACAGACGATTGCAGACAACTAACTGCTCTTCTATTACAGTGAAAAAAAATTATTTATTTTAAATCGAAAGCTTAACCAATTGTTAAAACAGATATGAGTGGTGGCACTGGGCTAATAGGCACAGTATCCAATGTGAACCTCACACAGAAGCTGGCAGGCAGGCAACTGCTCTTCTATTACAGTGAAAAAAAATTATTTCTTTTAAATCGAAAGCTTAACCAATTGTTAAAACAGATATGAGTGGTGGCACTGGGCTAATAGGCACAGTATCCAATGTGAACCTCACACAGACGCTGGCAGGCAGGCAACTGCTCTTCTATTACAGTGAAAAAAAATTATTTATTTTAAATCGAAAGCTTAACCAATTGTTAAAACAGATATGAGTGGTGGCACTGACTGTGCAAATGGGCAAGGCATCCAACCTCACACAGAAGCTGGCAGGCAGGCAACTGCTCTTCTATTACAGTGAAAAAAAATTATTTATTTTAAATCGAAAGCTTAACCGATTGTTAAAACAGATATGAGTGGTGGCACTGACTGTGCAAATGGGCAAGGCATCCAACCTCACACAGAAGCTGGCAGGCAGGCAACTGCTCTTCTATTACAGTGAAAAAAAATTATTTATTTTAAATCTAAAGCTTAACCAATTGTTAAAACAGATATGAGTGGTGGCACTGATTGTGCAAATGGGCAAGGCATCCAACCTCACACAGAAGCTGGCAGGCAGGCAACTGCTCTTCTATTACAGTGAAAAAAATTATTTATTTTAAATCTAAAGCTTAACCGACTGTTAAAACAGATATGAGTGGTGGCACTGACTGTGCAAATGGGCAAGGCATCCAACCTCACACAGAAGCTGGCAGGCAGGCAACTGCTCTTCTATTACAGTGAAGAAAAATTATTTATTTTAAATCTAAAGCTTAACCAATTGTTAAAACAGATATGAGTGGTGGCACTGGGCTAATAGGCACAGTATCCAATGTGAACCTCACACAGAAGCTGGCAGGCAGGCAACTGCTCTTCTATTACAGTGGAAACAAAATTTTGGTTGTAAAAGCACGCTAAAGAGACACCAGCTATGATTGGCAACTGTCAAAGCACGCTGGCACAGGTCTGCAGAGCACACGCTGAAGTAGGCCTGAAACACAGACGCTTGCAGACAACTAACTGCTCTTCTATTACAGTGAAAAAAAATTATTTATTTTAAATCGAAAGCTTAACCAATTGTTAAAACAGATATGAGTGGTGGCACTGGGCTAATAGGCACAGTATCCAATGTGAACCTCACACAGAAGCTGGCAGGCAGGCAACTGCTCTTCTATTACAGTGGAAACAAAATTTTGGTTGTAAAAGCACGCTAAAGAGACACCAGATATGATTGGCAACTGTCAAAGCACGCTGGCACAGGTCTGCAGAGCACACGCTGAAGTAGGCCTGAAACACAGACGCTTGCAGACAACTAACTGCTCTTCTATTACAGTGAAATTTTTTTATTTATTTTAAATCTAAAGCTTAACCGATTGTTAAAACAGATATGAGTGGTGGCACTGACTGTGCAAATGGGCAAGGCATCCAACCTCACACAGAAGCTGGCAGGCAGGCAACTGCTCTTCTATTACAGTGAAAAAAAATTATTTATTTTAAATCTAAAGCTTAACCAATTGTTAAAACAGATATGAGTGGTGGCACTGGGCTAATAGGCACAGTATCCAATGTGAACCTCACACAGAAGCTGGCAGGCAGGCAACTGCTCTTCTATTACAGTGGAAACAAAATTTTGGTTGTAAAAGCACGCTAAAGAGACACCAGCTATGATTGGCAACTGTCAAAGCACGCTGGCACAGGTCTGCAGAGCACACGCTGAAGTAGGCCTGAAACAAAGACGCTTGCAGACAACTAACTGCTCTTCTATTACAGTGAAAAAAAATTATTTATTTTAAATCGAAAGCTTAACCAATTGTTAAAACAGATATGAGTGGTGGCACTGGGCTAATAGGCACAGTATCCAATGTGAACCTCACACAGAAGCTGGCAGGCAGGCAACTGCTCTTCTATTACAGTGGAAACAAAATTTTGGTTGTAAAAGCACGCTAAAGAGACACCAGATATGATTGGCAACTGTCAAAGCACGCTGGCACAGGTCTGCAGAGCAAACGCTGAAGTAGGCCTGAAACACAGACACTTGCAGACAACTAACTGCTCTTCTATTACAGTGAAAAAAAAATATTTATTTTAAATCGAAAGCTTAACCAATTGTTAAAACAGATATGAGTGGTGGCACTGGGCTAATAGGCACAGTATCCAATGTGAACCTCACACAGAAGCTGGCAGGCAGGCAACTGCTCTTCTATTACAGTGAAAAAAAATTATTTCTTTTAAATCGAAAGCTTAACCAATTGTTAAAACAGATATGAGTGGTGGCACTGACTGTGCAAATGGGCAAGGCATCCAACCTCACACAGAAGCTGGCAGGCAGGCAACTGCTCTTCTATTACAGTGAAAAAAAAATATTTATTTTAAATCTAAAGCTTAACCGATTGTTAAAACAGATATGAGTGGTGGCACTGACTGTGCAAATGGGCAAGGCATCCAACCTCACACAGAAGCTGGCAGGCAGGCAACTGCTCTTCTATTACAGTGAAAAAAAAATTATTTATTTTAAATCTAAAGCTTAACCAATTGTTAAAACAGATATGAGTGGTGGCACTGGGCTAATAGGCACAGTATCCAATGTGAACCTCACACAGAAGCTGGCAGGCAGGCAACTGCTCTTCTATTACAGTGGAAACAAAATTTTGGTTGTAAAAGCACGCTAAAGAGACACCAGATATGATTGGCAACTGTCAAAGCACGCTGGCACAGGTCTGCAGAGCACACGCGGAAGTAGGCCTGAAACACAGACGCTTGCAGACAACTAACTGCTCTTCTATTACAGTGAAAAAAAATTATTTATTTTAAATCGAAAGCTTAACCAATTGTTAAAACAGATATGAGTGGTGGCACTGGGCTAATAGGCACAGTATCCAATGTGAACCTCACACAGAAGCTGGCAGGCAGGCAACTGCTCTTCTATTACAGTGAAAAAAAATTATTTCTTTTAAATCGAAAGCTTAACCAATTGTTAAAACAGATATGAGTGGTGGCACTGGGCTAATAGGCACAGTATCCAATGTGAACCTCACACAGAAGCTGGCAGGCAGGCAACTGCTCTTCTATTACAGTGAAAATAAATTATTTCTTTTAAATCGAAAGCTTAACCAATTGTTAAAACAGATATGAGTGGTGGCACTGGGCTAATAGGCACAGTATCCAATGTGAACCTCACACAGACGCTGGCAGGCAGGCAACTGCTCTTCTATTACAGTGAAAAAAAATTATTTATTTTAAATCGAAAGCTTAACCAATTGTTAAAACAGATATGAGTGGTGGCACTGACTGTGCAAATTGGCAAGGCATCCAACCTCACACAGAAGCTGGCAGGCAGGCAACTGCTCTTCTATTACAGTGAAAAAAAATTATTTATTTTAAATCGAAAGCTTATCCAATTGTTAAAACAGATATGAGTGGTGGCACTGACTGTGCAAATGGGCAAGGCATCCAACCTCACACAGAAGCTGGCAGGCAGGCAACTGCTCTTCTATTACAGTGAAAAAAAATTATTTATTTTAAATCTAAAGCTTAACCGATTTTTAAAACAGATATGAGTGGTGGCACTGACTGTGCAAATGGGCAAGGCATCCAACCTCACACAGAAGCTGGCAGGCAGGCAACTGCTCTTCTATTACAGTGAAAAAATAATATTTATTTTAAATGTAAAGCTTAACCGATTGTTAAAACAGATATGAGTGTTGGCACTGGGCAAGTGGGCACAGTATATGCTGTGAGCCTGACACACAGGCTGGCAGGCAGGCACCTGCAATTACATTGCACAGGAAAAAAAAAAAAGCTCGGGGCCCCAAGCAGTTGCTTGGTTTGCCTGTCGGGTAGCGACGGGCCTGCACAGGAGCTTATCTGCTTCAAATAATTACTTGGAAATATTATTTAGGAGGGATATTACACTGTTTCTAACCACTAAACCTTCACCAGGCTGCAGCTAGCATGTTTGAGATAATGTTTCAATATTTGGTGTAGACTGGAGAGACATTCAATGTTCTATTTTAAAAAGATATCTCAGTTACACTTTTTATACAGAACACTTACTGCCTTAGCTTACATTTTGCAGACGTATTTTCACAGAAACAGACTGTTTGTTCATTTTAATCAAATATGCCTTTAATAGCTGTTTCCTTTGTGAATGTATTGATTTAGCAGTGAATAGCAGTGACATGAAATCGTATAGAAAAATTAAAGCTAAAATAGCTAAGCTGTGACTATCTAAGTTGGAGAACTTTTTGTAATTAATTTATTTTGAAATTCACTTTTAGTTCACTGCATTTTCCTGTTTGGTAACTAATATCTATATTTGACAATTGCCATTTTGGGATTTTTTTAATCTGTAAACACATTACTAGAGATGTCGCGAACATAAAATTTTCCGTTCGCGAACTTCCGCAAATGTTCGCGAACCGAGCGAACCGCCATAGACTTCAATAGGCAGGCGAATTTTAAAACCCACAGGGTTTCTGCCCACAATAGTGATTGAAAAGTTGTTTTAAGGGGACTAGCACCTGGACTGTGGCATGCCGGAGGGGGATCCATGGCAAAACTCCCATGGAAAATTACATAGTTGATGCAGAGTCTGGTTTTAATCCATAAAGGGCATAAATCACCTAACATTCCTACATTTTTTGGAATAACGTGCTTTAAAACATCAGGTATGATGTTGTATCGATCAGGTAGTGTAAGGGTTACAAATACAAAAAGAGAAGTCCTGCGCTTAGTAGCAGCAAGGACTACAATACACATCAGCCCCAATATATAGTAAAAACCAAAGAAAAGAAAATGTTACTTGAGCTTTCTCCTTAATCCCTATGTATATTTAGACAAATGGAGGTCATTTAGTTGCTCCAATGGCCATTGGAGGGAATGCCCGCCTGCCAACGTCAAGGCAGACCCCCCTAAGCGGGTCCTAACACTGACCTTTCAGCCTGCTTCCTTGAGCTTCTGGCAAAGATATCTCTAATGAGACAGAAAGGGGTATTTTTTATATACACCCCTATACTTATTAACCCTTAATAGGGAACACATGGGATGGGCAGCAGCATTGTAACCAGGCTGTGTGATACAAAGTAAATACAAATACAAAAAGAGAAGTCCTGCGCTTAGTAGCCGCAAGGACTACAATACACATCAGCCCCAATATATAGTAAAAACCAAAGAAAAGAAAATTTTACTTGCGCTTTCTCCTTAATCCCTATGTATATTTAGATAAATGGAGGTCATTTAGTTGCTCCAATGGCCATTGGAGGGAATGCCCGCCTGCCAACGTCAAGGCAGACCCCCCTTAGCGGGTCCTAACACTGACCTTTCAGCCTGCTTCCTTGAGCTTCTGGCAAAGATATCTCTAATGAGACAGAAAGGGGTATTTTTTATATACACCCCTATACTTATTAACCCTTAATAGGGAACACATGGGATGGGCAGCAGCATTGTAACCAGGCTGTGTGATACAAAGTAAATACAAATACAAAAAGAGAAGTCCTGCGCTTAGTAGCAGCAAGGACTACAATACACATCAGCCCCAATATATAGTAAAAACCAAAGAAAAGAAAATGTTACTTGCGCTTTCTCCTTAATCCCTATGTATATTTAGACAAATGGAGGTCATTTAGTTGCTCCAATGGCCATTGGAGGGAATGCCCGCCTGCCAACGTCAAGGCAGACCCCCCTAAGCGGGTCCTAACACTGACCTTTCAGCCTGCTTCCTTGAGCTTCTGGCAAAGATATATCTAATGAGACAGAAAGGGGTATTTTTTATATACACCCCTATACTTATTAACCCTTAATAGGGACCACATGGGATGGGCAGCAGCATTGTAACGAGGCTGTGTGATACAAAGTAAATACAAATACAAAAAGAGAAGTCCTGCGCTTAGTAGCAGCAAGGACTATA
The DNA here is from genome assembly GCF_036172605.1 of Pelobates fuscus. Taxonomy (NCBI): domain Eukaryota; kingdom Metazoa; phylum Chordata; class Amphibia; order Anura; family Pelobatidae; genus Pelobates; species Pelobates fuscus. The sequence continues at coordinate 38,711,610 of NC_086326.1, forward strand.
ATACACATCAGCCCCAATATATAGTAAAAACCAAAGAAAAGAAAATGTTACTTGAGCTTTCTCCTTAATCCCTATGTATATTTAGACAAATGGAGGTCATTTAGTTGCTCCAATGGCCATTGGAGGGAATGCCCGCCTGCCAACGTCAAGGCAGACCCCCCTAAGCGGGTCCTAACACTGACCTTTCAGCCTGCTTCCTTGAGCTTCTGGCAAAGATATCTCTAATGAGACAGAAAGGGGTATTTTTTATATACACCCCTATACTTATTAACCCTTAATAGGGAACACATGGGATGGGCAGCAGCATTGTAACCAGGCTGTGTGATACAAAGTAAATACAAATACAAAAAGAGAAGTCCTGCGCTTAGTAGCCGCAAGGACTACAATACACATCAGCCCCAATATATAGTAAAAACCAAAGAAAAGAAAATTTTACTTGCGCTTTCTCCTTAATCCCTATGTATATTTAGATAAATGGAGGTCATTTAGTTGCTCCAATGGCCATTGGAGGGAATGCCCGCCTGCCAACGTCAAGGCAGACCCCCCTTAGCGGGTCCTAACACTGACCTTTCAGCCTGCTTTCTTGAGCTTCTGGCAAAGATATCTCTAATGAGACAGAAAGGGGTATTTTTTATATACACCCCTATACTTATTAACCCTTAATAGGGAACACATGGGATGGGCAGCAGCATTGTAACCAGGCTGTGTGATACAAAGTAAATACAAATACAAAAAGAGAAGTCCTGCGCTTAGTAGCAGCAAGGACTACAATACACATCAGCCCCAATATATAGTAAAAACCAAAGAAAAGAAAATGTTACTTGCGCTTTCTCCTTAATCCCTATGTATATTTAGACAAATGGAGGTCATTTAGTTGCTCCAATGGCCATTGGAGGGAATGTCCGCCTGCCAACGTCAAGGCAGACCCCCCTAAGCGGGTCCTAACACTGACCTTTCAGCCTGCTTCCTTGAGCTTCTGGCAAAGATATATCTAATGAGACAGAAAGGGGTATTTTTTATATACACCCCTATACTTATTAACCCTTAATAGGGAACACATGGGATGGGCAGCAGCATTGTAACCAGGCTGTGTGATACAAAGTAAATACAAATACAAAAAGAGAAGTCCTGCGCTTAGTAGCAGCAAGGACTATAATACACATCAGCCCCAATATATAGTAAAAACCAAAGAAAAGAAAATGTTACTTGCGCTTTCTCCTTAATCCCTATGTATATTTAGACAAATGGAGGTCATTTAGTTGCTCCAATGGCCATTGGAGGGAATGCCCGCCTGCCAACGTCAAGGCAGACCCCCCTAAGCGGGTCCTAACACTAACCTTTCAGCCTGCTTCCTTGAGCTTCTGGCAAAGATATCTCTAATGAGACAGAAAGGGGTATTTTTTATATACACCCCTATACTTATTAACCCTTAATAGGGAACACATGGGATGGGCAGCAGCATTGTAACCAGGCTGTGTGATACAAAGTAAATACAAATACAAAAAGAGAAGTCCTGCGCTTAGTAGCAGCAAGGACTACAATACACATCAGCCCCAATATATAGTAAAAACCAAAGAAAAGAAAATGTTACTTGCGCTTTCTCCTTAATCCCTATGTATATTTAGACAAATGGAGGTCATTTAGGTGCTCCAATGGCCATTGGAGGGAATGCCCGCCTGCCAACGTCAACGCAGACCCCCCTAAGCGGGTCCTAACACTGACCTTTCAGCCTGCTTCCTTGAGCTTCTGGCAAAGATATCTCTAATGAGACAGAAAAGGGTATTTTTTATATACACCCCATTACTTATTAACCCTTAATAGGGAACACATGGGATGGGCAGCAGCATTGTAACCAGGCTGTGTGATACAAAGTAAATACAAATACAAAAAGAGAAGTCCTGCGCTTAGTAGCAGCAAGGACTACAATACACATCAGCCCCAATATATAGTAAAAACCAAAGAAAAGAAAATGTTACTTGCGCTTTCTCCTTAATCCCTATGTATATTTAGACAAATGGAGGTCATTTAGTTGCTCCAATGGCCATTGGAGGGAATGCCCGCCTGCCAACGTCAAGGCAGACCCCCCTAAGCGGGTCCTAACACTGACCTTTCAGCCTGCTTCCTTGAGCTTCTGGCAAAGATATCTCTAATGAGACAGAAAGGGGTATTTTTTATATGCACCCCTATACTTATTAACCCTTAATAGGGAACACATGGGATGGGCAGCAGCATTGTAACCAGGCTGTGTGATACAAAGTAAATACAAATACAAAAAGAGAAGTCCTGCGCTTAGTAGCAGCAAGGACTACAATACACATCAGCCCCAATATATAGTAAAAACCAAAGAAAAGAAAATGTTACTTGCGCTTTCTCCTTAATCCCTATGTATATTTAGACAAATGGAGGTCATTTAGTTGCTCCAATGGCCATTGGAGGGAATGCCTGCCTGCCAACGTCAAGGCAGACCCCCCTAAGCGGGTCCTAACACTGACCTTTCAGCCTGCTTCCTTGAGCTTCTGGCAAAGATATCTCTAATGAGACAGAAAGGGGTATTTTTTATATACACCCCTATACTTATTAACCCTTAATAGGGAACACATGGGATGGGCAGCAGCATTGTAACCAGGCTGTGTGATACAAAGTAAATACAAATACAAAAAGAGAAGTCCTGCGCTTAGTAGCAGCAAGGACTACAATACACATCAGCCCCAATATATAGTAAAAACCAAAGAAAAGAAAATGTTACTTGCGCTTTCTCCTTAATCCCTATGTATATTTAGACAAATGGAGGTCATTTAGTTGCTCCAATGGCCATTGGAGGGAATGCCCGCCTGCCAACGTCAAGGCAGACCCCCCTAAGCGGGTCCTAACACTGACCTTTCAGCCTGCTTCCTTGAGCTTCTGGCAAAGATATCTCTAATGAGACAGAAAGGGGTATTTTTTATATACACCCCTATACTTATTAACCCTTAATAGGGAACACATGGGATGGGCAGCAGCATTGTAACCAGGCTGTGTGATACAAAGTAAATACAAATACAAAAAGAGAAGTCCTGCGCTTAGTAGCAGCAAGGACTACAATACACATCAGCCCCAATATATAGTAAAAACCAAAGAAAAGAAAATGTTACTTGCGCTTTCTCCTTAATCCCTATGTATATTTAGACAAATGGAGGTCATTTAGTTGCTCCAATGGCCATTGGAGGGAATGCCCGCCTGCCAACGTCAAGGCAGTCCCCCCTAGGCGGGTCCTAACACTGACCTTTCAGCCTGCTTCCTTGAGCTTCTGGCAAAGATATCTCTAATGAGACAGAAAGGGGTATTTTTTATATACACCCCTATACTTATTAGCCCTTAATAGGGAACACATGGGATGGGCAGCAGCATTGTAACCAGGCTGTGTGATGCAAAGTAAATACAAATACAAAAAGAGAAGTCCTGCGCTTAGTAGCAGCAAGGACTACAATACACATCAGCCCCAATATATAGTAAAAACCAAAGAAAAGAAAAGGGTAAGGGTAAGGGTTACGCCCACTTCACAGTGACAGACCAAACTCCCCGTTTAACGCACCGCAAACAACCGCAAACAGTCCATTTGCAAAACCGCAAACTCCCCATTTGCATAAGGTTGGATACCAAGCTAGCCATGCCCCGTTCCTTGTTCTCACTGATGAGAACATCATCATCATCACACCGTACGTCCATGTGTGTAATGCTGCCTGACTGAGACATATCCCTGTTATCTACATCCTCTGGCAATAATGGTTGCGCATCACTCATTTCTTCCAACTGATGTGTAAATACCTCCTCTGACAGATCAAGTGAAGCGGCTGTGGTGCTAGGGTTGGTGGTGGTGGCAGGCGGGCGAGTGGTAACTTGAGAGGTACCCGAAGCTAAGCTGGAGGAGGATGGTGCGTCAAGGTTCCGAGCGGAAGCTGTCGAAGATTTGGTGTCCTGTGTTAGCCAGTCAACTATATCCTCAGAACTTTTCTAGTTCAGGGTACGTGACCTCTGAACACTGGGCATTATTCTAGGGCCAAAGGGAATCACAGCACCACAACCACGACGGCCCCTGCGGGGTGGCCTGCCTCTGCCTGTCATTTTTTTTTCGATTAGTGGTACTATGCGTGCAAGCTACTGTGACAACAGATATGAGTGGCACTGTTCACTGGCAGAAGTTGGCAGAGTAGACGCTGTAGGCCTGACACACACACTTGCAGACAACTAACTGCTATTCAATCTATTACAGTCAAAAAAATGTTTTTTAAAATGTACACTACTGTTACACCAGATATGAGTTGCACTGGTGTGACACTGTGCCCTGGCAGGCCCTGAAACGCACAGGTGTGAAGGAAACTGACTGCTATTATATTACAGTCAAAAAAGTTTGTTTTGTTTTTAAATGCAAGCTATTGTGACACCAGATATGAGTGGTGGCACTGGGCAAGTGGGCACAGTATACGCTGTGAGCCTGACACACACGCTGGCAGGCAGGCAACTGCAATTAGATTACACAGGAAAAAAAAAAAGCAGACTGATGTTCTAGCCCTAAAAAAGGCTTTTTGGAGTGCTGTCCTTATAGTAGAGATCAGATGAGTCCATCAGGACTGTAGTGGACACTGAATACACTAGCCTAGCTATCGATTTCCCTATTAAATCAGCAGCAGCTACACTGTCCCTCCTCTCACTAAGAATGCAGCTTCCGGGGGGCGGGGCCTAGCTGTCATGGATGAAAGACGCTCTTCATGTGAGCTCCCTCAATATCTCACTTTATGCAGCTATCAACAAGTAAATTTCACCCTAGAAGGGGATGACCCAGCAATGTTGCTCCTACCTGACCGACCCGACATGCTTAATAGCGGTCAGCAACTCAACAGAGTCTTACTTACCTCCGCGTGGCAAGTGTGACCTGGTGCTCACTGGGCGGGAGAGGCGGCCGATCTCCCGATCCTGGGATGCCCAGGAGCAGCTACTTCCCGTCAGGAGCTCCGTTACCCCCCCCCTCGGACCGGTGGGGGTTATCCCGGTCCACCCCTGAGAGGCTGTCTGGAGCTAATGGACGCACAGAGCACAGTCGCCCATGCTGACATACTCATCTGCGACTCTCCAAATATGGCGGCAGCTGCGTGTCCTCCTGGTACCAGCAAAGCATGGCAGGATATTGAGTCTAAGCTGGACAGACTCTTTAATCAATTTTGGAAGCAAGTAACAAGCAGGAAGCCCCAACAAGCTCCACCTCAGCCCCAACAAGCTCCACCACAGCTAAGCGAAGCAGTCCCCATTAAAATCCACCAACGCAAAAGGCGTTGAAGACGGGACCGGAGGCACAAACAGAAATGCAGAGCCTGCCCCACGTCAAGCACTCGCCTCCACCTTAAGCCACCACAATCCCGCACCGTATGTGAAGCACCACCGGGACAGATCCGACCACCCAACAAAACAAGCTTCCACCACCTCAAGCCGCGAACCCGGCACTCAGCCAGAGACTTGCCTTTGTTGTTCCAGGCACCAGGGTCTGCACCTGGCGCCCAGAAGGGATCGGATGAGCACAAGCAGTAAACAGCAGCCTGCCAAGCATGTCCCACTATAGCCGACCCTCCACACCATGCCTTTGATCACATGAACTGCTCTCTGCACATTAACTAATCGTAAAGTAGCAAGCGTTTAAACATTTCACCTCCTAAAGAGTTTATTGTCGTAGTTCCTTACATGCCTTTACCTTAACCGTCCATGTATTATGTTATTCACTAGTCTCATCTTATGGGGCAACTCACACTTGATTTATAACTAGTGGTGGAGCTGCTGATATAAATACACAGTTGATAACGTGCAAGCTACACCCTAAACATGACAGCCATCTTTCACAACAATGTACTGCTATATACTCATACCCTCAGTGCAACTAGCCATGATATACGCACTTTCAGCCTAGAATGCTCAAATATAACACACTTCTGTCTAAAAAAAAAAAGAAAAAAAATTATAAAAAAAGAAAAAAAAAGAATGCAGCTTCCGAATGAATCTAAAATGGATGCTGTCCAGGAGGTGGGAGGGTCTGGGAGGGAGGGTCTGCTGCTGATTGGCTGGAATGTGTCTGCTGACTGTGAGGTACAGGGTCAAAGTTTACTCAATGATGACGAATAGGGGGCGGACCGAACATCGCATATGTTCGCCATCCGTGGCGAACGCGAACAAGCTTTGTTCGCCATGAACTATTCGCCATCGAGCCGTTCGGGTCATCTCTACACATTACATCAACAACATTTTATATATATATATATATATATATATATTTATTTATTTTATTTTTTTCAAAAAAACTAAACCAAACCTCATACATACCGTATATACTCGAGTATAAGCCGACCCGAATATAAGCCGAGGCCCCTAATTTTACCCCAAAAAACTGGGAAAACTTATTGACTCGAGTATAAGACTAGGGTGGGAAATGCAGCAGCTACTGGTAAATTTTGAAATAAAATTAGATCCTAAAAAAATTACATTAATTGAATAGTTATTTACAGTGTGTGTGTGTGTGAATGCAGTGTGTGTGTATGAATGCAGTGTGTGTGTGTATGAGTGCAGTGTATGTGTATGAGTGCAGTGTGTGTATGAATGCAGTGTGTGTGTATGAGTGCAGTGTGTGTGTATGAGTGCAGTGTGTGTATGAGTGCAGTGTGTGTGTATGAATGCAGTGTGTGTGTATGAATGCAGTGTGTGTGTATGAGTGCAGTGTGTGTGTATGAGTGCAGTGTGTGTGTATGAGTGCAGTGTGTGTATGAGTGCAGTGTGTGTGTATGAATGCAGTGTGTGTGTATGAGTGCAGTGTGTGTGTATGAATGCGGTGTGTGTGTATGAGTGCAGTGTGTGTATGAGTGCAGTGTGTGTATGAATGCAGTGTGTGTATGAATGCAGTGTGTGTATGAGTGCAGTGTGTGCGTATGAGTGCAGTGTGTGTATGCATGCAGTGTGTGTATGAGTGCAGTGTGTGTGTATGAGTGCAGTGTGTGTGTGTATGAGTGCAGTGTGTGTATGAATGCAGTGTGTGTATGAATGCAGTGTGTGTGTGTGATGCAGAGTGTGATGCAGAGCCTTGGTGGGGGGGGCATTTTTATTATTTTTTTAATATTATTTTAATATGAATAGTTTTTTGTTATATTCATTTTTTTAATTATTATTATTTTTTATTTTATTTTATTATTTCATTTATTTTATTATTGTTAATATTTTTTTTCGTCCCCCCTCCCTGCTTTATACATGGCAGGGAGGGGAGCTCTCCTTCCCTGGTGGTCCAGTGGCATTGGTAGTTCAGTGGGGGGAGGAGGGGGGCTTGCTGAGAGTTTACTTACCTCTCCTGCAGCTCCTGTCAGCTCCCTTCTCCTCCGCGCCGGTCCGTGCAGCTCCCCTGTCAGCTCACAGTGTAAGTCTCGCGAGAGCCGCACTATGACCCCGCGGCTCTCGCGAGACTTACACTGGGAGCTGACCAAGGTGCTGAATGGACCGGCACGGAGGAGAAGGGAGCTGACAGGAGCTGCAGGAGAGGTAAGTAAACGCTCTGCAGCCCCCACAGCCCCCAGTCTGTATTATGGCAATGTAAATTGCCATAACACAGACATTGACTCAAGTATAAGACGAGTTGGGGTTTTTCAGCACAAAAAATGTGCTGAAAAACTCGTCTTAAACTCGAGTATATACGGTAAATTGACAATCCACTTACTCGCTCCTTGTCCTCTCTCTCGTGCTTGTTAATAACGTATTACAAATGCAGAAAGAGAAGTCTTGTGCTCACTCCCATCACTGGGCGGCAGAAATGACTACAGTACACATCAGCCATATAGTAAAAACCAAAGAAAAACAAGTTAACTGCGCTCTCTCCTTAATCCCTATGTATTTTTAAACAAATTGAGTTTTTTTAGATACCTCCAATGGCCATGAGAGGATGAGCCCACCTGCCAACGTCAAGGCAGACCCCCGTAGGTGGGTCCTAACTCTAACCATTCACCTTGCTTCCTTGAGCCTCTGGCAAAAATCTCTACTGAGACAGAAAGGGGTATTTTTATATACACCCCTATATATTAGGTGTGTAGCAGCAAAGGGTCACCATATATAAAAGAATAAATATATATATATATATATAGTGCTCTAATGGAGAGCAAGCAATTTTCTCAATCCTTATAGTTTAGGTGCTATATTCCCCACCAAGGAATATGACGTCAGCATCTTCTGAAGAAAATCTTCTGGAATAAATCAGGAAGGTCCAAATATGGTTAAAAATAACAACATTGTGGTCCTTTTGAGGGCCTCACTTTATTATTATTAGTTCCAACATTACTAGATCCAGCAAAATTACCCACATTCCTGTGTAACTCCCATGCTCCCATAGAGAATGTGTGGGAAACGTGGAGATCAGGTGTGGGTTCAGCTGTGATCTTAATTTTACCACATGACAGGAGGCTTCATATTTGCATATCTTTCTTTACTGAAAACTCCAGCAGCATAGAAACATAACAACCAATCAGAAAAAAGTTATGATGCCCATAAAAGGCCCTGTCTATGACATCACTTCCTCTTTCTTTGCTGCTCCAGCCTACAACAGGTCCGAGTATTTTGCCTCTCCTGTGTAACCTCATGTTTACAGACTATTTGTATTCGTTTTTCCTTTCATACTTCTTGCTAATATACTTCTGGCTCTCCTATACCTGTCCCTTCTAGACTTATTCTGTATCCATGACTGTTTTCTCACTGTTCCCTGGTATACTGGTGCATTACCTGTAGAAGTTTTGTTTCCCTTGCTCCGCGGACCTGTTTTCCTTGTAATTTATTTACCGGCACTGGTTGGGACTGTGTGGGGACGGGTGGAGGGAGGCCGGTGCGTTTTTTCGCGCAACGGACCCGAGACGAGCGAGTCCGTTGCGGACATTTGCACACCACCTGGGATGAAAAAGCTAATATAATCTTCAATTTTAATTACATTTTTTGATTTTCCACTCCGAATCATATCACTTGTTGAACTCTTGCTGTATGCATTACAACAACAATTGTATACTTTACCATGAAATACAAACTGTTGCTGACTGTTTGAGAGGGTATATCGTGGTCCTACAGTATACCGCACTCAGTGTATAACATGGTCTACTTTTAATATCACCGACCAAATTTTGTGACGTATGTAAACCTGCATTTCACCAAATATTACAGACTTTCTCAATGTCAAAGAAAAGTCTGTAATCTTTGGCAAAATGCTGACAAGCATATATACTGAATACCTTGAGCTAGGGAGCTCATACCACACCAGCTACCAAAAATGCTTGCAGATGCAAGATTAAAATATTCCACAGATCCATAGGCAGGGATTTTACTGCTTGAGCGCATATATCTGGAGCTAATTACTAGCTCCAAAAAGTGTAAGTGATTTTCCTTTTATTTATCTTACCAACTATCTGAGAATACTACTCCATATGTCGTTTTTGTCCTCTCTTTTGCATATTGAATTTTTCTGATTGGATTTTGAGGAAACTTTTAAGGCACTGCTTCCCTTTGTCTCTTTTCCACACCACCAATGACTAGAAAGAAGAGATTATGATTCGGGTTGCTCAAGTTGCCTGCCTGCACTACAAAAAGGCACTAGAGACTGTGACGAACTGAACCTCGTCATGGGCTCTTGGAGGGGCCTGCTTGCCAGCCTCTTGTCCCAGGACTATGGCCCATGTATTAGACCTTGGTTCAGGACTGTGGAAATGCTTTGTTTGTGCCTTTTCCCTGGTCTGGTTCGGTATATGGGATTTACCGAACAGATTATACTTATGCTGTTTGTATACCGAACAAACTACCGAACAGTTAGACTACCCAGGGGAGTCGTGTGCTGCTTGTTGACTCTTTTGACCTCTATCAACACCTTAACCGCAACGTGCTAAACGGTCAGCTGGGTGGCTGCCATTCGTGGAGGTGGCCATCTTGTTCCCGCGAACACGTACATTGGTGTTTGGTCGATGAGTGTATGGAACTATAATCGGACACTCGATGGTGCAAACACCGCTGGGGCTTTCACCTCTATGTATGTTCGGCTGGATTCATATGAGAAGAGCGGCGTTCGGTGGGAGCAATCTCCCGAATGAGGGACACAAGGCAAGCACACGTACGAACAGTTCTGTTGGGTATATTGTTGTATTTTTTACTCCCGAAAGAGGCCGACCGCACAGCCTGATTTTGTGGAACTCTTTTGGGCAGGAGCCTCGTTTGTAGTCGGTCAACTTATGACCTCTGTGGAAATCCCGAACCCCTGAACCGATCTGGGTGATTTCTGGATATGCTGGTCCCCCAGATTGGGGCTATCAGGGGATGTGACTTTTGTTGGGTTTCCTTGTGTTTTGGGGGTACTTTCGGGAGGTTTCTAAAATGTATGTTTTCTGTGCCTGGAGATAATTGAGTTTAGTACAGTTCCTGACTCAATTATCTCTCAGGCACAGGGGAGGAATTACTCTGTTTTGTGTGGGAGTGTGCTTGACTTGAGAGCCAATGTTAGTTAAGTGTGGAATGCCCCTGGAATATGTTATAGTAAACCCCTTGCATGGGGACTAGCAAATAAGGGTGCATGTGGCTTCCATTAAACAAGTTCCTCTTTACCCTCAACATAGAGCCTCGCCTCATGTGTGAAGGGGACAGCTATATTAACTCTGGGGCTTGCTATAATCACTGTTCTTCCTTGGATTACAACACTTTCTCTTGTAAGAGCAGCTTTACTCTCTGGACTAGGAGAGGTCTACCCACTGGAAGCTGGATCCTGGTCTTGGGTCCAGGGTGGGTGGAGGACAGCGAGACCCCAACCAAGCTGTAATACTGGCTGTGGGGTTTACGGTGATTATGGTGTCTGGTGGAATTCTTTGGAGTACTCAGTGTTGCTAGGAAACAGCGATTGGCGGAGGCACCCAGTCGGAGTGTCAGGCGATCCATCACAAGGTCCCTTTCCAACATTTTCATCTGTAAATACCTGAATCTGTAAGACCTTACCTTTTTGCACTATATAACGTTAGGATGAAAAATAGTAGTATTTTTCTGTGTTCAACAAGCATAGTCTGTGATTGTTCCTGCTATCCCTGCTTTTTGATTTTGACTCTTTAATTCTACTTCTACTCATTAATTCTCAATCAGAATTAAAATATGTAAATATATGGCACTGCAGTAGAATATCCTCAGATTACCTGTTAAAACTAATCAAGGTGCTAGTCCCCTTGTTCTTGTTTCGGAAAATAGTTTCCTCAGCTACGATCACTCATTCCTGCAGGTGGGGTGGTTGTAGACCTCAAACTAGTATTTATCATTCAGGCGGATTTCATTATTCAGATTCATAAATCACTCACATTGGATACAAGGAAAACATGTCCCTAGAGATGATAATTAGAATCACTATCAGGAATCCTTTCTGGATAATAAATATTTAAAGCACATCCATCACATTTAAAAGGCAAAAATTATGGATCCAGCCCATAAAAGCGTATGTAACTATATTACTAATGATAGAAAATAAACTCACAAATGGCTTCTGAAAAGACACAAACAGGACATTTTAATGTAAATTAACTTGGACGTCCTAGACATTGGCATATGTGATTGGGGGAGATGTAGTACACACCATTGACAAAATATGATTTGTGTCCCATTTTTATTGTATCCAAATAAATTAGATACAATTAAAGGGTAATTAAAGGCTCAGTGTAAGTATCATAATAAACTTGTATCTTTTCAAATCCTGTATACTGCCTTCCAGCTGAGAGTGTCTTGTAAGGGCAATGATTTGGAAAACGTGCTGCTCTTATATGCCTGCCCTCCTGATTGCCACACATCAAAGAGAAATGTTCAGTTCCTTAATTTATGTGTGGGATTCATCCAGTTGTGCTCCAACAAATAAGACTGATATGTGTCTCTCTTGGAGACAGGGCAAACTAAGGTATACACATTCAGCAACTCTGCAGGTAAATTATCTTTCCTTTAAATCCCTACTGGACAGGTGTTTATGGGATTAGATTAGAAATCGTAGCCCAGAAGGAGAGAGTCCATCCTCTGTGTGTTTTTTTTCTTATATACATATATATATATTTTTAATAGGGGACTAATACCTGCCACTTGTGTCTACTTTAAGTTTTGGCTATGTGGTTAGAATGTCAGAGAGACCTTGTAGTGAATAATATGTGTGTGTATAAAGAGCCATACATAAAATAATAATAATAAAACCTATAGATACTTGTTTTGTTATTTTCAAGACCAATCTTGTGCTCAAATTTGACAGAGGTACTTGAGATTCAAATTTTCTGTGAGCATTTTCAAAGTGGAAACTATGCAAAATATCCTATTATTCTGAGTTTCCAAAATTTCTCAACTCTACCTAAAAACGGGTTTGTACCAGCATGCATTTATTTTACATACATATGTCATGTTTGATGTTTGATCTCTTTGAGTCTCATTAATAAATAAATTGTCATCTTAGTTAGATTTCGAGTGATGGATGGTTTGAAAATATGTGGATTGACTTGCTTAGCAAGTACGTGTTGAGTCAATTACAAGATTATGTAATCCTTATTAATATTATCTACAGTTCAGAGCACCCAGGAAAGGGTGATTGATGATACAATAGTCAGAGCCAAAGACAGCTGATAGGTTTATGTCACTTTTTAAACCTTATTAGGATGAATGATCCCGGATATTGGCACTGTACAGATATCATTATATTCAATGTGAAGCCTTTTTATGGAAATGTAGTTCCTGAACAAGCCCTGTTTGTTAATGTTTGGCTCCGACACATGTGAAACTTATTCTGAACTTTTCTGGAATCCTGTGAGAACTGCTATGATTTATCTCTTGCAAGAATGTAGAAAGAGTAGCATGAAAGCAGTTTCAATTATAGAAGAACAAGTAATCAAGGAATTAACAAATAATTATTTTAGCATAAATAGTTGACTATAAAAATTGCTTTTCAAAAAATATATGTTACAGCACCAAATTGGATACAGGTATTGTTTAACCCCTTAAGGACACAGCTTCAGAAGCTTGTCTTACACTTCATGACACAATCAATTTTTGCATTTTCTTGCTGTTTGCGTTCAACTGCAATTTGCATCTCTCTCGTTTATTGCACCGACACATATTATATACTGTTTTTTAAAGGACAGAAAGGGCTTTCATTTGATGTAACATATATATATATATATATATATATATATATATATATATATATATATATATATATATATATATATGCTTATTTATTATAAAAAAAATACAGAAAAATGCAAATAAAATTTAAAAAAATTGTTTGTTTTTTTACAATAAATTCATTTAGTTGTTCTGATTTACAGAGTATATAATGTGTCTGGGATTTTAAGGTTTTTTTTGGAAGTTACAGGTCACAAAGCACAAGGAGTAAAATAAACTTTTAATGTGGAGCAATTTTAGAATTTTGTATGTTTGTCTTGTAAGCTTAATAGCCATAAAAGAAAACAAAATTGCCACACAAAAGTATATATTTATATAAAGTAGACATCACAGGCTATTTACCTAAGGTTGTTTTGACACTTTCTACGTAGTCATTTCACTGCCAACCTCTGCTAAATATTGGAGAAAAAATTAGTTTTTTGGCACACAAACTTATAACAAAGAACTTTTCATGTGTATTTTGTAAAGTTGGTGTGTGCTATTCCTGTACAAAGTTTTATTTTGTGTTCAGTTACACCTGCTGAGTAAAATGACACCCCCTTTGTATGTCTTTGGAACTATTTCATGAAGTCACAGTGCCATATAGGAGACCTGTCCTTTTCAGTATTCACAGTAGAATTTTGAGAGACGGATTTAATGAGCCAATGCTTCCATTTGGGGTATTATAACATAGTTACATAGTTACATAGTTACATAGTTAGATAGCTGAAAAGAGACTTGCGTCCATCAAGTTCAGCCTTCCTCACACCTGTTTTTTGCTGTTGATCCAAAAGGCAAAAAAAAAAAACCCCAGTTTGAAGCACAATTTTGCAACAAGCTAGGACAAAAAAATCCTTCTTGACCCCAGAATGGCAGTCAGATTTATCCTTGAATCAAGCAGTTATTACCCTACATTGAAAGATTATATCCTTGAATATTCTGTCTTTGCAAGTATGCATCTAGTAGCTGTTTGAACATCTGTATGGACTCTGATAAAACCACTTCTTCAGGCAGAGAATTCCACATCCTGATTGTTCTTACAGTAAAAAAAACCTTTCCTTTGCCTTAGACGAAATCTTCTTTCTTCCAGTCTAAACGCATGGCCTCGTGTCCTATGTAAAGTCCGGTTTGTGAATAGATTTCCACACAATGGTTTGTATTGGCCCCGAATATATTTGTATAATGTTATCATATCCCCTCTCAGGCGACGTTTTTCTAAACTAAATAGGTTTAAATTTGTTAACCTTTCTTCATAGCTGATATGTTCCATTCCTTTTATTTATTTTGTAGCCCGCCTCTGCACTTTTTCTAGTGCCATGATATCCTTCTTTAGAACAGGTGCCCAAAATTGCACAGCATATTCAATATGTGGTCTTACCAGTGATTTATAGAGAGGCAAAATGATATTCTCGTCCCGAGAATGAATGCCCTTTTTCATGCATGACAATACCTTACTGGCCTTGGCCACTGCTGATTGACATTGCACATTGTTGCATAGTTTGTTGTCTATAACAATTCCCAAGTCCTTTTCGTGTGTTGTTATCCCTAATTCACTTCAATTAAGGGTATACGTTGCTTGTGTATTCTTTACGCCGAAGTGCATAACTTTGCATTTTTCAACATTAAATTTAATCTGCCATTTGAGTGCCCAGTCCTCCAGTCTATCTAAATCCTTCTGCAGCAAAGTAATATCTTGCTCACATTGTATTATTTTACAAAGTTTTGTGTCATCTGCAAACACTGAAACATGACTTTCAATGCTGTCTTCAAGATCATTTATAAAAATGTTAAATAGAAGAGGTCCCAGAACAGACCCCTGAGGGACACCACTTGCCACCTCTGTCCAGCTTGAAAATTTACCATTAATGACAACTCTTTGTATTCTGTTTTTAAGCCAATGTTCTACCCAAGAACAAGTATTTTCATCGAGACCGATTTCCTTGAGTTTGAACACTAATCTTTTGTGTGGAACTGTATCAAATGCCTTGGCAAAATCCAAATAGATCACATCCACTGCAACACCCTGATCTATACTTCTACTTACTTCTTCGTAGAACGCAATCAAGTTAGTTTGACATGACCTGTGCTTCATAAAACCGTGCTGATTTTTGCTGATAACCATATTCTTCTCAAGGAATTCTTGAATATTATCCCTTAATAACCTTTCAAATATTTTACCAGCCACAGAAGTTAAGCTCACAGGTCTATAATTTCCAGGCAAGGATTTTGAACCCTTTTTGAATATAGGAACCACATCTGCCTTCCTCCAATCCTCCGGAACACTTCCTGAAAGAAAAGAATCTTGAAAGATTAAAAACAGAGGTTCACTTATTTCTACACTTAGTTCCTTAAGTACACGTGGATGGATACCGTCAGGCCCTGGAGCTTTGTTTATATTAACTTTCTTTAGTTGCTGCAGCACATTGTCTTGAGTTAACCAATTACAATTATTCTGCAAGTTTTTAGTAGCAATCATTTGCACATCTATTGCCATGGGTTCTTCTTTAATATATACGGAGGAGAAATAGTTATTTAGAATTCCTGCCTTTTCTTGGTCTTCATTAACTAACACCCCCGTTTCAGTTTTAAGTGTACCTATACTTTCATTTTTGGTTTTTTTGGAATTTATGTACTTAAAAAATGCTTTGGGGTTGGTTTTGCTCTCTTTAGCTATCATTTTTTCATTTTGAAGTTTAGCAAGTTTAATTGCCTTTTTGCACGCATTATTTGCTTTCCTATATCTTTTATAAGATGCATCTGATTTGTCTGATTTAAATGCTTTAAATGCCCTTTTCTTATTTCTAATCTCTTGTTTTACTTCTCTACTAAGCCACATTGGTTTTAATTTGTTTCTTTTATACTTATTTCCCAATGGTACATACTGAGAAATGTACCTTTCTAATATTTGTTGGAAGATGATCCATTTATCCTCAGTGTTCTTTTCACTAAAGAGTTTATGCCAGTCAATATATTGTAAAGCTTCCCTTATCTTATTTAAATTGGCCTTTTAAAAATTATATGTTTTAGTATACCCCATGTGCTTTTGTTTTTTTTAGTTTATTTCAAAGGACACTATATTGTGATCACTATTTCCCAAGTGCTCACCTACTTGAATGTTGGTTAATAACAGTTTGACTGTTCAAAAAAAAACCCACAAAGGTCTACCATTTGTAAAAGTAGACACTCTAGGGTATCTCATATGGTGCATATTGTGCCTTAACATGCCCCCATTTTTTCACCAATATATGCCAAAGTATGTGGTAAAAAATTATGTTGGCCATTTTTTACATACGGATTACATTTTTGCTGGGCATTTTGTATATTTCATATGTGCCACTAAGTTCAACCCCCCTAAATTATGCTCAGCTAAGTCTTCTGAGTAACATGACACCCCCTTTGTATGTCTTTGGCACTATTTTGTGAAGTTACAGTGCCATATATGAGACCTGTCCTTTTCAGTATTCACAGTAGAATTTTGAGAGACGGATTTAATGAGCCAATGCTTCCATTTGGGGTATTATAACAGTTTGAATGTTCAAAAAAAAAAAAAAACCACAAAGGCCTACCATTTGTAAAAGTAGACACTCCAGGGTATCTCATATGGTGCATATTGTGCCTTAACATGCCCCCATTTTTTCACCAATATATGCCAAAGTATGTGGTAAAAAATTATTTTGGGTATTTTTTACATACGGATTACATTTTTGCTGGGCATTTTGTATATTTCATATGTGCCACTAAGTTCAAAACCTCCAAATTATGCTCAGCTAAGTCTTCTGAGTAAAATGACACCCCCATTGTATGTCTTTGGCAATATTTTGTGAAGTTACAGTGCTGTGAAAGAGACGTGACAAGTTTACGTTTTTAAGTGTGAATTTTCATGGAGGGTTTTGATGTGTCCGTGTTCCACTTTGGAGCACTTGAGCAGGCTGCATATTACAACTACACCATAAAGGCATACCATTTCTTAAAGAACACATCCCAGGGTATTTCAAAAGGCATATTTCGAACCTTAGCGTGGGATCATTTTTCCGCTAGCTTGTACCAAGTGTAGTGATAATAAGCATTTTTCTGCCTTTTTGACACACAAAGTGAGTTTGCACAGTATATTTTGCCAGCCTTATGTGTGCTACGACTGTATAATACCTAATATATGTTGCTCAGCTATGTCGGCTGAGTACAGCAATACCCCTGTATGTACCTTTGCCAGGTATATGTGGACATTGGAGGGGCACATTTGGGAAATAACCATTCCATGGGATAATTTTTTCTCTAGTTTGTTCCAGGTGTAGTGGTAATGAGTATTTTTTAATGTATTTTTTTTACTTTTTTAAACTTTTTTAACTTTTTAAAACTAGTTTTTAAACTTTTGTTTTGCTTATTATTTTTTTGTAAACTTTCCTAAACTTTCTTAAAACTTTTTTTTACAGATTTAACATTTTTCTAAGTTTTTTTTTACCGTTAACCCCTAACTAGCAGTAAGCAGCACTAACCGTAAATTCCCCAATTTCCCATAACTCCCACCCACCCCAGCTAGCAAAATATATAATTATAAAATATTTAAATTAATTAAATAAATTAAACCCCTGAGAGTTAATAAATAAATAAAAATGAATCCTCAGGGGTTAAAACAAATTAGATCACAGTATAGTACTGTGATCTGTATTTTGATCACTGTAGGCAGTGATCGACTGGCAGGGAAGGGGTTAATTTTTATTTGGACTGGGTAAAGGGGGTGTCTTTTTTATTTTTTACTTAAACGCTATTAAAACTTTTTTTTAAAAGTAATTTTTAACTTTTTAAAGCTTATTTTAAAACTTTTTTTAACGTTAACCCCTAGTTAGCCTAACTCCAAATCCCCAAATTCCCCACTAACTTCCACCCACCCCAGTTAGCTAAATATATAATTTTAAGATATTTTAATTAATTAATAAAGTACATTTTAACCCTCAGGGGTTAAAAAACAAACAAACAGGTGACAGTAAAATGTAATCCCTGCCAATTGATCACTGTAGTCAGTGATCAATTGGCAAGGAAGGGGTTAATTGTTTTATTAAAATGGGTAAAGGGGGTGGGATTTTATTAAAACGTTATTTTTTTTTACACAGGGGGCCGGATCAGCACTGATCCGTCTCCCTGCACTTCACAGTGAACCCGGAAGTGCAGGGAGGCGGAAGGTGAGTATACACAGCGCATGTGCTCGCTCTGACATGCTGTCACAGCGGGCACATGTGCTGGGACAGCCCAATCCGGTGCTCCCGGTCTGCCTCTAATACAGAGGCAGACCGGAGCACCATTAACCATGCGATCGCCACGATCGCGGCGATCTGGGGTTAATTTTACCACGTGATGGACAAGGTCCGTCACTCGTCGTTAAGGGTATCCCCAGGATTATGGACCTCGTCCGTCACCCGTCCTGAAGGGGTTAAAGTCTATTCTGTACACCTTGTACACAATAAATAAATAAAAAACAAAACAAAATAAAACTGTAGATGTCACAACCTGAAATAGTTGCGCTATAGAGGGGTTTTTATTGTAAACAAAGCAATCTTTGTTCTAGAACTGTTCTTTAATTCACCCCTACTGTAAAGATACAAAAAGTCAGTCTGCAATAACATATATAGTACAGATGTTTAGTACTAACCAGGCAGCTGTACTAATTGTTGTTATAGGCAATAACTATCTCTATACACTAACATTATGTTGGCATTGTGGTAGTATTTTAATGAAGATGCATTCACAAAACTGCCTTCAGGTTCCTTATATATTTTATTTAAAAAAAATGTATGGTTATGATGTTGGATGTTTTTTACTTAGATAAAGACTCATGAGATTAGAGGAATTAAATTATTTGATCGCACCTTACACTTAAACATTATTTAATATATTATCCAAAGATGGGAAGCTGAATATCACTATCTCTACCTAATCTTGTAATCAGAAACATTTAAGTATATAAGACATTAATCTGATAACATAAAAAGGCAGGAAAATAGATATTAACTCATGTGAAATGAAGCCCTAAAAGGAGATTATAAAACAACCATACCTCTTTATACAGAGGACTAAGCACATACTCCACACCATGCCCTCTCTACTCTGAGCTGGAAGCTCTTGCCATGAAGGCTGAGAAAGGTCCAACATGTCACTTCTGGTGGATCTTAGCCAAGGTCATTTGCATTGTAGGGTCTGTAAGGACTATAGACTTACAATACTCAGAAATAGTGAAGTCTCGAGGAAGTGATGAGACAGCTTTTCTACTTTGGGGATATGACAGAGAGAATCAAGAAATTGTTCTGGAGGTCCAGGTCAAAAAAGCATCATGGATAAGCTTAGGACTCAGCCCTAATGGGTCTCTCAATGGAAGTGACTTTGTGATTGCAGGCTGGCATGAAGAACAAGTCTTTATATATGTGAGTCCACGGAATCCATATGTATTGTTATTTTAGATAAACATGCCCCTGTAAAAATATACATTTATAATCATATAGTTATTAGTAATTACTGGTTGAGATTTATAAAAGATGCTGCTTATAGAGAATGTAGGAACAGTTTTAAAAGTTTGACAATCACCATGGGTCTACTTCATACAAAACTAATCTTATTGATTTTTTTTTTTTGATTGGGTAACTAAAATATTAGATCAGGGTGGTGCAGTAGACGTTGCTTACCTAGATTTTAGTAAGGCTTTTGACACTGGTGCACATATAAAGCTCTTCAATAAACTGCAATCTTTTAGTTTAGATTCCAATATTGTTGAATAGTTTAGGTAGTGGGTGAGTAACAGGCAACAAAGGGTTGTAGCCAATGGAGTATATTCGAAGCAAGGTCTTGTTATCAGTGTGGTACCTCAGGGATCTGTACTTGAACTAATTCTCTTCAATATTTATATTAGTGACATTGCAGAAGGTCTTGATGGTAAGGTATGTCTTTTTGCTGATGATACAAAGATTTGCAACAGGGTTGATGCTCCAGTAGGGATAAGCCAAATGGCAAATGATTTATGTACACTAGAAAAATGGCCAGAGTTGTGTTAACTGAGATTTAATGTGGATAAGTGCAAGGTAATGCATCTTGGACGTAAAAAATCATGGGCAGAGTATAGAATATTTGATACAGTCCTAACCTCAACATCTGAGAAAAAGGATTTAGGGGTGATTATTTCAGATGACTTAAACGTAGGCAGACAATGTAATAGAGCAGCAAGAAATGATAGCAGAATGGCTGGTTGTACAGGGAGTGGTATTATCAGTAGAAAGAGGGAAGTGCTCATGCCATTGTACAGAACACTGGTGAGACCAAATCTCCAGAAGGATAATGATACTTTGGAGAGAGTTCAAAGAAGGGCTACAAAACTTGTTCATGGATTGCAGGATAAAACTTACCTGGAAAAGTTAAAGTGTTTTAGCATGTATAGCTTGGATGAGAGATGATATGAGGGGAAAAGATAGAAACAGTTAAATACCTAAAGGGAATCAGCACAATAAATGAGGACAGTATATTTAAAAGGAGAAAAACTACCACATCAAGAGGATATAGTCTTAAATTAGTGGGACGAATGTTTAAAAATAATATCAGGAAGTATTATTTTACTAAGATGCTAGTGGATGCATGGAATAGCCTTCCAACTGAAGTGGTAGAGATTAACACAATGAGGGAGTTCAAGCATGTATGAGATAGGCATAAGGCTATTCTAGATATAAAATACGGCCAGGGACTAATGAGAGTTTTTGGAAAATTGGGCAGCCTAGTTGTGTCGAATTGTTCTTATCTGCCATCACATTATATGTTTCTATGTTTCTATATAGTTTCATCTGTTTAAATATCAATTGCCTTTAACTGTCTGTTATCTGGCGGATTTGTCTTTAGGATGGCTACATGACTGGGGATTGGCCCCCCGAGAAGGATGAGTCACAGGATTATAAACTGATGGACTTGAAGAATAATGATACACACAGCTTCCTGAGAGTTTGGCGCAAATGGTTTACATGCGACCCTTTTGACCAAGACATTGAGGTGAAAATTTATTTTTTTGTATTGCCTCTAAAAGAACTGTTTATATGATGACCAATAAGTAAATAATTGCATTCTAAACCATAGAATATATCTCTTAATATATTACTGATAATGGTACACTAGATCAACATTTGTCATAATATGCATTTGAAAATGAATAATTTGAGCGTTTTACTGAAGGAAAATTATATTTCAGTTTTTATAACAGGCATAATTTTATCTAAACCTATAAAACTCTGTTATTTTCTTCTTCTTTTGTTTTGCAAAATTCATCTTTTGATAAATACCTTTAGAATCTGTGGAAAAGCATAATGTAATATGGGCTCTTACACCACGATCACTTAGGGTGCTGTTCTAACTTCAAGTTATCATGTCAGATGCATATTCTAATAACTACATAATAACCTACAATTTACTGAAAGTATGTATTTCCCTGTGGTAGAATGACACTCTGCGTGTGATTGTGATCTACGGTGAAAGTAACGATTTCACATATACAGAAGATCACTTTTTCTACAGACCCACTTTTTTCCTGTTAGTGGAATCAGTGTTTGAAAATCCTAGTAAACTCCTGTCCTATGATCTCAAATTGAATAATGTAAGTACCTCAGCTATTGTGAATGCATGAGGGTGGGAGGGGGGCAGGGATAAAAAAAATGAAATTAGTTTTATCAAGTTAACTTGTTATTGTGGTTATATGTATCTCTCATTCTTCTGATTTAAGAAGACCAGGAACACATTAATTTTTACAATAGACACATGTCTAATGCACACTAGTTTAAAATATTTTTTTGTGCTTTTATTGGTTTGTTTCTTTTTTGTTTGGTAAGGATATTGAAGGAACAAATATTTCATCCTATTCCCTCATTATCTATAACCTTTCTACAGTCACCGGTGCACACAAAATAGAGCCATCAAACTGATAATGGCATCTGTTTTTAAACCTAAAATATCATTTTATATTTTCTTTTAAAATAAATGTCCAAGTTCGCTTACAAATGGTTGGATTGACTGATCACTGCAGTATATGCTCAGCACAGTGTTCCATCTGGAGATGAGAGAACTCTGAGATATATTGACCAGTGGGAAACTGACCTGCAACAAAGGATGGAGGGGATTAGTGGGAAGGCATCTGGGAAGCAGCAGCTAAGACCTCGACTTGCGTGATGCTCCAAGAACAAGCGCATTAAAACTCTGATGAGGTGGTACACCTCCTCAATTAAGCAATTCCATATGGGCAGGTCCCCTACAGATGAGTGTTGGAGTGGATGTGGCCAAAAAGGTACTTATGTTCACATGAGGAGGACTTGCCCCGAGGTAGCTAGGGTACTGGAGTGTAATTAGAGACCTATTAAAAGAGGTACAGCACAGGCATATAGACATTGAGCCATGGTCATTCTCGCTGGCTTAGCCTACGGAAGGTCTGACCTAATGTGAACAGAAACTACTGAGTAAGATAACCTTGGTAGCAAGACGCGCACTAGTGCAAGCCTGGCTCAGTAAAGATGTACCTAATTGGATAGTGTTATTGTCAAAATCAGACATAATTACCTAAAGGATAAACTCATGGCCCAAGTAGGTAATACAATGACCACCTTTGCTAAGGTATGGTTTTCTATTTCTTTTTAGTGAGAACATTTACTCAGTTATAGATAAAATAAAGAAAAACCCTTTTGAGTCAGGAGTTATCGATTAACAGTTACGTTTGCTCTATGCCCAAAGTTCTTGTGTATTGTTCCTTGCTGTTATGAACCTTAGAATGTATTATATTGTTGTGTAAACTACATGTCTAATATAAGTAATAATGGAACCAACGCTTGTTATAAAGTAATTTTTAAGACAATATCAAATTTGTTGATTTATCAGCTGCTAAACATTCAAATAATTCCTCTTTATCACCATGTAAAATAACAATAAATGCAGAATGTAGCGCTTATATGACAAAAAAAATAAAATAAATTATTATTCACCTTTTAGAATTTTGGAGCAATAATCCACTATCAAATCGGTTCATAACCTAAGAAAAATAATCATACATAGTGTAAAGTTGTATAACGTATTAGTGGTTAATAGTGGCGTAATTGGCACACTCACAAGCAAAGAGCTATGAACCCAGCTCTGGTATGAATGGCTTCTGGGTCCGTACAGGCAACCCACCCCTATTCGTGTTGAAGAACAGGAGGTAAGTCAGGAGTCAGGATATACTGACTCACTTTCACAGCGTTGTGCAGATTAGGGACTGCACTCCCTGATGAATGATGCTGGGAATAATCGATAAGTGTCCTAAGGTTCCCTATACAAGTTTAAATAACTTAATTAACTTTAATTATTTAAACTTGTATAGGGAACCTTAGGACACTTATCGATTATACCCGGTTTGAAGAAGCCACGCTGTGGTGAAACGCGTCCCGGATTGTTTTTAGAGCTCATTGCAGCTATTTTATTTATTTGTTATATATTATATTCTTTGTAATAAATCGATTTGTTTTTACGGATCCTGGTTCCCAACATCATTCATCAGGGAGTGCAGTCCCTAATCTGCACAACGCTGTGAAAGTGAGTCAGTATATCCTGACTCCTGACTTACCTCTTGTTCTTCAACACGAATAGGGGTGGGTCGCCTGTACGGACCCAGAAGCCATTCATACCAGAGCTGGGTTCATAGCTCTTTGCTTGTGAGTGTGCCAATTAAGCCACTATTAACCACTAATACGTTATACAACTTTACACTATGTATGATTATTTTTCTTAGGTTATGAACCGATTTGATAGTGGATTATTGCTCCAAAATTCTAAAAGGTGAATAATAATTTATTTATTTATTTTTGTCATATAAGCGCTACATTCTGGATTTATTGTTAAACTACATGTCTGCCTGCACTCCTAAATAAATAATTAAACAAAAATGATTGGATTGCCAGCACTGATTCTTTAAGTAGAAGTGTGATGCAGAAATTTAACCTCTTTTCATTTTCTTAAACGTGTAGGATTTCAATACATCAATGCTATCAGTAAAGTAACTTAATTTAGAGCAGATGTCTGTTTGGAAACAGATGGAGAGTCAATTTTAAAGGGACACTAAAGGCACCAAGACCACTTCATTTTATTGAAGTTGTCTGGGTGGAGTGCCTCTGTCCTCTTAACGCTGTAATGAAAAACATTGCAGTTTCAGAGATATAGCATTATTTTGTAAATGTTTATTTTAAAGAGTTGAGTAAAATACATACGTTTATTATAATAATTATTACATTATAATAATTTTAATATTTTAAATGTTATTCATTTCCTTGTTTACACCATCACTTTTACAAATGATAACTGGGTGTTCTGCTTGTATAGCAAGGTGCCTGGTTAGCGTAGTTGTGTTTGATACCATATCAAATAAACATTATGCAAACATACAGTTCCTACACTACACCCAGAATGTCAAAAATGTGAATTTTGCAGATGGTGAAAGTTGCAATTTTTTTCATTTATTTTTTCCTATTGCATGCCTATGTCAGCTAAATAAATATAAACATAAATAAGCTAAATTACCAGTGCATGAATGTGTTTATGTGGGCCTCTATTCACATATGTCCTTGTTGTTGCAGTTTCCTATTCCAGATCAAGACACTACATACGCCTGCACTTTCCTCCCTCTACCCCAAGTTTCTACAAAACATCATATTATAATGGTAACTATTTCCATAATCCATATCATTGCAGTCAAAGTCAATCAATAGATGATGTGTCAACTTTAGCAGCTTTCTTTAATTGACTGAGCCTCCTTTTCCTCATTTGTTTCCATGTCCTAACATTTACCCACCTATTCGACAGTCAACCTAACAATGTTGCATTATCCCCCGTCCTTAAATTCTCTGCAGTATGAGCCAATGATTGACCCCAAGAGTGTTGATATAGTCCATCACATTTTGATCTACACTTGCGCCAACTCTACTGAAATCACATTTGAGGTTGGAGACTGTTATGGCAGTGATGTTCGATTCTCACAATGCATGACACCCATGCTGGGATGGGCTGTAGGGGGAGAGGTGAGTGAGAAGACTCTCCTGTATTTACATATTGGTGAGCGTGCTTCCTTCTTATTTAATAATATGCATAAATAATACATGAATTAAAAAATATATATAAATATAACATTTGTTGATAGCACAATATTTTTGGGGGGAATGCTGGAGTAGAATTCCTAGATCCCAGTCCCCTGACCTATTAGAATTTTCCAAGGCCGCTATCTTTTGCAAGCAGTACTCTATATTAAATAATTAGTTGCCTGACTTGAATTTAGATGAAATGTATAAAATATATTTACCATTAATAATTCTAGTATCAGAATGAGCAAAACGCTGGGCTCATATCTCTCTCGCAGTCATCTATATTGTAAATGAGAAAACAAGTTGGTTACAATGCAGAGGCAAACATTGCAAGTGTTCAAATATGTCAAGAAGCATCTCAATTTGTATCATTTTCAACAGGCAGACCATGCAAAATTGTCACTTTCATAAAATAGGATTCTAGTTTTGTGGCCTATTTTGTTTGTTTGTGTTTGTTTGTTTGTTTGTTTGTTTGTTTAAAATGCAATGTCCAATAGGTGTGAAAGACCACTAGAAGATTTAATGAATAAATTCACAAGCACATATTAATTACAGATCAAAATAAATTGAAATCTCCTTTAAACTGTTAGTTTTAGAAGTGTGATGATGGTGATCTTAAATGATATACTTCAGGCAAAGAATAATGCTCACTATTTAGAAGTGGAGGAGACATACTTTGGAAGCTTTATGATGTTTTTTTATGATGAAAATGATGTTTTCTGGATTTTTGAATTACAGACAAGATCCCCTAACACGTGGGTGCCTAAAAGGTCGTCCCCCAGATGTTTTAGAGCTACAATTCCCATAATGCTTTGCATGCCTTCAGAATGCTTTTAGAATGACAAAGAATCATGGAAGTTGTAGTTCTAAAACATCTTAGGATCTACCCTTTGGGCACCCCTGCCCTAGCAGAATTAATTCTAAATCAGATGTGAATTCTATCATCACTATTCTAGGCTTGTACTTATTAATGTGTCTTGAGCCTCTTTCAAGACTGATTATGGTAGCTACAATGTACACTTTAGAGAACAAGTAAAAATAAATATGAAGTACAACATGATAGGATAAAATTCAAATGGCTATATGGAACTAGTTTAAGAGCCGTTTTAATTAAGACTGGAATGACATCTTTTTAACATTTTTTTATTTTCCATATTGGCTGATGACTTGACATTTTGTATCTAAATGAAGAAATATTCTCTTTGTCTCAATACCAGGTGGCCATTTGGAGTGAAACATAATAACATAGTACATAATATCACCCCCCTTGTGGTTTATTCCCACTTTGTTAATATATTAGTTATAGTAATTTGTGCACTTGTATTGTTCTCTGTATATTGGTTTGATTTTGCTGAATGCATTAAGTGTCATTGACAGCGTCTTGATCCAGTACTCCCCCTGATTGTCTCGGCTTTGATTTCAAATGTTTTGTAGCGGTTACCAAGGCTTACAAATATTATTTGTAAAATGTTAGAAATTGTAATAAAATGCACAGTCGGCTCCTTAGCTGTATTACTTATATTTATGTTAAATGTTTTTTGGTGATTGTTGACCTCTATAGAACATTGCTCAAGGTTGTCTTTTTTTAATAATTAAAAAAGGTATGATTTTGTTTATATCTATTTTTTTTTTTTTGCAGGCATTTTATTTTCCAAATACCACAGGCGTATCCATAGGCACAGAGAATGACCCTCAGTATATCAGGATTGAAATTCATTACAGTAACTTTGAAGAGATAGAAGGTATGGGGTTATAACAAATGTGTAATATATGATACATATTTTTTTTTTTTTTGGTTTCCCTGATTCATTTTCCAAATTGGGATACGGTCAAACTGGGCAGACTTTCAACCAAATGGTATTCAGAAAACTGTTATTTTCCAAAGAGAATCACTTTGTCCGTTTCTCTACGTGCACAAGTCCAGTTCTCATAGTAAAGGCATGGACATCACTAGTAAAATGCTTCTGCTCAAACCTGTGACATGTAAATCACTACCAAGAATAAATAGCATTGTGCTGCGTCCATATGGTGAAAAGCACCCAAACAGCAAGGACTGTGTTTTTTGGGGTTTTGTTTTGCAATGTGAGAGGTAACAAAGTCTAAAAAAGATTCATGTTCATCATCATCAACTTTTCATACATTCCTATATCTCCTGTTCCTGATCCTGAAGAAGGTGTATAACTATTCTTAACTAATTGGCAAGTATCTTTGGATCAAGAGGTAAAGGGATATTTTAATCACCAAAACCACTTTAGCTTAATGAAGCAGTTTTGGTATATTGTTCATGTCCCTGCAGTGTCACTGCTAAGTTGTTTTAATGCTTAGACTATTCCTTTAATGTGCAGTGTGCATGTATCAATGACTCTATTATGATAATCATCTTTTGGTGTGCAAACTACAGTGGGCATCTTGCTCTATATTTGTTTTTTTTTGTAGGAATAATAGATAATTCTGGAATCCGGATTTTGTACACACCTGAATTGCGGGAACATGATAGTGCTATACTAATGGTTGGTGTATTCACGTTCCCTCTACAATTCATCCCGCCAGGATCAAAAAATTTCAGAAATTATGGAATTTGTGACACTAGCTTGATCCCCGAGGTAAGAAGTTTGGCAAAAATAAAAAAATGCAAGGAGGTTTTGTTTTACTCACTGGTAACAGTAAGATATTATTTGTTATTTTAAAGCATTTTACATTAAACATAAAAGGTTTACACAAGGTGGAGATCCACTGTCAACTTTTGTCCAATTCAATCAACCATCACAAGTGATGACTGTGGAGTTCAGACATCATCTCGCTCATCGCAAGAAGTGATCTGTAGAGGTTTGCAGGATCCTCCATAGACCCTTAGTGTTGTACTCTCACAACTCTTGGCAGATGATGCACCAGGAGCTGATGTGGGCCCCAGGAAGAAAATGGTCTCAGCCACAACGGGTGGCTTCAGGTAAGTATACCTACCTTCCACTGCATCCAGTGGCCACTGGCCCTAAGTGGAAATATCCGTTTTAGGTTTCTATGCATAATAAACAGATCTGTTTTAATGTGGTATTTTTTTTTAAGCTGCTTTCCTAAAAAAAACAAAAAAAACTTTAGGTTTCTTATAAATAAATATAGTGTTTGACAATTTCTATTTTTTTAAGTTTTATATATTTTTTTTTCATTTTTGTTGCACCTACAGGATGTAACAAAACTTTTATTTTTTCTTCTATGCTAATAATTCATATCCTGTCTGAAATATTGAAAGAAAAGAGGTAGCATATACTTTCTTCTCTACAACTTTTTGCCAAAGTCACATAGAGATTTTTACTAGCATGATAAAAATTGGCACTCCAATGCGGAATCAAAGTGCATCTTATTTGACTTTTATGAACTCAAATTTTAAACTCATTTTGAATTCCTGCCAATTTATATATTAGTGAATAGCCCTGTAAGTGTTGTAAAGGTTTAGTGGGTAAATGTATACTGATTCGAAGAACAATGTCATCAAAGTCATCACAAGTCTAAATTTTCCATACTTTTTTGCCAGCAATGTTACCAACGTCAGAAAAATGATTGTCTTCATACTGTGACTAAACTGTAATGTCATGTTTAATATTGTAATTGTTAGCAAGAAAACAAGAGTTTAATGTATACACTAAAGGTGGAAAACGTCCTGCAGGGTGCTCCAGAAAGGGAGGGCCAATCCGTGGAGTTATCAAATGGAAGAAGAGATAACTATCTAGGCACACCTGAGGTTTCTTCTAAAAGGTAGTCTTTTTTTTTTTTACCACTTTTTTGTTCCAAATAAAAAGACTTCCTTTTAGAAGAAACTTCAGGTGTGCCTGTATATTTATCTTTTCTTCCATTTAATATTGCAATGTCAAGCTCAATGGGCCAAATACGTGAAGTTAAAGAAGAGATTGTCACTTTCAAAAGAACACAGTTTTAAGACATCAAGTTAATTGAGGATGCTAACAGGTGTCAAGTATTTTCAATACAGACATGGCAGTTTGGGCGCATCTTTAAGGTCCTTCTAAACATATATTTTGGCATTGGTTGGGAGACATCAGTACAATGTAGGTGGGATTATGCCATTTCACTTGCTTCTCACTCTATCATCCACACTTTTATTGACACTTTCCTCTATCTCACCCTTTCTGGTACTGGCTCCTTTAATCTATCCTTACTCTTGTTTCCTTTTACCGACCCTCTGTCCCCAATTTGAACTCACGTATCTCTTTGCACGGTCCTTCCTTCTACTCAAAGACCACCACCTTCTTTCTTGTGTGAGTTGTCCATTGCCATTGCCCTATGTTTTGCCTTCCATCCTGTCTGAACGTTATCATTCAATTTTAATCCCTTTTCTTATCACTTTCTCTCTCCAATATTAATGCTTTCTCTTGACATCATACACGAGGTTTTATCAAGCCTCCTTAAAATGATATATGGTGATGTCAAAGTTTTGGACAAATCTGAAAAAAACACTTGCTGTAATGCAGACTTCAACCAGTTGGTGTCACTATTTGTCATGCATTCATACAGTCAAGAATTTGTAATGTGTACAAGCAAAATGTACCTGTTGCAGAATTACACAAAGTGTGATAACTTGTGTGCAAGAGAGTTATAACCCCTTTATTTATATATATTTCCCAGTGTATCTCTCTTGACTTTCCGTAGGTTCTAGGTAAGCCAGTGGGTGATCTGACAGTCACTACATTCCTTCTGCATGCTCACCTCACCGCACGTGGAATAAGGGTCATGCATTATCGGTAAGATGCTATACATTTACTTCAATCTCTTATCCCATACCAAAGTACCTGATTTTACTTCTGAGGAAAGTTGATGCACATTTTAGAATATTGCTATATTATAAGGACCCTTTGTAGATATGTACATTTATTATATATTTATTTATTTATTTATTAATTATTATAGGTTGGTGAGATAGCTCAGTGGGCTAATGCATCATCAGTAGAATCTGTTCAACCCTTGGGTTCCAGGTTCATAATCCTGGCAGGGTTGACTCAGCCCTTCATCCTTCCAAGGTAGATAAAATGAGTACCATTAAATTGGGTAATAGTAACAACCCCTGGATGGGCTAAGGTAACATCCCCAGGATGTACCTGAAAACCAGAGTAATCAGAATGCACATTTCCTGGTTAAATACTATGTTATTATTATTTATATAGCACCATCATATTCTGCAGAGTTTTATATTTATAAAAAGGTATATTTAGAGGTAAAGAACATTTGGAGGTGGAGAAAAATATGAAGGTCAAGCGATCTATGAGGATTTGAGGTATGCAGATATATATGATTGTGTAGATGTTACCATTGCTTAACTCGTTAATATATAGAGCAGGACAAGTCACAAGCATGAACCTTATCTTAAAGTAATTTTATCCATCACTGAATAACAAGTTAACTATTGAGGTGCTCACTGTTCTTATACTAAACACCTTTTTTAAACACACTTTTTTTTATTTAAAGTACTTTACATTGACTTAAGCATTGATATACTCATTGTGGAGTTGATAATGTTAATATTATATGCCAATAATGAACTAACTCTTTCAAAGTAACCCACAGATCTCTAGGGTAGGTGTAGGCAACCTTCAGTGCACCGGGTGTTGTGGACTACATGTCCCGTAATGCTTTTCAAGCCATAACGCATCAGGAGAAATGTAGCAAACAACATCTGGAATGCCAAAGGTTGCCTAACCACGCTCTAGAGCAGGCATAGGCAATCTTCGGCACTCCAGATGTTTTGGACTACACCTCCCATGATGCTTTGCCATCATTATGGGTGTAAGAGCATTGTGGGGGATGAAGTCCACAACATCTGGAATGCCGAAGGTTGCCTGTCCATGCCCTAGAGAGTGGAGCAGCTACAATAAATTACTTCAAGAACAAGAATGTCTTTGGAGTGATGGATGTTTGGGGTGACTTTAATTAGTTCTAGGTCTGCTTTAACTCTCTCTGTTTTTTTTTATCAAGCAATGACACTTTAATTGGCAGTCTTGGTGAGGACAATAAATACGATTTCACTTTACAACAAATTAGAAACCTGCCTGGAACCGTCACTGTAAAAATGGTAAATACTTGCATTGTGCCCTTTTGAATCTCCATATTTTATCTAAGAATGATCTATTAAAATATAATGATTCAGCAAATATATAAGTACTATTTATATTCAGCTACTAAATAACACTGAAAGGACAGTAGCTGTCATAACTATTTAATACAAATTTAATACAAATTTGGAAATGTCTTGATATAAATTGTCACAAATCCCTGTATATTCATATTGTGTTTATTGTGAAATCATTCTTAAATGTATTCATCTGTGCTTCACTAATATGCAATCTGCTAGAGATGGTTATTCTCTTATATTCATCTAGTGTATCTTACAGCCCAAAATCATTCATTTTAAATAACGTCATGTCAGCAGCCTCTTGTTTATACTGTGACAAACCCAGATATTCAATTTTGTGGTACATGACATAGCTCTATTTTGTTTCACGTTTAAGTCAATGCTATATCCAAAATGAGGATAATGGTCACTTAAAATGGTCCATGAAAATAAATATTTTGTATCATAATATATGTTGTAATTGGGAAAATAATTTAGATGAATTGCCATTGTGTATTCCAATATGTATTATATCTGTTTGTGGGTCCATGTTGGTGCTTAAAATTTTGATGTTGATGTATTTTCTGTGAATTATTTATTTAAATGACACTTGTATTAACTTATGAACATTTGTTGAGTTTTTAAACGCATGTGGTTCTTTTCCTTTTTATTGATGTTTGATATGGTTTGATTATATGTGCTTTAGGATTTAAATATAATTCAGTTTTCTTTTTTTTTTAATTCTTTATTTTATTGAGGCACACGAGAATACGAGGGTACATAATGAAGAAGAGGGGATGCACATTGTTGTACAAGATGGGTGCATGATAAAATAATGTAACGTCTTCTATGCATGACAGCCTCATTTTATGTTAATTGAACTTTCACAAGTATTAATAACAGGTTTAGCGTAATAATTGTTAAAGTAAAACAGGATTACATATTGGGCGTGGTCTACATTAAGCAGATAAACATAAGCCGGTTCAGCTGTCTCTAGCTAGTAGCAAAAACAAACGAGTTAAACTGATAGCAGGATATCTGTATATGTTCTGGGACTTATGTGTCCTCATGGAGTGCAGTCGCAAAAAGGGTTAATGATGGTCAGCTACGCAGCCTGTCCCTTAGTGGGGAGGCGTGTTAGGGATGTATGCTGTAAGAGTTCTAGAAACATAGTGACATAGTGCCTAGTGGTCAAAACATGCAGCATTACGTTGGCAAAGGTAGGTATATGCACCATATGCGTATAGCGGGTTAGTGGAGGTATACATGCGAAGTAGCTGGGCAGAAACAATATGGGTTTATCTGCACTGCGGCCTTAAATGGTATATTTTTGGTTCCTTCAGTTTGTGGAACATAGCATGGCATATAGAAGTACATAAACAGTTCTTACACATCAGAATGTTGGCAGGGTCATGTCTTGGTTACTGCGCTGATTTCTTTATTATAATAGGTGGGCATAAAATAGTTGTGGCAATGCCATAAAAAGCAAAACATGTAAGCACTTGGGTATAGCCCTATGTCCACAAGGGCACAGAGAGCTGACTTTAGCCTTGAGTCACGGTAAGATTAGTCTAGTCTCGAGAACGGAAACTAGGCGAAAAACAAGGGAAACTGGGGCGATCGCCAAGCAGGACAAATCCCGATATAACATTGGGCATGGCTAACTGGTTGCTATGAAACAGCAGCAATGTATAGCATGGCTGGGCATTTAGGCCCACGGGGCTGGTCAATAGAGGGGTTTAGCCTGGAAGCCAATTTGCCTTGTGGGGTTAAGTAGCTAAGTGGGGTTACTACATTTATGTTGGACGCATCTTATATTCACGGGTGTTCTCACTACGCCCCTATAGTAGAAGCAAGTGAAGCGTTAGCATTACGCTTAACAGTGTAGGCATATAGGGAGAGCTGTGCACATATGTGGCTTAGAAAGCTAGAGGGGCGCAGGTTTAAAACGTAGATACTGTATAATAAAAAAAAAGAAATAACATCTGGTTGGATCGACTAGATGGCATCAGATAGTTACCGCTGGATCACTATGTGACGTCCTAGCAAGTAGGCATAAAAGTGATAGCAGAATATCTGAGCAACATGGCTAAATCTAGTGCAATACAAGCAGTGTGGGGTTCTATATCTGCTGTCTCTTATAAAGACTGTGCTATAAAAGGGTTGCAATTGCTACAGTGAGCATGTACATTGACTAGAGGGTGTTGCTTAGGACATAATATCTATTGAAATTTCGGACATCAGCACGAAACTTAACATAAAAGACTGGCATATTCACGTGTCATATGTACTCAGTTAGGTAGTAGCTGAACATTCATTTTCAATACATGGTTATAAATCAACTCCTATGCGTGGCTGGCTTGACAGTTATCTGTGGAGACCAGTGGAGAGCCTCCGCTGTGTTGGGCCGTGGGTATCTCCATGGTCGCGCTGAGTGGCTTGATGAGGAAACATGATACATAGAGATTTTAGGTAGGTCCTAAAAAAAAAAAAAAAAAAAAGGAAAATATGATAAGTTCACAGGCTATAATTCAGTTTTCTTAATATCATTTTTTTTCCCCTCTATAATGATTGAAGAGTCGGCAATTTTTTAATTACTTTTTTTCCATCAAACAATGACAGGTTTTGAAATTTTGAGAAATAGTTACAGCAAATAAAATTCAGCAACCAGTCTCCAACTCTACTCTATAGGAGCAAATAAAAGCCTCACCAGACAGGAATTGAGAGTTGCTAAGGGTTTTCTTTTTTTGGAATTGAGAGTTGCTAATGGTTAAAGTTTTAAGAAATAGCTGCTTCTCATTGATGTTAGTGACAGACACATTAGCGATTAGCCTCTGGTTTGTAAATCCTACTGACCAGAAGTGGAGCTATTGCTGGTTCAGTCATAATGGTTGCACCAGGGCCTGCAAGCTGCAGGAGGCCTATTAGGTGGCCCTTATACTTGGAGCCACCCAATGGGCAACTCTAATCAGAATCCTGGTATGGCTCTGCAGTTCTCTAGCGGCACTACTGGCCCCTGTCAAATCAGAATTACTGGGGGAGGAAGTGTATACAGATCAATTTGTCCCAGATTATAGAGCTCTGCAGGCTAGGAGGTGGCACAGAGAGAAGGGAAGGAATGAGAGATTGCACTAGCCCCAGACTCAGACAGAAGTCATTACGTGGCAATGTATGTGTATCTCTTTGTGTGTGGCAGTGTATGTGTATTTGAGTATAAATCTGAAACTACACATAAACACACCCCCCTGCATTCTAAATGCCAACACTACAACCAAATACACGACTTTAATCAAATGACAACACCGCACACAAACACACCCAAACATTCAAACAGCAACACTATATACAAACACACCCTGCATTAAAATCACAAAACTGCTTACAAACACAAACTGTATTCAACCAATTAGTGGAGTGCTGCACACTAGTATCTTGGTGCACTGGAGCTCTGTGGGTGAGGTCTGCAAGTCCCCAATATAAACCCAGAAGTAGAGAGCCACAGGCTAAACAGTGCAGGGTAAAGAATAAAGTATATTTAGTTATTGTACAGGACACAAAACAAAGATACAACATTTCGGCCGTAAGACCTTAATCATGTATTCAAAAAGCAACACTCCATACAGATATACACCTATATTCACATATACCTACTCAATGCAAAAACATTCTTATATTCAAACACACAGACAGTGGTAAAATCCCCATCTGAAAAAAAAAACAGTGTTGAAGTTTATGATAGTTGGTGATCTACCTTACAAGGGGGGTCTAAAATGTCCTTGTACTATGGCCCTTTTCATATTAGTTCTGTCACTGCTGCTGACATTAGAAATAAGCATGAGTGCATGAGTCATTTTTAGAAAAGAAGCCTTTAGACCAGTCATTTTTACTTCTAAGGAATGAGGAAACAGCTAGCCATTATGATCTCTTTAGCTATCCTGAAAGACAACTTTGAATCTAGAGGTTGTGCAATTGCATTTGGTGCATACAGAATTTTTCCAAGAAATTAAACTTTGTAACGCATCATGGGGAAAGTACAAGAAGACAGATAATATTTTCGAATGAGTGCTGAATGCTTACACATTCAGTTTGTCTCCATAGTAATAGTTCTTCTATTTTGTCCCAGAATGTCCCATGCTCTTTTCTGGATGACCCCATATCTCTGTGACCTCTGCTGTCTGCAAACAATAGTACATAAAAAAAAAAACGTTGAGACTCAGATTCCTATGTATCACCTATGTCTCCATTGAACTTGGAAATGTATCTCATGTGGTCCAGCTTTTTTTACAGAAGTTTTGATATTTTTTTCCATATTTTTACAGGGTGATAAGATTATGGTAGAATGTACTGGAAACACTATGGATCGGGAGGGAACAACATATGTAAGTCTGATCATCCACTTTGTACACAAACAAGAATAACTGGTATTTACCTTTGAATCACTCGACATTTACATTGAAGGTAGGCATCATCAGAATAAAGACAGACAATTGCACTGAACAAGGAAGGGTATAGCAAAAGGGCAGAATTTAGGATAAGGTTGAGTTTAGGACCTAGGGTCTGAACATAAGCATAAAGGCTTACGACACAGGAAAAAATGGACACGAAAAAGACATAAGTAGGAAAAAGAAATGGTAAGAAGGAAAATGTCAGGAAATGCCATAAGAAAGAAAGTCAGCACACAGGAAGGATGGGAAAAGTATAAATGTTAAAGATTAAGAAAGGGAAAAAGAATAAGATTGGGAGGATGAAGTGATATAAAGCAGAAAATAAAGGATGAAAGAAGAAATGTTTCAGGATTTTGTGTATGTGCATTCCACCAATGTCATAGTAATTAACTTGTCACTGTAGAAGATGAGAGTGCATGCATTAAATCCAGATTTGTACTTGGAGTAAGAGCAAGCTTCTCATTCCTAATTCTACTATGAAGTTGCACACAACTGTGTTTGTTAATAATGTCTGTCTTCCTCAGGGTGGCCCAAGTACTATGAATGAGATGTGCATAGGGTTTCTCTTCTATCATCCAGTGATTGAGATAGCTGCTTGCTGGAGCCTGGTTGACATCAACTATATCACTGAAGCACTGGGGCAGGAGCACACTGATAGGTAGGTGCCAACTCAAATACGGAGATACTTCTTAACCTTTTCCTTCTTACTTTGTTCTCAAGTAAAAAAAAGTATAATGCTTATGAACATCTGATAAGAATATATAAAATACATGTAGTCACAAGCAATTATTATTATATCCAAAATGTATATTATATAATATATTTATTCATTAAAAAGTAATATTATGGATCTGCCTAAAATGGTAACAACGTGTAAGAATATTACTTTCCCTGGTGCTTTCCACAGCTAAGCAGATAACGTGTTTACTACTAGAATAAATCACCAGTAATCTAAGCTATTGTTTGACTTACTGAGTGAGTGAGGTCCTAAAAGGGTCCTATAAAATTAGAAATACAAATCTGTGTCTCTCTGCACTGGGTTGGCGCTCTACCTCTTCCAACATCATACAACAGGGGGGCTAATGTGCATGCATGGTTGAGTGTGGAAAGTGCATTAGGCCCAACCCTCGTTTTTATCTCCTAACTCCACATACAATATAGTGTTTCTCTCCCAACCTACTCACTCTTGTGTGTCTCTTCACAACCTCACCACCTTCTGTTAACCTAAAAACCCCTCTTACCCTATTGTGTCTTTCCCAACCCCCTTAGCTTTAGTGTGGTAATTGTGCCTCTTAACCTCTTGACCCCTGTGTGCCTCTTAATTCCTTCTGATTTCGTTTGCTGGGAGACATGGAGAAGAAGTAGTAGAAAGCAGAAGGAACGGTGGAAGCTGCCATCCTCATTTGTATGAGTATGTAGTGAATGTATAAATATGTGTGTTTGGGTCTTGTGTATAGAGTCTATAGCCTATGTGATGGGCATAGGGACTTGTGTATGTGTTTAGGGGATGTAGTGTATGCGTGTAGATTATGGAGTGTGTGTGGATGTGTGTAGAAAATTTAGTGGTCAATGATAAAGGTAACTGTTGGTATCTAATTGAATGTCTGGTTAATGGAAGTGTAATATTGGTGTCAGGGACAGCTGGTTAGAAAATGGTTCACCTTCGAGATCCTTGGTTCGAAAAAAGGTTGTGAAATATTGGAATAAAATATAGCACGTGCCCTTTATTCTGCATGTGATGTACACCTCATTCTACATTACGGCTGTAACCATTACTATTCTGTGTACATAGAACATGTACAATTTAACCCTCCTTTCTCTTCCAGTTTAATGGATGCCGTCCTCAACCTTGATTCTATAGAATGGGATGATGAACTGAGGGAGATTGCGCAGAAAGCAGAGATAGAGTGTAATCACTTTGCCATAGTACAAAACCGCAAGGTAAACACTTCTTCATCTCAGTGCAAGACAGCATGTTACATAAACATATCTATTGAGGCCGTGACTTAAAGATGAATATTACGCCTTTAATTATATATATATAATTATATAATTATAATAACAAGTAAACACATGCAGGCAGAATGTCAATATACTACAATAATTATACAATAGAAAACTACTACATATTACTTACAAAAGGCTATAACAGTTGCTAAATGATACAATAGATTCAAATGGTACAATACAAAACATGAACAAACTTACACAGTCCCCTGAATCCCTCCTACATCTGGCTTTTATTTCCAGTGTATTTTTAAAGTAGGCTGGCCTGTAATGTCACTCCCAGGAGCACATGGCTTATGGAATCCAACACACTACCCCTAGTGGTGCCTCTAAAGCATTAACCTCATTATGCTTTATTTTATGTCATAAATCATGATATTAATATCATAACAATGAGTTATACAATACTAGTGTTTATTTATATATTA
Organism: Pelobates fuscus; assembly: GCF_036172605.1. Taxonomy (NCBI): domain Eukaryota; kingdom Metazoa; phylum Chordata; class Amphibia; order Anura; family Pelobatidae; genus Pelobates; species Pelobates fuscus. The sequence continues at coordinate 38,749,900 of NC_086326.1, forward strand.
TTAGCATGTATTACATATTCAGTAACACTTTACAATTATGGGAAGGAGATATTGAAAAGTAAAGAAGGAACTGCTCGAACAAGCTTACAATCTAAAAGCATTTGAGGTTGGTGGCTATACATATTGCTAGGCGTCATGCCCAAGAACACTTACTGGTAAGGTGGTCAGAACAATTTGAACCTGGGTTTTCCTGTACGAAGCTATCTATCATTGGGAAATGCAGATTTACTAGTTACTGGAAGATACACTGTGATCTGTTACTATTGGATACATAACTATCTAGATCCCAGGTGCATACACATTAGACTTTTTTTTTTAGGATATATGCAGTAATTTATCACTGGGTGAAACCCAGCTATGTTGCATTGGGTCGTACATGGCTCTATGTCTCTCTGTTCTGTACATAGTCCTTGTTGACTACTAGATACACGGCTATATGATGCATGGTTTGTATAGTCAATATGAATGAGTACATTTTGGTACCTGTTTCCATTACCTGAGTCTCCATGTTGTCTTCTTTTTTCTTAGGGGGATAGAGTAAACCAGACGATTCCAGCTCTGCCTGTCTCCCCACCGACCTCTCATGCATGCAATAAAAGTATTTCTCCATAAAATCCAATTCTAAATCTCTTGTGGAGAGTCATTAGAGATATCTAGAACTATTTCTTACTGTAGAAAATACAGACATGTCTCTGGAACTATAACAAAAATCTCTTCCTTTGCCAGATACATCTTTGCCACTATCTAAAACATCTCCTGGGGTCCTGGTACCCAAACATGACTAAATATTTTAACTTGAAAACCAACATAAGGGTAGTTATACCCACAGTTTGCTTGTGAAATACAAGGGCCACCTGTCCAATCATTAGATTTGTATGAATATATGTATAAATAAGGTTAAAGTGTTATGGTGTATTTTATTGTAGACTGTGTTAATTATTGAATGATACAGTTGTACTGGTCCAGATTTTGTGTTAATTTATACTTGGCAACATTCCAGACCTGTAGCAGTCCTAAGTCGTCCTGAAACTAGCATCTTCCAGTAATATCTAATCATCACAAAAGTGTAAGGCAGTTCATTTTCTGGGAAGTTAATTTTGCCAGAGCATTATTACCATATACATTCCTTTTGATACAAATAAGGGAGAGATATTTTAAATTTTTATGAATTCATCAGTACAAGTAATTATCAATTTTATTTCTTTAAAAACAGAAAATAACATCCCAGATAGTAATTCTATATAATTATGAAATAAATGTTATATTGTTTTTTTAAAAAAATTAGCACACAATAAGCACTAAACTAAGTGAACTATACTGTATATATTTTATATTGTTTACATTATTTATAAAACACCAACATATGCCAACATGCAACGCAATGAGGTTATATTTTAACCCAACATTACTCCCTCTTTTCTAATTCAAGAGATGTAATTGAGGGTTCTAGACTCATATTATTGAAGTTACATTCTTTCAACCAGGAGGGTAGGATGTTCTATGCACATTTTAGGGCTTCTTTGTAGGTCACAAGAGCAGCCTGCAATTAATACCAAAGTTTGTATAAGCATCTATAAGCATATATCATTGTTCAGAGGCACAAGTTACATTAAAACACACAAAACAACAGAAAGTCAGCACTAATTAACAAACAATATATGAATAGGCAGCAACCAAAATAAAGGACACCCCTCAAATCCTTCAACAAATAGAGAAAAGCAATACAAAAAGATGGAGTAGAGCTGCGCCAACAGACGATAGAATAAAATAATCCAAAAAATCTCACTAGAGCATCAATGGATAGCCCTTGATAAAATGTGGACAAGCAGACTCTTCAGTGGAGATAGGTGTGTCAGAATGTCTCAGGATGTCCGTTCGTTTTATGGAAGACAGAGAGACAGATGCAACCAATAGTGCAATAAGTCCAAAAAATAAGTGCAAAAATATAGAAGGAGTTAAAGAACTCGCATTTATAAGAGCTATAACCAGCTCTGGTGGGAAGGGCGTGCAACAGTATAATCCCTGCTTATGAGATATATGAAGAAAGTGCATCTGTCAGTACTGTCTGGTCATCCAAGGCTCTAACTGGAATAGAAAAGGCAACAATAGTGCTCTCAATATGATAAAAATATAGGTAAAAGATAAAATAATACTCACAAGCATAGAGCAGAAGCACTGCTCTGTTGATAAAGTGTTGGTGGGATGATCTCCACCTAGGATTTCTTTGAGTACAGGAATTATTTTTTTTTATGTTGCAGACTTTAATGCTACAATTTCATTTTGTTTTTCACATCTATCTACACTTAATACCACATAATGACAAAATAAAAACTGATTTTGGACACTATTGCAAATATATTAAGTGGAATAAAACTGAAATAGCACAATTACATAAGTATTCAGACCCTTAACTTATTACTTAGTTGAAGCACATTTGGCATGCTGTGACACAATTTGCACACTTGGATTTGGGTAGTTACTGCCATTAATTTATGCAGACCCTCTCAATTTCTGTTAGGTTGGATGGTGGCTGTTGGTGGACAGCCATTTTTCAGATCTCTCCAGAGATGTTCAAATGAGTTCTAGTCCAGGTTTTGGTTAAGCCACTCAAGGTCTATCAAAGAGTTGTCCCTAAGTTGTCTTGGCTGTGTACTTAGGGTGATTGTTTTAATGGAAGGTGAACCTTTGGCCCTGGACCAAGGTTTCATTAGGATATCTCTGTATTTTCCTGTCTACAGCATTCTCTCAACCATGAGCAGTCTATCAGTCCCTACTGATGAAAAACACCCCCAAAGCATGATGCTACTTCCAACTTGCTTACAGATGGGCTGTGGAACTCACCCCGAGTGGTCACCTTTCTTACCAAGGCCTTACCCATGTTGGCTCAGTTTGGCTGGACAGCCACCTCTAGGAAGAGTCCTGGTTGTTCCAAACTTCTTCCATTTAATAATTATTATAGAAAGCACTGGAGAATGCTAGTGCTTTTCTAAGCTCTGCAGGAAGTTCGCTTGCCTTTACAGCTTATATAGACAGGAATGTGTCTTTCCAAATCATGTTCCATTGATTGAATTTGCCACCGGTGGACTCTGATCAAAGTGTAGAAACATCTCAAAGCCGATCCAGAGAAATGGGTTAACTTTCAAGTGTTCTATCAAAGAGTCTGAATTCTTATTCCCATGTGGTGTTTCATTTTTTTTTTTTTTTTTAAATAATAATTTGCAAAGTCTTTGATTCTCTACAATTAACAGCATGAATTAATTAAATTCTTCTCTTGTTGTTTAGCTGCTCTTTTTGTTGTTATATATGCTGGCACTTAAACCACCCCCTGACTTTTTTTCTATTTTTGCAGGGGCTACCCTATTTTTTTACTTTTTACCCCCCCCCCCCCCACACACACACACACACACACTCACACACAATGTTGCATTCCTATGCTCATGAATTTTGGAAGTTTAATTTTTTTCTGAATCATGCCCTATGTACCTTTATTATGAATTATATTCTGTATGTAATAAGACTCAATAATTTTGTAAAAAAAAAAAGAGAGGGGGAAGAAAAGGACAAAAATCACAGAAAAGATAGAAATAGTGAAATAGTTGGAAGATAAGAAAAGCATTAGACAAAACAGCAAAACTGAATAGAGACAGATATTCAATGATAGTCAAATGAAGACTGGCATGGGTAGAGAGACTATGTCAGACATGAGTTAAAGTATTAGAGGACTCCAAGATTTTAGGGAACACGAACAGTTTCTGGCATGAAAAAGGAATTTGATAGACATTAGAAAATACTATTATCCAATTATATTTTGAATGTTTTAATATTGAATTAAGAACAAACATGGAAGTCATTTTAATGATGTTAACAACTAGTGTCTGCATCTAGTAGTTGTGCACCATGACAAAATTTAAAAACATTCATTGTCAAAGTGGTTGTTGTTGGTGCCAGTGGATGTTTCTTATAAATTAGAGGTGAACTGAGAACTCACCTGTTGTGCAATGTGGAGAATTGGTATAAAGATCCAAGTAGGTTGCAAAAGTGCATTGTCCAGAAAACAAGGTAGGATTCAAGTAGCTAATGGCCAGGTTTTTCATCAGGAGATGCCAGAAGAAAGAACAGTAATACAGGTATGGTCCAACAAGAAATCTTGCAGAAAAGCTTGCAGAATTTGGTCAACGGGATCGCTTATACACAGGGTGATGCTCTGCATTGCTGTTAACCACTGGATTACATCATAGGGTCTAACCATATTGCAACAGGGAAATATTAAATTCACGTGCCACTATCACAACCAAGACTCCAAAATCTGCTGCCCTGCAATAAGGCAAGATACACAAATAATCTTTCTACAAACTCTAACATTATAGGTTGGTGTTCATGGGATAACGGCATATAAAGTGCTACACTATAATAAATAAACAATGCAGCAATCTCCCAAATGCTCATATGCATGACCAGCAGCATAATAGTATAACACATTAATAGTGCAGGGGAGCATAGTAGCCAATAATGCTAAAATAGCTCCAATAATATGATTAAAAACTATACATCGTTGATCTAGCACCAGCTCCATGTTCTTTATTCGCTAAATCTTACAACTTGCATCTACTAGTAGTTAGTGTGCCCTTGGCCTTCACCAGAAACATCCACTGGACTGGTAGAAGGAGAAGTTTGATTCACAACTACATAGAAACCACTTACACTGTGTGTAAGTCTAATAATGGAAAGCTTTGCATGGTGCATCAAAAACCAGAGCCTGTGTGGCTTCTCATCTGGGAAATCAATGGTACATATATATATATTAATATCACAATACAGTTAGAACGAAATAACACACATCTATATATTTTTTTATTATTTATTTTTAATTATTTTTTTAATTTTATTTTTTTATATAACAATAATTATATATATATTTAATCAGTATCAGTCTACATGTAGTTTGATATTAATATATATATATATATATATATATATATATATATACACAATTATATATATATATATATATATTTATATATATATATATATATATATTCATAGTAAAATACACCTAGACAGTGTATGTGTGTGTATGTATATGTGTATATATATATATACTTAGATCATATATATATATATATATATATATATGATCTAAGTATATTATTTATTTTTTTTACACTTATTAACTTTATTTTATTTTATTTCCAGCCAGCAGGGGGACTAACTGTCATTACAGGGGGACTAACTGCCTCAGCCAGCTAGCCCAGCCATGTGATTGTTGAGGCGCCCTCAACTAGATAGGATAGGATAGACACTACGGGAAAGATGGGGCCACAACTAGAAAAGAGTCTATGTATACAATATATAGAACAGGGTTTTAAAGTAAATATGTTATGTATGCTTATGATGTGAACCGACTGGTACGGCCCTTAGGTGAAAGAAGGCTGTGGGAGACCAATAGAGCCCAACATAGACCCCCTGCACAATCTAACACATGCACCAGGCCCCACCAAGACGAAATGACAACGAACCATATAGAGGCTATACTTCAACGCCCTAATAACCGCATAGGTAGACCCAAAGCCACCAACTGGAACCACCAGTTGCTTACCCCATGGTACTACATATCAATACCCAACCTCCCTTAGGGGAGCTTTGTACATACCCCACCTATAACCTTCCCTTAGTTACAACCCTTCCTATAGACCTAGGTTGGCCCAGTTGGCCGAGATTGAAGCACTACAACCGGGAAAGGCCCTGTCTCATACAAACAACTATAACAAATCATCAAACAGGCCAGACAATGTCAAA